>NC_060130.1:405305733-405613471 GCF_021461395.2 Schistocerca americana
TAGCAAAACGAATAGGAATTTCACATGAGTGTGTGTGTGTAGCCCTACATATATGTTAATAAGTCTCCAGAGGTGTCATGTTGTTAAATGGTACCGTGCCTATGACAAACAAAAGAAAACAAATGTAAATACAGTACCTCTGTACGGTCTGACCCGAAAAGAACCAATGTACCTTCAAAGTCTATGCTCAAAATTACCACCACCAGCGTCAATACGAGCTTGCAGTCTATTATGCAACGATTACTGCACACGTTCTAGCATTTCAGAAGATATTGCAGCGCAGGCAGCAGAAGTACACCATTTCACAGCTTCTCTAATTGTTTGAAGAGGTTGACGTCTATTCGGATATCTTAGGACGTACACGGTATGTGAACGTATGACGTACTTCCTTCATTCACCAGAAACCAAGAGTATTTCCACTTTTTTCACATTGGGGAATACCATCATCCAAGCATGTCCTACTACATCAACTATCACACAATTTGTGACAGGACCATCGCAAATTCGATCACAGTGTACACACAACACAATGTAAACAAACACAAGGTCGTCGCCTAGCATCTCAGGTGGAACAAAAGCTGTCGGTGTTAACAGTGTTCGCGATGAGATAGCTCGTAAACTACTTGCTTAGCTTCCTGCTATGAACTACTTTTAAGATTTTACTGTCAATCGGCATTATCCCGTCTAAAAATTTGTAACTGTTATAAAAAAGCTGCGCTTTCGTCAACATCTCGTCATTCGTGTTTTTGTTGCAAATTCGCTCCCTTGCTTGCAGTTTAGTCCTGTAAAAACTGCACATCGATAGTGCCTTCCACTTGCGAAATATCTGTGGTGCAAGTGTCAGGTAATTCAGCCTGTATACATAATCATTCAGTTTTACAATACTGTCAGAACAATTGTTTTATATACTTCATGAATCCAGCCTGAATCATATTCAGGCCTGTAGAACCACATTACGTAAAAAGGCATTCCTTCAGTAAATTCAGCCTCTAAAAGATTTTATTATTATAGAGCTTTCAGATGCATATTTTGCTCATGAATGACTACAAACATTTACGCACTGTCTACTCGATTTAAGTTCACACTCAGCTCACGTAAATAGTCAGCAAAATTACAGTATCCATCTCTAATATAAGAATGCCAGTGTTTAATGTATATAACCACACACCCACAGATGTTAACTCAAACACTGTCTCTCCATACATATCAAGAATTGACCTTCCCCCCTTAATATACTGATGTTAGTAGGAGTGTGTGATGGGTTGTACTCAGTCGTTATCTTTCTCTCTATGAACTGTACCATACAGCACAGATAGCCACATCCTTACCATGGATATTACACTTTAGTACCAAGACCTTGAACATTATCCGTTTCAGTCACCACATCAGAGCAACACCACCTAGAAGGCTTTGATCAGAGTCACTGTGGGGTGCAAGGCCTACAGTAATAAGTTTTCGTTTAGATCCACTTGCAGCCAGATTGTATGTATTGGCTATTAACAGTATTCTTCTAGCACTCTCCTTCAGATAAATCGAGAACATTCCCTGTGAAGAGTGACAGTTGCTGCTGAGACATAAATACGTCGTGGAACACCTGGGTGTGCCGTCTGTAACAGTAGTAAGAAAACTCTGAAGTGTAACTAAAGCCATAGATAATTATAATTAGAGATGCAAGAACAAAATACTTACTAATATCCTTCTTCTTCCAAGATGATTGCTACTGCTGGTTACTTACTGTAAAATACAGACAACAAATGATGGCACTCACGTAACTGAATTATAAAAACTAAAATCGCTCGAGGGGTGGGGAGGCTGAGATGTTGATGCTCCGGAGCCCCAACACAATTGGCTGAGGGCATGATGACTTCCACGCACATATGCGACACTATGGGGGGAGAGGAGAAAGAATTGTGCGAAATAAGAGAGGGGCATGCTGATGCTGAAATCAACGATTCCAGGAATGCTGATGCTGACATCAGCAACGTTTGAGCCCAATCCTGCAGTGACACTTTACTTCAGTTACTCCCGCTACACAAATTTAGGTTTAGCAAAGTTTTCCTCAGTCATTTAAGGCAACTCCAGATGTTTTCTTCGAAAAGTCACGCCACTTTCCTTTCATTATTCTTCCTAAATTTTCATTACCGTAAACATCTACACGGCCACTCTGCAATTCTCAGTTATGAGCCTATGAACCACCTTCAAGCTATTTCTCCACTCTCGAACAGCGCACAGCAAAACAAACGCTTAAATCTGTCGGTGTGAACTCTGATTTCTCTTATTTTATTACGATTATCATTTTTCCCTATGTAGGTTGATGCCAACAAAAAGTTTTCGCATTCGGAGGAGAAAGTAGTTACCTCATCGCTCAGCATTTATGCGGCGTCCAGGTCACTGTGCGCCACGTTTTATTGGATTGCGTTTTATTTTCTGACCAGCGGGCCGCGGCTGACTTACCAGCGGACCTGCCAACTCTTTTAGGCAACACTCGGACGAATGTGGTTAAAGTTTTAAAGTTCTGTGCCATGTCAAATGTTTTTACAAAGATTTTAGGGAGAGGATTTCAATTTGCTCAATTTGTGACAAGCTTGCCCATATTTTATGTCAGTAGCCAGCCAGTGACAATTTCAGTGGCATTCTTGTTGCTATGTTTTCCCTTTCCTTCGGTTTTACTTTCTTATATAGCATTTTCTTTCTTTTCCTGCTTTCTTTGTGCGTGTGCTTCAGTTTTCTTAGGTCTGTCCACATTCGTTCCTTTTAATGTGTGTCAGGGCGCTGATGACCTCGATGTTGAGCGCCCATAAACCCCAACACACACACACACACACGCTCAGCATTCACACACTCAGCACACCCAAAATTTTCTGTCAGCATCACTAAGATACTGATATGCAGGCAGACTCCGACTTTTGTGTCGGTCTGTCTAGCGAATAAGAATGGAGGACTTTTAACAATAAAATGTGACGATGAGACGAACGGTTGAATAAATGACACTTGTCACATCAGGCTCTTTTGAGGAAATAAGAATACCCACTTCATGTGTGTTTTCAGGCAGTAAACGGACGTACAGCTGTTTCTAATTTTCATTACTTTCTATAAACTACTATTGCATTAATCTGTTTGTGAAGATCAGATCTAAAATTACTCGTTATACTCGACGTGCACGCTGTCTCATATTTTTAGTATGTTAATTGACAGCAAACCGAGACATTATCTTTTCTTATTCTCCGTAAGGAAATGCAACCTTCAACATTTTTAGGTGAACCGTAATAATAACTGTCAGTCGCGGTCGTGTGGGAATTAACATTGAGAGCCACTACTCAACGACAAATACTGCACGGGTTTTATATTACCTTTTATCTGCATTCGGTCACACGGTCGTACAGTCATCTCAGTAATATCTGGAAATTATAGTCATCCTGACTGAAACTTTCACTCTGCACGCCGTTTTGGAACCTCCTGGCTAATTAAAACAAGATCGACCGCGCACTCTTAACACAGAACATTGTCATTCGTGGGCAGTACTCTTCGGACAGAGCTAATTTTTGTGTTTCATTGAGTGAAAATATTTCTTTCTTTTATCTTATTTGTTAAAACATTATAGTTCCCATGGAAGATGAAAGACATTAACTGATATAACTATTTCTTTTGGTGTAGTAACTCCTTTTCTTACCAACAGCTTTTCTTTATAATTTATTTAAATTAAGCTTCATCTTCATTGAAAATTAAATAGTAAGAAAAAATTTTCATTTTTGGAACTGAAAAAGGAATAAAGTCATAAAGTCTCTTTTGATGACCACATTTTCCTTCATTGACACTTGAGCCGCAGCCATTGCCGAAGTGGGTTAGCTTGCCTGCCTCAACGAAACAGGTTGCAATCACAATTGAGGGCTTCCTGTGGGGTTGCCAGACAAACACGTGGTTCCTGAAGAGGGACAGCAGCCTCTTCAGCAACTCCAAAGGCAACAGTCTGAAAGACTTGACTGATCTGGCGTTACAAAATCAGCCTTGCTGTGCTGGTACTGCAAACCGCTGAAAGCAAGGGGAAACTACAGCCTTTACTTTTTACTGGGTGTTTAAATGGCGGCATCCTCTTCTGTAAAATATGTCGGCGGTAAAATAGTCACACATTTGGATTTCCGGCGGGACTACTCAGAGTTATGTCGTCAGTAGGAAAAACAAAACTGGAATTCCTCGGATTGGAGCGTGGAATGGTAGAACCCTTAATCGAGTAGATACGTTAGAAAATTTGAAGAGGGAAATAAATAGGTTGAAGTTAGATATAGAGGGGATTGGTGAAGTTGGTTGACAGGACAAACCCGTTTGTTCTGGCGAGTATAGGGTTCTAAATACAAAATAAACAGACGTATTGCTGGAGTAGGTCTAATAATGTATAAGAAAAGAGGAATGTGGGTAAGCTACTATGAACAGCAAATGGAAACATTATCGTAGCCGAGATAGGCAGAAAGCCAGCACCCAGCACAGTAGTAAGTAGCTCCGCAGATGATGAAGCGGTTGAAAGAATGTGTGATATAAAACAACTTATTCAGATAGTGAAATATGAGGCAAACTTAACTGTGATAGATGACTGGAATTTTGGTATTAAAAAGATGAAGAGAAGGCAATATAGTAGGGACTGGAGGAAACGAATGAAACATGGTGCCTCCTGGTAGATTTGTCAGAGAGCATAATTTAATCATCGCTAACGCGTGGTTTAAGATTCACATAAGAAGGCTGTACAAGTGGAAGAGACCTGGAGACACTAGAAGGTTACAGATTGATTGTATAATGGTGAGATAGAGATTTCAGAGCCAGATTTTAAACTGGGAGACATTTACAAGGGCAGGTGTGGACTCTGGCCATAATTTATTGGTCATGAAATGTAGATTATAACTCAAGAATTGGCAAAAAGTAAGGAAATTAAGGAGATGGGACCTGGATAAGTTAAAAGAACCAGAGGTTGTTGAGAGTTTCAAAAGAACTATTAGGCAACGATCGACTGAAACAGGCGAAAGGAATACAGTAGTAAACGAATGGGAAGCTTTGAGAGACGAAATAGTGAAGGCAGCAGAGCGTCCAGTAAGTTAAGAGACAAGGCCCAGCAGAAATCCCTGGATATCAAAGGAGGCAGAGAATTTAATTGATGAAAGGAGAAAATATAAAAATGAAGAAAATGAGGCAAACGAAAGGAAATAGAAACGTCTAAAAATTAGATCGACAAGAAGCGTAAAACGGGTAAGCAGGAATGGCTAGAGGACAAATGTGAGGATACAGTTGCATATATCACTAGGAGAAAGATAGATGTCGTCTATAGGAAAATGAAAGTGGCCTTTGGAAGAAAAAGAGAAGCAGTTGTGT
Source organism: Schistocerca americana (assembly GCF_021461395.2). NCBI lineage: Eukaryota > Metazoa > Arthropoda > Insecta > Orthoptera > Acrididae > Schistocerca > Schistocerca americana. The sequence goes on from NC_060130.1 coordinate 405,311,089, forward strand.
GAATCTCAAGAACTTAGATGGAAAACCAGTACTAACAAGGGAAACTGCCCAGCGCACGCCCCTCAGATTTATGGTAAGATGGCCCAGTCGACAGCCCGTCAAAAACTGAACACAGATCAAGCACGAAAACAGGGAGAAGGTGTACTGACATGTGGAAGAAAAGCAAAACAGAATCAGTGAACGATCCAAGATTAACAAGTTCAATGTCACGGGAAACTGAACAGCCGCGGCGTTGTGGTAAAGTGGTCACGGTGTTGGGCTGTGAAGCGGACGAGCTGTATTCCAAACTCTCTCGTGACATTTTTTTTTATTTATCTTTTTCACATTATGAGGTGTCCGTCCGATCATTGAAATGTTTATTCTCTTTTTGTAGTCTTGACAGTTGTCATACTATACACTGGGTGTACAATATGAGTCATGTGGTAAGGCTACGTTACCGTCGCAAGTAAACATGATGAATAGTGAGAGCAGAGTAGACGTCTCACAGAAATGAAAACAACAAATAAACGAATGTGAACTATGTTACAACAAAGGAATTCAAGACTCAAAACTTCCAAAACGGGACGCAACATCAAAAACGCTAGAAACATATGTTTTGGCAGAGCACAGAGAAGTTGTGTGATTGTGAAACTGCTGCGTTTATTTGTTGCAGCTTACGTGACAAGTTGCTCTATATTGAACTTCTTGTCCTTGGTCCGTTCACTGCTTCTATTTTGCTTTTTTTTTCACAGTTCAGTACACCTTCTTCCTGTTTTAATGCTTGAGCTGTGTTGTTTCTGACGGGCTATCCACTGGGCCCTCTCACCACCAAATCTGAGAAGGGTGCGGTGGGGAGTTTCCCTTGTAAGTCAAGAAGGGAAAGCTGACAGGTGGAAAGAGTACACAGAGGGGTTAAAAAGGGAAAAACTTGAAGACAGTGTCATAGAGATAGAAGAGGATGTAGACAAAGATGGGATGGGAGAGACGATACTGCTAGAAGAATTTGTCAGAATAATGAAATGCCTAAGTCGAAACAAGGCCCCTAGAGTAAACGAAATTCCGTCAGAATTACTGATATCTCTGGGAGAGTCAGCAATGACAAAACTATTCCACCTGATGTGCAAGATTTATGAGACAGTCGAAATAACGTCAGACTTCAAGAAGAACGTAATAATTCCAATTCCAAAGAAAGCAAACGCTGACAGCTGTGAATATAACCGATATATCAGTTTAATAAATCATGGTTGCAAAATTCTGACATGACTTCTTTACAGAAGAATGGAAAAACTGATAGAAACCACCCTTTGAGATGATTAGTTTGTGTTCTGGAGAAATGTTGGAACACACGAGGAAATTCTGACTCTATGACTTATCTTAGAAAATATGTTAAGGAAAGGGATTTTTTTTTAATTTGTGGTAAGTTCCTATGGGACCAAACCGCTGAGGTCATCGGTTCCTAGGCTTACACACTACTTAATCTAACTTAAACTAACTTACGCTAAGGACAACACACACACACACACACACAGGCCGAGGGAGGACTTGAACCTAAGGCGGGGGAGCCGCTCGAACCGTGGGAAGGCGCCTAAGACCGCGCGGCTGCCCTGCGTGGTAAGGGAAGGCACAGACACAGTGGCGCCGACTTAGGGGGGCAAGGTACTTTGTGCCCCCCCCCCCCAATAGAATAGTTAAAAGTAGGGGACTCACCTCCCCCCCCCCCAATATTCAAACATGCATTTCTCACCGCTCCCCCCCCCCCCCCCTTTCCTCATTCTTTACTGGGAAATTTGATAATAGTATGTAATGATTATGTAGGAAAAAAATACCGATTTTACGAGCTATTGCGTATTCCTTCCTGCTACTCCTCCAACCTCTGCATATGACGAACTGTCGTGACAGGGTTTGTCCCCTGCATCTGTACTATTCGCACACTTTTACTGTACGGAGGTATGCGGAGAACGAAAGCTCACCATGAGCTCGCAGCCCTTTGGCTGCTAGGATGAGCTCCACTTCCTCCCACAGCAGCCCGCTGGCAGCTTGTAAAAGAAACTAATGACCAATAGTGACACCGAATTTGATGGCGATCGCTAGAAGAAATAGGTAACGTTAAAGACTCTTCATTCATTTTTGTAAATTCTATTGACAATCACTAGGTACAACTCCACACAAATCAGCACCGGCTCCAGGGATTCTGCCGCGCGGCGCGAACATGTCAAGCGCCCCCCCCCCCCTTTTTCGACATAGTCAACTTTTCCCACAATATATTTCATACATGACACCTTATTTTAGCATATCACACTCATTCGTCTCTTTGTTGTGAATATGTCTTTGAAATCAAAGCAGCAGTCAGTGATACGTTTACAGTGCAACACATTTTAAGCCAATTTTGTTGGAGGAAACGTTTCTTTCGTAAATCGGAGCACACTGTTTCTGTACCATAGATAATTTTCAATAAGACCCTCGATTTTATGAATAATTTGTATTTCCAATTTATTCTCACATTCCTTCATTTACGCAAGATGGATTTGCCGCCCCCGAAAATCTGCCGCCCTGGGCGATGGCACGGTTCGCCCCTCCCCCCCACCCCCACCCCCTAGAGCCGTCCCTGACAATAATCAACACTATTGTTACATGGCTACTTCTTGTTAGGCGCACAGTACTGTTACGCAGGCCGCAGCTAATGTTGGCAGCGAACGTAAATATTCCGTAGCTGGGCATCGCCAGTGGTCAGTTAGTCTTACTGTGACTCGGTTTAGTTGTTAATCTTTCGTCCCTTACTGTCCAGTTTAAAATGGACAAGTTTATAATTAGGAAGAAATTTGACAATGTGGCAAGTGTTAGCGATGGTGAAGCTAGACCCAGTGTTAGTGGTGCTGTGTGTGACAACAAAGACACAGATGGCGACGGAACTGTGGCGGTGACAAAAAACACTGTTCCCGGAAAAGAAAAAAAACGCTGTTATCAGCCCTCTTGGAAACAGCAATTTGCATGGATCGATTACAATAAGATAAAAGGTGTTATTTTTTGCAAAATTTGCAGACAAATATTTGAAGAAAATCATTTTCAGATTTCTCACAAAATGGAAAAAACTTTCATGGAAACTGGTTTTTCGAACTGGAAGAAAGGGATAGAAAAGTAGAAAGCGCTTGAAGCATCGGGCTGCCACAGAGAAGCTGTGCTGAAATTCAAATCCTTAAAATCGAATGTCAATGTATTTAGCCAGATTTCCAAAGAAAAACTGACACAAATGAAAGAAAACAGAGGTTGTTTACTAATAATCATGTCATCCCTCCGTTATTTAGCAGTGCAGGGGCTTGCAATACGTGGGCATACTGATGAAACAAGTAACTTTGACAACTTATTACGCCTTCGATGTCAAGACAATCAGCTACTTTTAATATGGCTACAGCGCGAAACTTACAAATGGACATCCCATGATGTGCAAAACGAAATTTTGGCCATTTTAAGACATACACTTCTTAGAAATTATTGGAGGATATCAAGAGTGCAGAGTAGTTTGCAATAATAGCAGACGAAACAACAGACATAGCCACCAAAGAGCAATTTAGCATCTGTATAAGATTTGTTGATGCTTCGCTAGAGATAGAAGAACATTTTTAAGGGCTATACTCAATACAAAGTACCACAGCTAAGGCTCTATTTGATATTATTATCGACATTTTAAGACGATTTGATTTGCCTAAATCTAATTGTAGGGGCCAATGCTTTAACGGTTCAGCTAACATGGCCGGATTGTATAATGGTGTCCAGACAAAATTCATGGAAATGGAGAAGAGAGCTATGTTTGTGCACTGCCTTGCATACTGTTTAAATCTAACACTACAAGACACTGTGAAAGCAGTTCCAGAATGTCGAAATGCATTGAATGTTAAGAAGGACTTAATACATTTTGTGAGAGATTCACCTAAATGATTAGATATTTTTGCTCACCTGAAGGCAGATGCCTCTACAAATTTGAAACCACTCTGTCCTACAAGGTGGGCCGTAAGATACTTGGCAATGTCTTCAGTTTTGTCCAAGTATACAGAACTTCAGGAATTTTTTCTAAACGTTTCAAGAAATGACAATCCTGATACTGGGGCCAAAGCAAACGGCTTTTTGATTAATATGCAGACATATGATTTTTTTTCATGTTAGAACTTTTGGTAAAGCTGTTTGGTCACATTGATACCGTAAACATAGCACCACAGAGGAAATCCCTACACTTAGAGGAGGCCAATAACATGATTTCCACTCTTCTAACTTCTATTAAATTTATGAGAAACAATTTTGAATCATTCTGGGGTGAAGTAACTTCAAAATGTCAAGATATGGATGTTGATTCCCCAAAATTACCCCGTAGAAGAAAAGTCCCTAAGAAATACGATGACTCCATCAATTCATCTGTAGAAACATTCACTGAAGTATGTGACAAAAATAGAAGATTGTATTATGAAACAATGGATACATCCATCAGCTTCTTGGAATCACGGTTCAAAACTCAGTCATTCATGTTTGTAAAGCAAATTGAACAATTTCTTCTTGGTGATAATGAACATTCATTCGATATTTTATCTTTCTACGAATCAGATATAGACAAAGAACGCTTGTTTCTCCACCGAAGCATGTTTCATGAGATTATCCAAAGTAGTGATTCTGCGAACATTAGTTCGTTGGATGACATAGTGAAATACCTAAAACAGGAAAACCACCTGTTTGACCTACTGCCTGAACTAGTTAAATTCATACGTTTAGTGCTGACGATTCCGGTAACATCCTGCACCATTGAACGATCGTTTTCTTGTCTGCGGAGGGTGAAAACGTATCTTCGTTCTATAATGAAGCAGGATCGTCTTAATGCCATCGCCCTTCTCAACGCCCATAGAGATGAATCGATGAAACTCGACCTTGATGCCATATATGACGAGTTTATATGCAGGAATGATCTGAGGAGGAGTACATTTTCCATCAAAAATTAAGGTATGTTTCTTCAACTTTATTTATGTATTTGTTTTGTACCACTACTGACCTATACTCCGACTGAAATGACATTGTGATTGGCGTTTCAGCGAGTCGAGGGCTAGGGGCTAGTCGCCAGCCAATCGTAGTTTGCATGATTTTCAGCTGTTTGCATTTTTCATTATCCTCACAATCTTTTTTTGTTTCTTGAAAGTTGTCATGCTGTGAGGGGAATTTCCCAAGAATATGATGTCATAACTCAAAAGGGAAAGTATGCGTGCATAATACACCTCTCTCCTTCAGCACTTGTGTTGTTCCATATAATTCTCATTGCATAGGTCATTTTAGATAGCTTAGAATTTAAGAATTTGATGTAGGAATTCTATTTCAGATTGTCTTGTAAGTGAACAAAGCAATTTTGTTTCAGTGACACTTAAGTTTTTGGTTTTCCAAAGAAATATTAGGATTTAATGGATTTTTAATTTTACTGTGTGTGGAATTGTAAAGTGGCGGTTGTTTTTTCTTTTCTTTCTTTCTTTTGTTTTAAGGATTAATCAGTTGCTTATTACTCACAAACCACACTGAAATCTTTTCATTTGTGACTTCAGCATACAGCCTAAGAGCCTTTCTATTTCCACCTTCAATCAATACACTGGTGTCATCTGCAAATAGAACTGGTTTGGAGTGTCGAACAAGTAGATGGAAACGCAAAGTTATCTGTCAAATGTAGTACCTAATAAAATGATACTTGCCCCCTACCCTAAAAATATATTCAAGTCGGCGCCTCTGCACAGACATGTTTACACGAGGTACATTCTTTAGGTAAAGCAACACTTTTTTCTCTCGGCCAGTTTCGGTTGAAAAGGTGCATAATTTGATGTGGGGCATTCTGAAATATTCCCGATTCAGCCCCTGTAGTTTCATGAAGTTCCGATAGGTGGCTGCGCTATACGTAGCCTTCAAAATGGCGCCTGTAATAGAGGCTCGTTCCAAGCAGAGAAATGTCACTGAGTTTCTTTTGGCGGAAAACAAGAGCATCGCATACATTCTTAGGCAGTTGCAGAGTGTCTACAGAGAACGGACAGTGAAAAAAAGCACAGTGAGTCGTTGGGTGAGGTATCTTGTCATCATCGCAACTAGGTCGCCTAAACTTATCCGATTTCCAGCGTGCCAGCCGACCGCACAAAGCTTTGACTCTTACAATGTTGGAACGAGTGGACACTCATTCGAGGTGATCGACGGCTCACAATAAAACACCTCACTGGTCAACTGGACGTCTCTGTTGGTAATGCTGACTCACTTGTCCACTATTTGGAACTATCTTCCTCATCCACTCTACAGCCCTGATCTCACACCTTCCGATGCCCATCTGTTTGGCCCAATGAAGGATGTACTCTGTGGGAATCAGTTCGTATATGATGCGAAGGTTACTGATGCAGCAAGACGATAGCTCTGACATCTAGCAGTAGAGTGCTACAATGCTGCCATACAGGCCCTCCCATAAGGTGTCGTAGGGTTGTCGCTTTGAGTAAAGCTTATGTTGAGAAACAGGGTTTTGTAGCCAAAATAGTGGGGAATAGTATGGTGTATTGAAATCTGAAATAAAACCAACCTTCATACAGAAAAAAAGTGTTGCATTACTCATTAAATGCCTTGCGTAGCATTTGTATATTTTGAGAAAGCTTTTGACAATGTTGACGGGAATACACAATACCCTCTTTAAATTTCTGAAAGTAGCATGCGTGTCTAAAGGAACATTGTGTAAAGAGAACAATCAACACAGACATTATACAATAACGTAAAAAGTATTATATGTCTTGACAAATTAAAATGACGATCACATGTGTGTGTACGAGCATTAGGAGATGTGGACAAGTGTGACATGAGGAAGTTTACACAGTTCAGACCAAAAGAGAATAGAAGCTTTTTATATGTGGTGCTACAGAAGAATGCTGAAATTAGATGGGTAGATCGTGTAATTAATGAGGAGGTACTCAACAGGATTTGGAAGAAAAGAAATTTGTGGCATAATTTAACCAAAAGGAGGGATCGGTTGATTGGACACATTCTGAGACATAAAGGGATCATAAGTTTAATATTGAATGGAAGTGTGCGAGGTAAAAATTGCAGAGGGAGACAAAGAGACGAGTACAGTAAGAAGGTTCAAATGGATGTGTGTTGCAGTAGTTATTCAGAGATGAAGAAGTTTGCACAGGATAGAGTAGCAAGGAGAGCTGCATCAAATCAGGCTTCAGACTGAAGGCCGCAGTGATGACATATTTCTTTAGTCTTAAGATGTAAAATAATTTCTCCTTCTGAAATCCTTTATGTCTGCATTCTAAAAATGAAATTTATGCTTGTTTATAAATGCAAACAATTCTGTTGTAGCAATTCTTTCTTATTTACCACCTTTATCCTACTTCATGTATAAAAATTGCATTTAAAATACAGAGTGAACCAGAACTTCACCGACTAACTTTCAGAGATAGTTCTGGGATACCATCTGAGTATTTTGCTATAAGAAGCCCGTTGTCTCCGGCGGCTCGTTACATAGCAATAATGTGATTACGATCTATTCGGTTTGTTGTTGGAATCTCCTTTGTTTCTGTGAAAATATCTTCACAACAGCGAATTATTCTGTAATATGCAATAACCAAAACTACAACACACAGCTCTTCTCTCTTTCTCAATCAGAAGAGGTCTTCAAGGCCCAATGGCACCGACCGACCGACCGCCGTGTCAACCTCAGATAATAGGTGTCACTGGACGTAGGTGTGTGTGGGGGGGGGGGGGGGGGGGGCATGTGGTCAGGACATTGCACTCCCGGGCGTTGTCAGTTTACGAGGCCGGAGCCGCTACTCCTGAATGAACTAGCTCCTCAATTGGCCTCACAAGGGCTGAGTGCATCGCTATAGACAACAGCGTTCGACAGATCCGGACGGTCATCCATCCAAGGGCTAGGCACATTCGACAGTGCCTAACTTCGGTGATATGACGGGAACCGGCGTTACAATTGTGGCAAGGCCGAACAGCACACAACAGAAAGTAACGCAAAAACAGTCAGATACAAAAGTACCGTGATGTGGCTGCCGTCGGTACGGGAACAACTCAGCATAGCGCGTTATGCCGATCTTCCACTGCATTCAGTGAATTCATACATGAAGTGCATATCTGCCAACTTTTCATCAGTATACCTATCCACAGTACGGATATGTATCACTGTTGACGCACAACTACCATTGCCGGAAAACAAAATCGTAGACAGAACAGAGAAGTACCGCATGCAAAACTTGACGACAACGAGTTAAACACGGCTCTCCTATTGTCAAAAACTGGTACCGTGACCAAATGGAAACGAGATACACAGTGCTTACCGTCGGTATTTGCACTCTTCTACGCTCTTTTCATTGCAATACGGGTACAAAGCTAAATGGGGAAAGAAACCGAACGAAATGCATTACCTCTGAACGATACGATGGAGACCATTTGTTCCTTATACCAAAATTCTCAGAACATATGAAAATTTGCTGGTGGAGTTCTGATTTATCCTGTCCAAATAAGATAAGGGCTAGCAGTATTAATTTTAAACAAATACTAAAAAGTAGAGAACTCAACAATTTATTGAGATAATCAGTTACCAACTGCACAGAAGAAATATTATTTCTTTACCGGTTGCAGGCAACTAGTGCCCTTCTTCACAAAGTTATCGTTTTGCATTATTTGCGAGCCTGTACTGGTGCTATGAACCACATGACGACACCAATATGCTGCACACATCTTACTTTTGACACTTTTCAATAATACGGTTTGTTGTTCTGAAGAAGGGCGCTAGGTGCCTGAAACCAGTAAAGGAATAGAATTTCTTTTGTATTACTAGTTGCTGATTATTTCAACAAATATAAATACAGTTGCTGATAAAATACAACAACTCTACTTTCTACATACTGTTTATAATATCTTAGATATATGAATACCATGCTCTTGTGAAGTTTTTTCTGCAGTTTTTGGTGCAGTGTTGTTGATTACACTTGAACTCGGTGTTTATGATGTTTTCGCATAGTGTGTGGATTGTCTTTTTAGTAAAATTATCTCACTGTATCAGAACTGCTGAATGCAAGTCAATTTTAGCATAGTTGATGTTCTGTTTACATTTAAAGTACAAATTTTATAACTTTGAGAATCTGATCTGGATTTTAGATTGAGATTAGGATTTTCCTATATTTTCCCTTGATCTGCTTGACCCTAGAATCCGCAGCTTCTGAATTTTAATTCCCCATTTACGATTGTCCACAGACGATTGATATTCAGCTTGGGAGACCTCGTCTGAGTCATACGTTGCTGTATCGTCAGCCTCGCTTTCCCCTTTATTTAAAGTTGACTACGGCTCTGTGTTCACATCGTTTTGCCCTGCTTCTTCACTACTCGCAAGAATTTTTTTCTTAGACATTTTGGTCGAAAATTGACTCGGCTTTTCTTTACCAGCAGACACTGTTGTGTCTATCTGTAATTTTTCTGTTGTGTCTGTTCGTGAACACGCAGATACTTCTGCTGGGTGTACTATCGATCGCGTTTCAGGAGCTGTCTCCAGATCACGGCCCATAGCGGCACTCTCCACAACCTCCATCGCCGACATTTCTGAGTTGTTTGTAGCAAATTGTCAGACTGCATTGTCACTTTGAAGGTCGTTTCCAGTTTGTTGCCTCGTCTTTGCTAGTAACAGGTGTGTTATCTTCATCAGCTACACTACTAGCACTGGGTTGACCGTGCCCTCCGTCCCTAAATCTCCATAATTATCTTCAAGAACGCCCAGATGCAGAAAGACATTTCGAGCATCACCACCGTGTTCAAGCTTATAGTTTACAGTCTCTGAATGATTAACAGCAACTGAATTACTTTCAGCTGATGTGGAACTGTTTGCTATAGGTTCTCTATCTATTCCTGCTACAAGGTCAGAAAATAATGGCTTACATTTAGGTGGGTTTAGTTCGAGACCAAATTTTCGTCTGACACAGTTCTGTTTAATGTGGTCTCTTTCATTACATATGCAGCAAGCTGGTAGTTCCCCATGTGTGTAATGTATCTTATTTCATTTGGGACAGGGAACGGATAAAAATCTATTCAGACATCGTTCCAAACTCCAGTTTGGATTTTATTGGTTCGTTCGCAACTTTCATGGGAACGTTAAAAACACAAACATTTGTCAAGCTTTCTTCGACTGGACCAAGGGTGAACTTCGAGACAGCCTGAGGCAGATGGGAAGTGACAGTTACTAGCACACTCACGGATTACTCGCTCAGTATACTAGATTAAAGCAAATTTCGGAGTAGCGTTTACCTGATCTCTTGTAGTTTTATGTAGGTTGTTAACCAGTTCCGAATTTCGAGAGCTGTTGGCCAGTCGTTGTCCTTGGCGAATTCCGGTTTCTCATTACCCTTCCGTAGGTAGGTTTCTATTGTTGTTTATAGTTTTTCACATACTTAGGAACCCTCCCCCCCCCCCCCCCCCTATGAACCATGGACCTTGCCGTTGGTGGGGAGGCTTGCGTAACTCAACGATACAGATAGCCGTACCGTAGGTGCAACCACAACGGAGGGGTATTTGTTGAGTGGCCAGACAAACGTGTGGTTCTTGATGAGGGACATCAGCCTTTTCAGCAGGTGCAGGGGCAACAGTCTGGATGATTGACTGATCTGACCTTCTAACATTAACCAAAACGGCCTTGCTGTGCTGATACTGCGAACGGCTGAAAGCAAGGGGAAATTACAGCCGTAATTTTTCCGGAGGGCGTGCAGCTTTATTGTATGGTTAAATGAGGATGGCATCCTCTCGGGTAAAATGTTCCGAAGGTAAAATAATTCCCCATTCGGATCTCCGGGCAGAGACTACTCAGGAAGGCGTCGTTATCAGGAGAAAGAAAACTGACGTTCTACGTATCGGAGCGTGGAACGTTAGATCCCTTAATCGGGCTGTTAGATTAGAAAATTTAAAAAGGGAAATAGATGGGGTAAAGTGAGATATAGTGGGAATTAGTGAAGTTCGGTGGGAGGAGGAACAAGACTTCTGGACAGGTGAATACAGGGTTATAAATACAAAATCAAATAAGGGTAATGCAGGAGTGGATTTAGTAATGAATAAAAAGTAGCAGTGCGGGTAAGCTACTACGAACAGTATAGTGAACGCATTATTATAGCCAAGATAGACACTAAGCCCACGCCTACCCCAGTAGTACAAGTTTATATGCCAACTAGCTCCGCAGATGACGAAGAAATTGATGAAATGTATGATGAGATAAAAGAAATTATTTAGATAGTGAAGGGAGACGAAAATTTAATAGTCATGGGTGACTGGAATTCGATAGTAGGAAAAGGAAGAAAAGGAAAAGTAGTAGGTGAATATGGAGTGGGGATAAGGAATGAAAGAGGAAGCCGACTGCCAGAATTTTGCACAGAGCATAACTTAATCATAGCTAACACTTGGTTCAAGAATCATGAAAGAAGGAAGAGACTCGGAGATACTGGAAGGCTTCAGATAGATTATACAATGGTAAGACACAGATTTAGGAATCAGATTTTAAATTGTAAGACATTTCCAGGGGCAGATGTGGACTCTGACCACAATCTATTGGTTATGAACAATAGATTAAAACAGAACAAACTGGAAAAAGGTGGGAATTTAAGGAGATGGGACCTGGATAAACTGACAGAACCAGAGGTTTTAGGGAGTTTCAGGGAGAGCATTAGGCAACGATTGACAAGATCTGGGGAAAGAAATACAGTAGAAGAGGAATAAGCAGCTTTGAGAGATGAAATAGTGAAGGCAGCAGAGAATCAAGTAGATAAAAAGACGAGGGCTAGTAGAAGTCCTTGGGTAATAGAAGAAGTATTGAATTTAATTGATGAAAGGGGAAAATATAAAAATACAGTAAATGAGGCAGGCAAAAAGGAATACAGACGTCTCAAAAATAAGATAGACAGGAAGTGCAAAACGACTAAGCAGGGATGGCTAGAGGACAAATGTAAGGATGTAGAGGCATACATCACTAGGGTTGAGATAGATACTACCTGCAGGAAAATTAAAGAGACCTTTGTATAAAAGATAACCACTTGTATGAATATCAAGAGCACAGATGGAAACCCAGTTCTAAGCAAAGAAGGGAAAACATAAAGGTGGAAGGAGTATATAGAGGGTCTATACAAGGGCGATGTACTTGACGACAATATTATGGAAATGGAAGAGGACGTAGATGAAGATACTGCGTGAAGAGTTTGACAGAGCACTGAAAGACCTAAGTCGAATCAAGGCCCCGGGTGTAGACAATATTCCATTAGAACTACTGATAGCCTTGGAAGAGCCAGCCCTGACAAAGCTCTACCATCTGGTGAGCAAGACGTATGAGACAGGCGAAATACCCTCAGACTTCAAGAAGAATATAATTATTCCAATCCCAAAGAAAGCATGTGTTGACAGATGTGAAAATTACCGAACTATCAGTTTAATAAGTCACAGCTGCAAAATTCTAACGACAATTCTTTACAAACTAATGGAAAAACTGGTAGAAGGCGACCTCGGGGAAGATCAGTTTGGATTCCGTAGAAATATTGGAACACGTGAGGCAATACTTACCTTGCGCCTCATCATAGAAGAAAGATTAAGGAAAGGCAAACCTACGTTTCTAGCATTTGTAGACTTAGAGAAAGCTTTTGACAATGTTGACTGGAATACTCTCTTTCAAATTCTAAAGGTGAAGGGGTAAAATACAGGAAGCGAAAGGCTATTTACAATCTGTACAGAAACCAGATGGCAGTTATAAGAGTCGAGGGGCACGAAAGGTTGGGAAGGGAGTGAGACAGGGTTGTAGCCTCTTTCCGATGTTATTCAATCTGTATATTGAGCAAGCAGCAAAGGAAACAAAATAAAAATTCGGAGTAGGTATTAAAATCCATGGAGAAGAAATAAAAACTTCGAGGTTCGCCGATGACATTGTAATTCTGTCAGAGACAGCTAAGGACTTGGAAGACCAGTTGAACGGAATGGACAGTGTCTTGAAAGGAGGATATAAGATGAACATAAACAAAAGCAAAACGAGGATAATGGAATGTAGTGAATCGGGTGATGCTGAGGGAATTAGATTAGGAAATGAGGCACTTACCGTAATAAATCAGTTTTGCTGTTTGGAGAGCAAAATAATTGATGACGGTCGAAGTAGAGAGGACATAAAATGTAGACTGGCAATGGCAAGGAAAGCATTTCTGAAGAACAGAAATTTGTTAACATCGAGTATAGATTTAAGTGTCAGGAAGTCGTTTCCGAAAGTATTTGTATGGAGTGTATGGAAGTGAAACGTGGGCGATAAATAGTTTAGACAAGAAGAGAATAGACGCTTTCGAAATGTGGTGTTACAGAAGAATGCTGAAGATTAGGTGGGTAGATCACATAACTAATGAGGAGGTACTGAATAGAGTCGGGGAGAAAAGAAATTTGTGGCACAACTTGACTAGAAGAAGGGATCGGTTGGCAGGACATGTTCTGAGACATAAAGGGATCACTAATTTAGTATTGGAGGGCAGCGTGGAGGGTATAAATTGTAGACGGAGACCAAGAGATGAATACACTAAACAGATTCAGAAGGATGTTGGTTGCAGTAGGTACTGGGAGATGAAGAAGCTTGCACGGGATAGAGTAGCATGGAGAGCTGCATCAAACCAGTCTCTGCACTGAAGACCACAACAACAACCACAGGAAAGTGGAAAGACTATCATTTTCGGCATAACGCAGCTGTGTAATAGACTCTATGCGACGAACAACACGCTACTTGGAAACACTGAACTCTAATCGGTCACTACCCTTATTCAGCTCTCACAGCTTTACTTCTGCCTGTACCTCGCTCCTAACTTCCGAATTTCACAGGAGCTCTCCTGCGTACCTTGCTGGACTAACACTCCTCGAAGAAAGGACATGGCTTAGAGACACGTTAGGGGATTGTTTCCAGAATGAAATTGTGACTTTCCAGCTGAGTGTAAAATGCCCAGGTAGCTCATGTGCCACCAAGTAGAGACTGCGAATCGATCTAAGCCGCATCAATTCCCATCTTAGACACCTACGCTCATTCAAATGGTTCAAATGGCTCTGAGCACTATGGGACTTAACATCTGTGGTCATCAGTCCCCTAGAATTTAGAACTACTTAAACCTAACTAACCTAAGGACATCACACACACCCATGCCCGAGACAGGATTCGAACCTGCGACCGTAGTGGTCACGCGCTTCCAGACTGTAGCGCCTAGAACCGCACGGCCACACCGGCCGGCTACGCTCATTCTTCGTTGAGTGTAGCCATATGGAAAAATCAGTCTTAGATAATCCAACAATTAGGAAGGTTTGCAGTGTAATATGCCAACAATATACGAGCAAAATTGAAACTCAGCATAACTGCAGTGACTGGAAAAAGATATAGACAAACTCCCACAATCCGCTAATTAATTCAAATGCGTTATTTCTGTGTTACAGGGTACTCCGCCAAACGATTCCTACAAATAGCAAATTGCATAAAATAGCGCTTAATCCCTTGCCCATGTGTACTCGCTGCAATGTAGAGGATACGATACATCATCGCCTAACATGCTGTGAGAAGCCTGAATTTTGGCAATGGGTGGGACAAGAACTTGCAATCATAACGCGTAATTCGGCGTACACGTACAGTTCAGAAGACATTCTATTCCCGGACGAGCCCTTTTATCCGGTAAAGAAACATAACGCATTCCTCTGGCAGCTAACCAGTTATTAATTCTACGCAACTGGGAGGAAAACCGAAATTAGTCTTGAATGTTACTCGTATGAGAGTGGAACACAGCAAACGTCTGGACTGGAAGAAATACAAAGAGAACTTTGGCCGATTTTTGACTGCTGTATTACCCTACTGGCTGTGGTCAGATTTGCACCTTCAGAAATAAGTTTTTGTAAGTTTTTGTTATTCTCGAGAAAGAATTATTTCAGTTTTCTGTTTTCCTTGCTGAGGAGCAGGTCAAAGACGGCAGAGAAGCCAAGATTAATTTTGTTCATACGAAACGAATTTTAATTGAAAGAAGAATATCCTTTTTACAAGTCGAAATCATACATTTATTTTAAGAAAGTAAGAACTTTTAGATTCGTAGAAGAAGACATTTACTTTCATGTTTAAACTTTATAAAAACAAAGGAATAATAAAGCAACGAAGTCAGCCGTAGAAGGTAAAGAATGATAGAGTATCGATATATTATAAGAGGAGGTGGGAGGCAAAAAAAAAAAAAAAAAGAATGTCGTAACAGCATTGGCCGCGAAAGCAATGCTTGTGAGTTGCAGCCTCGATCCACCACTCTGTTTTAATATGCCAGGAAGCTACAGAACAGTCATCGTTTTACAAGCACACATTAATCTTATTTGTTCCTCATATTTCGAATTACATTCGTAACTCATAAACCCGAACGTTTCAGATGCAGAAAACACACGTAGTAAGAGCAGATTTAAGACCCACGCCCGCGCTCGGTGCGGGAGTCAAACGAGCGACCTCCGATTCAAGAGGCAATGATGGAGGCCAGTGGTAGCGCAAAATAAGCAAATCGAGTATCACATTAATCTCGGCAGTATTTAATGAGAAGTCCTTATACTGTCACAGATCAAGCCGTGATCTCTGGCATCGTCAGTAAACTGTGTCAAGGACCTCCACTTCTCAGAGGCATTAAATAGGTCCACAGGGCAGAGCAGGAGTTCGTAACGCAGCACTTGTACCAGCTGCGTAACGACACTCGCTGCAAACAACGTAGTATAACTAGTGAGCAAACTTAAATACAGACTGGAAATGAGTTTCCCGCTTGACATTATTTCAACATTTAAACGGAAGTCTCATAACGTCTACAAGAACTGTCTAATCCAAACCAGTTGTACAGCTTCACTATAAATTCTGATTGAAATAGCACATATATGAAAGTTGCGCTTCTTCATTTATATCTTTAGTTAATGTGTGGGACGTCAGAGTTTTCATTGAAGTATCAAAAACCTTTTTCATATTCTTGTAATTTGTTTGTCTCGGAACAAACTAAAATTATTCTGTTAAGTCAACTCCCTTTACCGGTTTTGAAAGTGCTGTGGACTATGTAATAGACGTGACATTCTTTTATTTGATAAATGATCAGAGGGCACGAATTTCACATAGGCTATGCTGTAGTGGATTTAACCGTTAACAAATCAGGAATTATCTAGTACGTCCATCAAATGCGTAAGGTCTGTGACATTTGAAGACCTCGACTGTAAACAGTATTAAGGCAGTAATATAGTTATTGCATGTAAAACATGGTAAGTTATGTGTTTTATTGATATTAGTTGATAGTTCACAATAAACTGAAAAATGACAACTGTCTCAAATTTCAGATTCTCGTCAATGGCAACTTTGTTGGGATGTGTGCGCGCAAACAGTGATAAGTGCCAAAAACATGGCTGCCAGTAACCACTAATAGTAGTGCGTGTGATGTTCCCGCAAGAAAAATCCTTTTTCATGGACGATTTACGAATCTGAGGATGATGTGGATAATTATGAGACAGATAAAGATCCTGAATGTATCCCTGAACGCAAATGCACTTCATAAGTTGTTAGTAATTACGTAAACGTGAATAATTATTTAAGGAAGCAAACAATGTTAAGCTGTGTCCCTTACCGTAGGTTACGTGATTTTATGTAACAGAGTGATGGTATAAATGTTAAGACCGTCCTTAACATTGTTTACGTGTAAAGTGCTAGCTAAAATTAATTTTATATTGCGCTGAATCATAGATTAATTTTTGTGGTTGCTATAATTTATTATTGCAAAACCTATTAATGCCTATCTTAGTATCAGAAACTGAAACAATTCGGTCTTTTAAAATTTGTATTTTTTAGAGGTTTCGCAGTAATGTTTCGTTAGTTCGTCCAGCAAGTAAACAGTGGTAAGTCAATGTTAATCCAAGTCAAGTGCACTCAGTTTGGAAGTAAACAGTGTACCCACTAACGAAACTTAAGAATAAAACTTTGGTTGGAATTTACTGTTTTAAAAATACATGAAATGTATGCGCAGTTGCGACTACGAACAACCGTCAGCTGTATAAGGGAATGAGAACAACGAAAATTTGTGGTGGCCAGTTCTCGAACCCAGATTTTCCACTTTACGCAAGCAGTCGCCTTAATCGCTTTTTTTCCGCTTTGGCTATCCATGCAAGGCTGAGGCACAGATTGAAGCTTCCATATGACGTCGTTCCTACGTCACAACCAATACTCGTACACACATTATGTAATTCCCAAATGGGGGAGAGATTTTAATGAACAGTCGCTGCCTGGCATCGGTGGATAAATACAATATCGCAGTGCCTGCGTTGTTAAAAAAAAATGCATGCATGTCCATAGGAACAGGCACTGAGGCAACTGCAGCCGTTATAAGATACATGAAATGTATCCGCAGTTGCGAATGTGAACAATCATCAGCCGTATAGGGAACTGCCAACAATGAAAAATTTGTACGCGACTGGGACTCGAACTAGGATTTTCCGGTTTACACGAAGTGTCCCGTGACCGCATACATGCACGCATGCATGCATGTTGTACAGTGTCAGATTTGACGTACGTTAAAATACCTTGTTCACCTCCCCATTTAAGCTCCTTCACGGGAGTTATAGAGAAGAAATACGAAAGTTTTTAATGTAATTATTTTGTAATTGTTGCCTAAGTATTTTTGTGCATATTTCATAGATATCCAGACCGACAAACGGCTGCAAAACCCATCAACTGTGCAGCAAAGCAGAGACTGGGCACCGGCGGCTGCGGAGTACAGAGAAGGTGGACCATCGCAGATATCTGGCCTCTATACGACGCCACAAGAGCTTTCTTCTACGATGTGAACATTGTAGTGAAGAAAAAAAATGGCATTTTGTCTGTGATATGGTTCTTGGTTATTTTGGCATTGTCAGACAGTTGAGTCTCTGTTTTGCCATAGAACCTAACAGACTATCCAACGGGAGCTAGTATTGGTAACAGTTTGCCTGGGTCGCTAAGTCTAACTGCTCATAGATGTCGCGGTTAACTCGTTCCGAAATTTGTAGAGTTTACGAAATTTGGTAGCGTTCCTAACCGTGAGGTTCCGCATGTCGAAATCCGATTAATTAAGTTGTGAATGCAGTTACGTGGATTAGGGAGAGTGTTATTTGAGTTAGGAGCTGGTTCAGTAAGCTGTGTATTTGTGAGAATGGACAGTTCCGGTGGAAGTTAGGTTATTTGGACTTAAGGGATCCTACAGCTCGTTGGAAGGGTGTTAGCGAATCTGCTGGCCGACTCTGAGGTGCTTGTTTGGTGGTTATTAGCTGTAGGATTATTATGGTTTCCGACCGGAGGTGTCGATGTAATTTATAGCTTGTTTGGCAGTCGCTACCGATTCATAGACTTGGGACTGTGTCTTATTTTGCTACTGCACGCAGCGTGTGATGTGAAGAAAAGGAACTGAATGTCAGAAAAGTTTGAACCATATTACTAGGCACTGTGTAACCATTTTAAGACTATTTAAGAGATCCGTGACGAATGACTTTCGTAATTTGTTTGAAGTAGTGGGACAGTGTATTGTCAATGTCTCAAGTGACTGAGCTTTGAATTACCATTCAATTGCAGTAATTAAAGTGGAGGTGATGTTATGATATGTTAACCATGGAAACGATGGAGAGGCTCCGTCCCCGCCGCAGCCGCAGTGGTCCGCAACCCCACGACGACTACCGCAGTCCACTTCACCCCTCCGCCGCCCCAAACCAAACCCAGGGTTATTGTGCAGTTCGGCCCTCGGTGGATCCCCCAGAGAACGTCTGACACCAGACGAGTGTAACCCCTATGTTTGCGTGGTAGAGTAATGGTGGTGTACGCGCACGTGGAGAACTTGTTTGCGGAGCAATCGCCGACATAGTGTAGCTCAAGCGGAATAAGGGGAACCAGCCCGCATTCGCCGAGGCAGATGGAAAACCACCTAAAAACCATCCACAGACTGGCCGGCTCAGCGGACCTCGACACAAGTCCGCCGGGCGGATTCGTGCCGGGGAACAAGCCCTCCTTCCCGCCCGGAAAGTCGTGCGTCAGACCGCACGGCCAACCGGGCGGGCCAAGTGACTGACGGTGATCTGTTTTTTAATTCCATTCGAGGGGACATAGTTTTCTTGTTGTGACTCGATCACACGTTTATTCAGGAAGTGTATTGAGAACTTGGTTTTACAATTAATCATAAAAGAAGTGATCCGAGACTGGCAAAAAAAAGTAAAACTTAAAAATTCGTCTTCTAATTTCGTAGTGTGAATGTATTAACGTGTGCTGTAAGAAGCAACAAAATTTTAAGGAGTGTGGATATTTGTGCTGTTCGAGACTTTCCCGAAATAGTAACTGCGTCATTGGTTCACGGGCATCGCGTCGGATAATGTTGTGGAAGCTGTACAATATTTCGAGACAGCTGCTGGTCATCTTCAGTTGCTTAATAAAACGACAAAATTCCACGAACAGTTGCTGATTATTTGAAAGAGGTCTGCTTAGGAAAATGTGTTTGTGAGTGCTTATGACCTATAACAGTATTTTGAACCAAAGGTATTTTTCATTCTTTGTGTTACGTCATGTGAACTCGCGTTTATTAAAAAGATAAAAACTTGAAAGTTATTAAAAGAGGTCATATTTAACAGAAATTAAGTGCAAAGTGGAGATTAAAAATGGAATTAAATAAAATTATCGTTAATATGTCCGTAAAAGAACTCCAAACGAAAAACCCTATTTACATAGTAGTAGCATCTGAGTGCGAAAGTTCATTATTTTTATCTTTGAGCTAACAATAAAAAGATATATTTTTACGCTAAATAACAAGACTCGGGGGATAATTTCATACAAAAGGTATTAAAGCAATTTAATTTGAAGTAATTTAACAAGGGTGTTTATATTCTACACTCAGTAATAGTATACGAGAACAAACCTACAATCCCTTAACATTTTGCTGGATTAATTAAACTGAATTACATTGTATTGTCATAGTCTGAAGGTACGACTTACTATTAATTATAGTGGGTTTCTATTGAGAATAGCTTTGCTATAGTAATTAAAAGGATTTCTGAGAGTCTTTGCAAATAATAGAATTGCCATTAAGGCAGTAGTTTTGACAATACGTTACATAAGTGAAGCTGTTACGTATACATTGCATGTAGGTTTGAAAGTGATAGTATGGTATCTTTTATTTACACGTAAATCGTGGGTTTTGCGATGTGTTATTGACTCTTCAAGTCATTGTCAGTCGCTAGAGTCAACCGACTTTAGGAATGTTAATGTTAATGTTGTATCCTTCCTACTCGTCAAATATTGGGTGCCTAGGAAAACTGCTTTTCGGATCGCTAGACAACAATTCAAGGAAATCGTATTAATGAAGTTTATTACAAAAGGGAATGATTACAATACTTACAGTGTGAAATACAGATGTGTCACAGGCAACGGGAGGGCGACAGACAAAACAAGAAATCTCTTCAGTATGGATAATGCTAGTTAGTAGAAGCGAAATGACTAGTCTTGATGTTATTCTGGATCTCGCTGCTGTAGAACTCGTACAACTGGTAATCTTTACTCTTCAACTGATCGCGGCCAGTTGGGTGCAGCGCTAATGTTCGCTTCACCTACAGTGCGCTGGCATCGCGTTGCCGCCCTGGAGAGGGGTCGGTCCACGTGCAACTGGCTGACGTCTCCTTCACAGCCCTCTCTGCTCTAACGTTCCCGACCGGCGTGCCGGCGCTTCACTTTACGCCGGAACAGTTAAAGTCATCTCAGCTAAACGTATCTCAGAACAGTTGACCTTTTGCTGCATACTGGACGCTGTGAAGTGCTTGGACGTGACTGGGCATCACGTATAAAAGTTATTATTGTTTTGCTGGGTGTAATCTACATCGTTCTTCTTACTAAAATATCGTATTTTAAAAATACGTTTTTACTGTAGATGTATCTGAAAATACTGACACCTGAGTAGAATAACCACATTGCATGTACTTGAAATATTTTATTTACGAAATTTTGTTGAAACTACTTGTATACCGCGCAATTTCTCAAAACAACCAACTTGTCACTTACCTTTGTTTGCGGCTGGTGGTATCCATTTAATAACTTCAATAAATGTGTCACAAAAATATTTTTTTCAAGTGCAAGTACGATCGCTACGTCCGACGACTTTTATCATTAGTAATGTTTTAGAACCATTTTGCTTCAACAGAATGTTCAAAAAATCTAGGAACTACAGGGTGTGACATTCCTAAACACTTAATGACTTCAAATGATCGTAGATTAGTAAGACAGACTAGTAAAACAGGTGCAACGCTGCAAAGCAACAAAGTCCCCGAGTAGGAAATCAGGAATACAGATTCAAAGACGTATGACAGATTAAATTAAGCTAAATTTTCGTGGTCTTGGAACATGAAGATTGTACGACCGAAAAGACAATTACATGAAAAAGTACTTAAGCAAGCAGGAAACATGTATGTTCGAAGAAGGGATAAAAAGAAAATATCAAACGGTATGAATAAACCATTCAAGAGAAGAGAAGATACAAGCAAACGATAAAAAGAAAAATGAAAGGATACGCTGAACCAAATAAAGCTGTTCAGAGATGCCTTTGATATGATGTGAGAGGATACATTCAAAATCTGGTTAGATGAGCGATTGAAAACATTGGGAGTAAGAAAAAGACAAAACAGAAATTAATGTTGCATAGACATTACAGTTCCACAGTTAAGATGGCAGGTGTCACAGCAACTAACAATAGAGAGGAAATTATACAGATATTTGAGTATACCTTGTAATGTTGTTACTTTAATTTGCTATGATGAAAGCGGTACTGATGGACAATAAAAGCGGGTTAAAGGCTGTGAGCTGTCTGGGGAAGTTAACCGTGCATTACTGCGCAACTGTTTCACCAGGTAACTAGTCTAGGTTTACCAAATTCCCAATCAGACTAACATTGATTATAATCTTTTAATAGTCATACAAGAACCGGTAATATATATATATATATATATATATATATATATATATATATATATGTATATATATATATATATATATATATATATATATAAAAGGAGAATTTAAATCAAAAGAAAGAAATCAGTTTATATTTGGAAATTTATTTTAAGATTGATCATTGAAATTTCAGCACATTAAACGTGAGTTATAACTGAGCTGGTGCCTTATTTAGGACTGTGAAAATGTGAGATTGTAATCTTACGGAACAC
This sequence comes from Schistocerca americana, assembly GCF_021461395.2. Classification (NCBI taxonomy): domain Eukaryota; kingdom Metazoa; phylum Arthropoda; class Insecta; order Orthoptera; family Acrididae; genus Schistocerca; species Schistocerca americana. The sequence goes on from NC_060130.1 coordinate 405,333,307, forward strand.
ATAAAATATGGAGCCAAGATTGGGAGACTGCATACAACACTGCATTCATAAAATAACACACGAAGAACGTTGAAACATAAGCAAGAGGAAATTAACCACAACCAACAGATTCAGTTTTCACCCAAAGAAATTACGTTCGTAGCACAATCCTGTCCGTCATGTAATTACCACACACTGGTATACTAAATTCATACCAACTCTCTGTGAAATCTTCCCAAAAAGAATAGCTGAGGGCTACTTTGATGATTACACCACATGCTTCACGTGGTCAACTTGGTTTACACAAAGCGTATAACTCCACAATAATTTTGATAATTAAAATAAATTAGATCGAAAAGCAATTTACAAAAGAAAAACCTCGAACTGGTTACTAACGTCTTACTATTAACCTGATGGGTCAAACAGTTACTGATCAGCACGTGGTTCCACTTTACTCACAAAGTAGTGACAAAGCAACTACCGGAAAATAATCTGAACTTCACACGAGAATTACACTGCGCTGCAATTTAAGATAGCATTAGATATTTTGGAGCTAAACCTGAAATAAAAGTGATTAAATTTTCAGTTAGGCTGAACTTGAGAAATCCATTGTCCTACGGACTTAGCAGACACGCGCTTAGCCGGAGATCTTACCACTTCAGACGCTCGCCACGGACAGACTGACCTACGCTCCTACCGAGCGTGCTTCCCAAATACAAACGGAAGTGGCCAGAGGGGCAGCTTCCTATACCAACATGACAACGGACGGCCAGGACCATACTAAGAATAGAAACCTCTTTGCTTTTAGAATGCGTAGCTACCTGTTCCGACGTTGGTCCTACTGTTCTCTAGCAGACAGCCTTGTCTGCTACCCTCAAGCATGCAACTAGAAATACATTTGCTCATTCATCCTCTCACACAGAAGGGAAGGGGGATGACAGTATCTTATCATATACAGTATATAAAAGAAAGCGGATGTAGGTTCCGTATGAGACTGTGTGACATGAATTACATATAAACTGTGTTTTAAAGTGTAGTAGTGTGACAGATCGTTCTTGTTTAGGCGTACAAGTAACATGTTTCACTGCTCAGTCTCCTCCCAGATAGTCAGAAACACCACAGTAAATTTAGAAGAGGAATTTATGCCGTAAATGACAACAGACTTAAGAAATTAACATGAAAGGAATCCAACAGAGATCTTTCAACCTTTAATTGTGTACACTGTTCAAGAGAGGAATCGGAAACATAGACCGTTAATAACATAATGCACTGTGAGGTGTATAAAGCTATTCGGGATGAGAAGAACGCAAAGAAGCCAGGAGATGAGAGTGATTCAATAAAATGATTAAAGCTGGAAAGAAAGTAATACAGATATTTTAACTACAATATCTCTGCAAAGTAACACCATTTCCCAAAACTGAACAGTTCTGTAAATGTTCTCCTTCACAAAACAGATTACAGACAAGACACAGAAACTATACACTGATTAGCCAGAACGTCATGACAACCTACCCAATAGCCGGTATGTCCACCTATAGCACGGATAACAGCGGCGGCACGTCCTGGCGTGGAAGCAATGAGGCCTTGGTAGGTCGCTGGAGGGAGTTGGCACAACGTCTGCACACATAGGTCACCTGTGCCTCGAACCGCTACATCACACTCCTGGCTGGTGACATGGCGCAGTGTCTTGCTGAAAAATTCCACTGCCACCGCTAAGCATGATCGTCATGAAGGTGTGTACGTGGTCTGCAACCAGTGTACGATACTCTTTGGCCGTCATGGTGCCTTGCACGAACTCCACTGGACCCATGGATGCGCACGTGAATGTTCCCCAGAGCACGATGGACCCGCCGCCAGCTTGTCTTCGTCCCTCAGTACAGGTGTCAAGGAGCTGTTCCCCTGGAAGACGACAGATTCGTGCTCTCCCATCGGCAGCGTGAAGAAGGTATCGAGATTCATCAGACCATGCATCGCTCTGCCACTGCGCCAACGTCCAGGACCAATGGTCACGTGCCCATTTCAGTCGTAGTTGCCGATGTCGTGGTGTTAACATTGGGACATGCATGGGTCGTCGGCTGCGGAGGCCCGTCGTTAGAAGCGTTCGGTGCACTGTGTGTTCAGACACACTTGTACTCTGCCCAGGATCAAATTCTGATGCCAGCTCCGCCAAATTTCGCCGCCTGTCCTGTTTTACCAATCTGCCCAACCTACGACGTCCGACATCTGTAATGACGGGTGGCTGCCCAACCCCACGACGTCTGGACGTGGATTCACTTTGGTTTCACCAAGTGTTGAAGACACTCACCACAGCACTCCTCGAATACCCGGCAAGTCGTGAAGTTTCCGAAATGCTCGCGCCGAGCCTCCGGGCCATCACAATCTCCCCTCGATCAAACTTAGATGAATCGCACGCCTTCCCCATTCTACACACGGACAGCACGCACACTGATACTAATGAACCGTGTGTGTGTCTGACAACAGTCTTTCCTCGCCAGGTAATGCTGCTAACGCCTGGACGGGGTTATATTGGTAGTACGTCAGTGGTCATAATGTTCTGACTGAAATCCGCAACATATTCATTAATTTTATTATTAAGCCCACAGAAAAAAATGGCATTTTAAATAGGCCTAAGAAAAAGCGGACCTTATAATATGATATACTGTAACATATAATGCGTAAATGCTGATAGTTGCCCACCGTCTAATCTCTACTCATATATAAAGGGGACACGTTATTAGCAAAATTCTTGATAAGTCCCTGACTGATTTACTTCAAATTTTCACATGATACTCCTAAACATTCCGACGGACATTGGCTATTTATTTTTTCAACAACAATGTAAAGATTTTCTGTTAAAAGCGACAGCGAAGAAGAAATTGCCATGCTTTGCCGTGAAATTGTGTGGTTTCGTTTTCTTTCTCGCAGTCGGTTTGAGGTACCTTAGCAGGGCATTTAAACCATTAGATAAATTGCAAGCAAAACTTTATAAACAACAAGTACTGTTTTGTTTTCTTCCTCGCAGTCGGTTTTAATAGAAAACACGTATATTATCAAAGTTGTATTTATGGTTTATGGGGCTATGATTAGAATACTACTACACAACCTGATTCATCTGAAACTTTGTAAAGCATTTGAAATAAACAACCTTATTTTAGGAAAAGTAATAGGCGAACGTAATGAATACCAATCCATTGATACTGTAGTCATCACTGAAGATGCAGTTCAATGTTCACAAGAATTTCTAAATTCACTGAATCCAGCTGGCTTTGCGTCACATAGTTTCAGGATTAAATTCGGCGCTCCTGTAATACTACCGAGGAACCTCAATCCTTCTAAACTTTGTAGTGTTATCTATTTGCAAATTAAATTTATGAGAAGTAATGTCATTGAAGCTACTATCCTCATAGGTTCAGCATTGGGGAGGTCGCTCTTATACCCCGTATATCAATGGTCCCAACAAATTTAACCATTCATTTTAAGCGACTTCAATTCCCAATCAAGGTTTCACTGGCAATAACAACAAATGAGGCTCAAGGACAGACATTCAAATAAGTTGGAACTAATTTAAGATAAAGGTGTTTTCTGCACGGCCAGTTGTATGTTGCTCTTTCACGAACTGGCAGTTCAGAAAACCAGTTCGTACTCCGAGAACATAGAACCCAGTAAACGAAAAATGTTATGTACTCTGAAATTTTGTAATTGTGTTGTGTAAAAAGTTTAAAAATCAGCTTAAAGCAATAAAAACCAAAACCGAAAACAAAGGAGTCTTTTTCACTCACATTCTATGTAGGTTGGAACTTATATAGTGGCAACTATTTATTCACAACCGATACAAAAATGTTACATGTTTGCACCTATTACTGTCCTTCAAAGTAGTCATCAGCGTTGTGTAGAACCCATTGCCAGCGATGTGGAAGGCGTACTAAACCGTTAGCAGAGCCTGTTCTGTTGATGGTGCGAATGGAGCGGTCTACTGCCTGTCGAAGCTCTGGAACAGTTCTGAAGCGAATGCCACGGAGTGGTTCCTTCTTCTTCGGAATAAAATCAAAGCCACAAGGACTTAAGTCTGGGGAGTATGGTGGATGGTACAGTACTTCCCAATCCCAACGACCGAACAGAGCAGCCACAGCTTGCGCTGTATGCGCCCGCGCATTGTCGTGCAAAATGATGGGTAGGTTGCGCAGAAAGTGTCGCCGCTTCTTTCGCAAAGCTCGCCGCAGGTAATGCTCCAAAAACATAGGAATACTTCAAAGAAGTTAATGAGTGTTGGGCCGCTTCTTTCGCAAAGCTCGTCGCAGGTAATGCTCCAAAAACACAGGAATACTTCAAAGAAGTTAATGAGTGTTGGGAACAAAGCGAGAATTCCACTCTGCTGCCCTAGGCTGTGTCTCAGTGAAGATAACTGCTTAAAAAAGGGTTTCACCTCATGGTTATTTCAGAATGTTTGTGGGCTTAGACTGAAGAGGAATAGGAAGAAAGTATGTTTAACGAATTACAGTAACTTCACTATGGAACAAAAAGAAAACTATAACCAAAATAAAGGCAGCCTGTTTGAAAGAGCACGTATTTGCACATTTGTGAAATTAAAATCTGTTGCTGGATAATATTTGGTACCACTTCGCTCTACATCACGCACTGTTATACACTGAAGGAAAAAACTATCGCAACGCCAAAGAGTAATTAATATAGAGTAATGAAATTTCTGGACATTTGTGGAGGTAACATATTTAAGTGATAAAAATTGTGAGACACACGTTAATGTAAGCGCGAGATAAGCCGTCGCAAATGTGAAATGCTGGTATATTAATAACAGGTGTAACCGCCAGAATATTGAATGGAAGCATGTAAACGTGCATACATTGTGTTGTGCATGTGCCGGATGTTAGTTTGTGGTGTGGAGTTCCACGCCTATTGCATTTGGTCGGTCAATACAGCGACGGTTAGTGCCGTTTGTGAACGACGCTGCAGTTGTCGTCCGATAATGTCCCTTATGTGCTCGACTGGAGATAGATCTGGTGATCGAGCTGGCCAAGGCAACATGTTCACACTCTGTAGACCATGCTGGATTACAGCAGCGGTATGTGGGCGAGCGTTATCCTGTTGAAAGACACATCCTGGAATGCTGTTCACGAATGGCAGCACAACAGATCGAATCACCAGACTCAAGTACAAATTTGCAGTCAGGGTGCGCGGGACAACTAAGAGAGTGCTCCTTCTGTCATACAAATTCCCACCCCAGACCATAACTCCAGGTGCAGGCCTAGTGAGCCTAACATGCAGACAGGTTGGCTGCAGGTCCTTAGCAGGCCACCTTCTAACTAACACAAGGCAATCACTGGCAGTGAACTAGAACCAGCTTTCATTAGAAAACACAACAGACTTCTACCCTGCCTTCCAATGAGCTCTCGCTTGACACCACTGAAGTTGCAAATGATGATCGTTTGGTTCAGTGGAATGCACGCTACAGGGCGTGTTGCTCGGAGCTGTCATTGAAGGAACCGATATGTAACAGTTTGTTGCATCACAGTGCTTCTAACTGCTGCTCAGATTGCTGCTGCAGATGCAGTACGCTGTATACAGAGCCATAGACTGACCACCATTGCCTTCCCTCTCGGTAGTGCCATGTGGCCGTCCGGAGTCGGTCATCTTGCGACCGTACATTCTCGTGACCACCACTGCCAGCAGTCATGTCAGTGGGTACATTACCGCTATGCCTTTCTGCAGTAACACAGAAGGAACATCCAGCTCATCGTAGCCCTGTCACACGACCTCGTTAAAACCCAGGGAGATGTTGATAATGGCGTCTTTGTCGCCTTAAATGCATTCCTTACTACACTATGGTCATTAAAATTGTTACACCAAGAAGAAATGCAGATGATAAACGGGTACTCATTGGACAAATATATTATACTAGAACTGACATGTGATTACATTTCACGCGATTTGGGTGCATAGATCCTGACAAATCTGTACCCAGAACAACCACCTCTGGCCGCAATAACGGCCTTGATACGCCTGGGCATTGAGTCAAACAGAGCTTGGATGGCGTGTACAGGTACACCCATGCAGTTTCAACACGATACCACAGTTCATCAAGAGTAGTGACTGGCATATTGTGAGGAGCCAGTTGCTCGGTCACCATTGACCAGACGTTTTCAATTGGTGAGACATCTGGAGAATGTGCTGGCCAGGGCAGCAGTCGAACATTTTCTGTATCCAGAAAGGCCCAAACAGGACCTGCAACATGCGGCCGTGCATTATCCTGCTGAAATGTAGGCTTTCGCAGGGATCGAATGAAGGGTAGAGCCACGGGTCGTAACACATCTGAAATGTAGCGTCAGCTGTTCAAAGTGCCGTCAATGCGAACAAGAGGTGACCGAGACGTGTAACCAATGGCATCCCATACCATCACGCCGGGTGATACGCCAGTATGGCGATGACGAATACACGCTTCCAATGTGCGTTCACTGCGATGTCGCCAAACACGGATGCGACCATCATGATGCTGTAAACAGTACCTGGAATTACACGAAAAAATGACGTTTTGCCATTCGTGCACCCAGGTTCGTCGTTGAGTGCACCATCGCAGACGCTCCTGTCTGTCATGCAGCGTCAAGGGTAAGCACAGCCATGGTCTCCGAGCAGATAGTCCGTGTTGCTGCAAAACGTAGTCGAACTGTTCGCGCAGATGGTTGTTGTCTTGCAAACGTCCCCATCTGTTGACTCAGGGATCGAGACGTGGCTGCACGATCCGTTGCAGCCATGCGGATAAGATGCCTGTCATCTCGACTGCTAGTGGTACGAGGCCGTTGGGATCCAGCACGGCGTTCCGTATTACCCTCCTGCAGCCACCGATTCCATATTCTGCTTACAGTCATTGGATCTCGACCAACGCGAGCAGCAATGTCGCGATACGATAAACCGCAATCGCGATAGGCTACAATCCGACCTTTATCAAAGTCGGAAACGTGATGGTACGCATTTCTCCTCCTTACACGAGGCATCACAACAACGTTTCACCAGGCAACACCGGTCAACTGCTGTTTGTGGATGAGAAATCGCTTGGAAAAACTTTCCTCATGTCAGCACGTTGCAGGTGTCGCCACCGGCGCCAACCTTGTGTGAATGCTCTGAAAAGCTAATCATTTGCATATCACAGCATCTTCTTCCTGTCGGTTAAATTTCGCGTCTGTAGCACGTCATTTTCGTCGTGCAGCAATTTTAATGGCCAGTAGTGTAATATCAACTCACCACGTCCAATCTCAAAGGTAACTAACTCTCACTAGCGTTACAGTGTGCATTTAAAGCAAACCTATTTGCACCCTCATAGTGGTGCTACTAGCGCCACTCATGCGACTGGTGTGAAATTTTAATAGACATCATCTTTCAGATGTAGAAGTACACTTACCAGGTTTCGTTTATGTTGCCCAACTCCTTCCTGGTGTTGCAATTTTTTCCATCAGTGTATCCGTGGACCGTCCTTGGCATGTGGTCCACGAGGTGGTCGAGAAGTTGATGCTCAAGCCTGTTCCACACTTCGACTGGGGCCCACCTAATGTCATCCAGTGTGTTGGGAGGGATCCTGTGGCGGCCCACCGCAAGTTTCACCTGGTCCCAAGTGTGCACAATCGGGCTCATGTCAGCAGGTTCTGCAGGCCTTTAAATTTGGTTGACTTGTGCCTCCTGGCCCACTGTCTTGAAAGACCACCCCGTCGCCAAAATACTGACTATAGACATGGATAATAGATTGTTGGGTTTTATCCTGGTACTGCACAGCACTGAAATTATCGTCGATAGCGATGAAAGACGCCCGACATCCGTACAGGAAATAGGCTCAATACATACATGACTTAACCACTTGCCTGCTGAATACATTGGACTGAAGCCTGACGTGCGCATTGATATCTGGCCGCCTCCATACTCTTCTGCAACGATTATGAGACGTCGGACAAACCTTGCACTCGTCAGTGAAGAGAACCCGACAGCCACGGATAGAGGTTATGTTCCAGGTATTCCCTTGCCCACCTTCGTTGAAGGAGGGGAGGAGGGAAGGGGCTGGGAGGGGTTGTACTGTTCTTCTTATTGGATGCCTAGAGGCCAGATGGATCGCGTACTTGAGTACCGTATGGGTCGACAAAGACTTCCCAATAGCCTCCAAAACGAGCACACGTTTATATTGCCTTCTCCTCTCGGCTCGTAAGAACTAAAATCTGCAAGTGTAGGTTGTCAGCTGCTGTTTTTGACTGTGAGCGATGCCTATGAGGCAGATCTTCGATGTGTTGTATCTCAAAATACCTTGTGAATTATCGAATGATGTCGGGTTGGTGTGAGCCAAATCGGCAGACAACTTCTCCTGCTGACAACCCTTCCTGCTGAAATGTGGCGATGCACGAACGATGTAAGCTTGAAATACCACTCGGAGGCATGTTGTAAGGCAGACACTATTGAACTGCATTAAGAATCTACCTGGTTTACTTCTATCTCCATTACACAGCCTGCTATACATACTGATTTCCTGTGGCTAAAAGAGGATTGAGAAAGAGGTTAAAAATCAGGAAAACACGAACTTTGTTAGTCATGAAGGTGGTGTAACACTTTTCTTCAGCAGCTCACTGATACATTATGGTCTAATTAAAATGATTTTTCAACCATATTGTTTTTTTAAATTTTATAAACAATACAACTTTGTTCGTTTTGGCTGGAAGTGGACTTCGACTTGGAGTTGGAGTCGGAATAAAGCTGAAGTTGGAGATGGAAATGGAGGTTGAGTTAAAGATGCTGGTGAAGTGGGAGGTAGCACTGGAACTGCGGCTCGAGGTGTTAACTGCAACATATTCTTTATCGTGAGCATTTATCCTTTCGTTCCTTTAGCCTTTCGTTCCTTTAGCTTTTTAAACATTTTCTTGGCACTGCTTTCTTATGTCCTTTGTCCTCGCAACGTATATAACATCACTATTTGATCAAATTATCCAGATAACCGTATGTAATGGGACATTGACCACTAGATGTCACGAGAGGCGGAGCCGCCAGTATAAATGGAGGCAGGGAGTATTTGAGCTGTCAGTTGTGAGCAGTAACAGCAGAATGCGTCGGTTGGGAAAGCTCAGTGATTTCGAACGTGGTCTGTTCATTGAATATCACCTGAGTAACAAATCCATCCGGGACATTTCAACTCATCTAAAGCTGCTTATATGTCGACTGCTTATGACGTGATTGTGGAGTGAAAACACGAATAAATAATCAAAGTCAAACGAAGACCAAGCAGGCCTCATGTACTGACGGTCGGGAACTGTCGTTGCGGAAGGTGCTTGTAAAAAATCGCATGAAACCAGTGGAAGGAATCACTTGTGAGTTCCAAAATGTTACCAACAGGGGAGCTAGCACAATTAGTGTGCCAAGACAGTTAAAAAGATTGGGCTACAACGGTAGAGCACCTTCTCACAAGCCACACGTATCTGCAGTCAATGCTAAGCGATATTTGAGGTAGTGTAAAGATGTGACTGGACAGTGGATGACTGGAAACGAGCAATTTCGGGTGATGAATCGCACTATACCGTATGGAAATCCGATGGAAGGTTGGAGTTGGCGAATGCCTGGAGAAAATTACCTGCCATCACGTGTAGTGCCAACACTGAAGTACGGAGGGGGCACTGTTATGGTATGGGAGTTTTTTACGTGGTTAAGGTGTGGTCCCCTGTTACACGTAAGAAAACGCTAAATGCGAAGGGATATGGACACATTATACGTCATTGTGTACTTCTTACAGTAGAGAAATTATAGTTCGTCCGAGGGCGTGCTGGAAAGTAATGCCTCCGAATTTATTATGTGAAAACTCTTAAAGATTTTCAAATAAAACAAACGTTATTAACGTTCTACTTCTTTGCTTCTCATACCTACATATTTATTTCTCAACATAGTCACCGCCGGCCGGAGTGGCCGAGAGGTTCTAGGCGCTACAGCCTGGAACCACTCGACACTACGGTCGTAGGTACGAATCCTGCCTCGGGCATGGATGCGTGTGATGTCCTTCGGTTAGTTCGGTTTAAGTAGTTCTAAGTACTGGGGGACTGATGACCTCAGAAGTTAAGTCCCATAGTGCTCAAAGCCATTTGAACCATTTGAACCATAGTAACCCAGGGGACGAACACATTTCTCCCCGTTTGTTGATACGGTCACTGTAGAATGTTTGACTTTGTCCACCGAGCCACAGCCTCACCTCTGCTTGCACCACTTCATCACTATCAAAGTGTAGTCCTCGAAAATGTTCTGTAACTTCTGGAAACAGATTAAATCGGATAAGGGCAAGTCGGGACTGTGTGGAGGATGATCGATGCAGTGAGCCCACGTCGTCAGACTGCTGCATCTGTCGCTGCGCTCGCGTGTGGGCTGGTATTGTCATTCTGAAGAGGTTGCTCCATATGTGGATGAACTTTTTGAATTCAAAATTTGCTTACAGAACGCTGTTTCTCACGCACCTGCATAACTACATTACACACAGCCACACTACAAGCTACAATTAGGATCACTCTTGCGGCATAGGGCTGCAGATATGTAGATATGAAAAACGAAAATGTAGACTGTCAAGAATGTTTATTTTATTTGAAAAGCTTTAAGAGCTTTCACATAAAAATTTCGAATGCATTTCTTTTCAGCACGGGACGCCCTTGCATCAGCCTAAGAACGGACACTCTCATAATGCAGCGTCTGTGAGGGAATCGTTTGTGGACAACAACATTCCCGAAATGGACTGACCTGACCTCAGTCCCGACCTGAACCCAGTAGAACCTGAACCCAGTGGAACACCTTTACAAAGAGTAAGGACGTTAGCTTCGCTCCACTCGCAGAGTTCTGCGCTTGAGTAAGAATGGGCTGTCATTCCGCCGCAGATATTCAGACACTTCATTAGCCGCGTTCAGACGATAATAAAGGCGGATAATAGACACACCCCATATTAATATCCACGAAGAGGTGTCCATATGATTTTGATTGGATACTGTGCGCTAAGCTCTTTCTCGATTTCATCACACTCGAGTGCATACTTCTGAAGCCTATGCACTGTTTATATAAAATAGGCCCCTTTGTATTTATTTGGATTACTAATGTCGGTATTTAAGCTCTTATCTGTATTTGTCGATGTTCTGAACATTCCAAGTACATACTCAACACCTTTTTGGTCGCCTTGAGATGAGAACGTTAATGCAGTTCTCTTTTTCGAATTCAACAGTCATTTTAATTTTTGGGCGCACTGCACTCATCGTTTCAATGTATTACTTACTTCGTCATATCACTTCTTTTAAGCAGTATAGTGACACAATACAATCTTCTATAATAAATTATTTTGTCAAATATGTTAGGGTTCGTATCAAAAAAGCCTTTCTCTAGGTCTCGTCGAAGTTCTTTCCAAGGCTAAATTTTTATGTTGGTCAAACATTTTGTCACTAAATTTAGAATAGTCAAAACACAGAGATAATTCTAAAACTCCCATGAGCTCAACACACTCATCATAACTGATATTTTTATGTGTCAAGAGATTCTCTCTATGATATCTAACTTTTCTCTGACATGTATGTTTCTTTACAAGTTTCTGTTGTCGAATGAAGCAAGTTTTACATCTTCTGAAATCTTACCAATTCCACGAATTCATAACTGTTCTTCGTATGTAATTATTTTCTGGAGATACAAGTTACTTAAATTCACTTGTTACATCCCTTATTAATTTTATAATTAGGAGGTGACGCATTGTTGACCGTAGGTGTAACTGTACGATATATAGCTTAGTTTGGCCCTTGGTTGTGGAATGACTAAGTTCATCATGATCATTTTGTTTTCGTCTCTATTGCCATTGAACTAGAAACTATCCCTCGTAATTTTGTCTTTAATGTCATTTTGAAATTTGGTGACTGCATTCCTTTTCACCTGAAATTGTTACCGATAACATTGAAAAGCTTCATCATTCATTTTTAATAGTCGTCCTTGTATATCATAACGATAGATTTCTATTACATTCTGAGAAGTGGCATGCCACTCTCTCACTTTAACAACACTGTCAGTCAGATTATTATTCATATTTAGGGTCGTGATCTCGGTGTTCCCCAGTACTAAACTTGGTATGTGTGATTCATGACTTTTTTACATGAGGAAATTGTGGGCCGAACGTTCATATAACTGCATGTGTAGCCTGTAGAGATCTTGTACCCGAGGGGCCATAGTGGAGGCGACGGAGACCAGGTAGAGAGATGGACTGCGGGTCTTAATGCTGAGTCCAGCGACATGACAGTGCGAGTGATTCTGGAAAGCAGCACGCTGTGGATTGCACCTGCAAAGGGACTTTGGGTCGTGGCACTCCCCTCTTTCCTCTTAGGGTCCGAGCAGGAGGCCGACGGCTCGCAGAACATTTTACCTGGGCAAGACGACGGTCCTCGCGAAGGTGGCCAGTTGGCGCAAAATGGGTGGAGAAAGCCATTTAAAAGATGATGATGTTTAGTTTGTGGGGCGATCAACTGCGCGGTTATCAGCGCCCGTACAAATGCCCAACCTTTGCTCAGTCCAATCTCGCCACTTTTATGAATGATGATGAAATGATGAGAACAACACAAACACCCAGTCATCTCCTGACAGGTGATAAATCCCTGACCCCGTCGGGAATTGAACCCGGGACCCCGTGCTCAGGAAGCGAGAACGCGACCACGAGACCACGAGCTGCAGACGTTATTGAAGAGAGACTGCTGTAATCTGAGCTTTTGTGCAAATCGTGGGAGCCTCATAAAACTCCGATTATTTTCATGTTAGAAGCTGGGACGATACAGACAGAGCGGCTGGCGCACGTATTTAGTGGAGGACAAGACCGTAACTTCCCTGATGCTAGGAAGTCGCCAGGTTCTTTTAGCGAGCGGCAAAAACATGTCTTTCACGGGCACAACTTTCTGGGAAGCTTAGCCTTTTCAGAAATTGGAAATGGTCGGTCTGGAGAGATGAGATCTCTTCGTAAATGAGGGTCAGAGTTCCCATCTAGGTAGACATTTTTTGTCGAAAAATGACAGTGCTTACCGTGAGAAGGACGCCTCTCTAGTCTAAAATCTTCTTTTTTCAGACAAGAGAGATTCTGAGTCGCTGATTGGCTCCTCTGAGGATAAGCAAAGCAGAGGCATGCTCCCCCAGCTTTGGAACCTGGGGCTGTGTCTGGATTGGCTACCAGGCCAACAGGAGAGTCAAGAGGGGAGATTCTAAGAGCAGAGGATAGTTCGATGGGTTTGTACAATGTGGTTGTGGCTTAATTTTTGCTAATTCGGCTCATGATCCAGGACTTGGTGGAAAGTGGTTGTAATTCTTTGCTTTCTTCTTCTTCTGATCCTCCCCTGGTGGAGAACTCCAGATGTTTCCCAGTGGATGAGACTTGTAGTCTGTAACTTGTGGTGGACTAAGGGCCAGTGGCAGTTTACGACTGTATCTAAAGTGGAATTGTATATCATCTCGGACATATCGTGTGTCACGAGGTTGACCTTATTCCTCTTGAGTAAGCTGCCTGTCATTTGACAATTCCACCCCGCACCGTCGTGCCTGTGAGACAAATTGGTTCGGCCAGACCAGCGAACGGGTGCACCTCACACTGAAATCTGCTGGGAGTTCAAGGCTCTGATAGGGAAGTTTTTCGTGTTCTAATAATCAGAACGCCAGTATGCGTAATTTGCAAATCGTCGTCGATGCGTCAGAACATTACAGCTGCCTCAACACGCCGTTCCTCACAGACAGCGCGAAGTTTCTGCTGCTGCCTGATTCAAGATGAAAGGGTTAAGTATTGCTGCACCGGCGTAGGGTTGTTAAATGATATTCTCTGGTGAACCGCAGTTTGTGGTGTACAGGGTCATAGTTGATTCCATTTGAATAGAATTGGGCCTCACAGTGGATTCGTGTAAACGAAGTCAGATTGCATTGTAGAAGAGATTAATTCAGGGGAGAATTTGTATGACTTCCACCCCAATGAATGATTTGCTAATAATGCACCATCCATTTTCTGCATTTGTGTTTGCCATTTTTTTTTGTAAGATTTATCAGCTTATTGTAATAATAAAAGCATTGATAAGAACTTTTCATTATTTTTGTAAACTTAAATATGCCACTGTTCTCATTCATACTTCCTCAAGTATTTACTGTTTTTATTTTATTGTGGTGATACATGAGTACACCAGCAATTCAAGGTTTAATCTTATTAAATTAGTTAATTTTATTATTAATTTGAGTTCTGAAAGTGATCGCCGACACAGGCAACAAAAGTGCCACGAGTAAATTCACTAATTTCATGTATAAACATTAAGGGTGTAGCTCACGAATTGAAGGTTATTGAGAAGATAATGCTTCCCTTTACGAAAAGATAATAACGTTTAGCATCACTTGGACATATATTTATGTTTAAAGCAAGCGACGGCTTGCAATTCCTTTGTGATTATTGTTTCATGATGTTCCTTGTCATTGTGCAGCTTTTTAATTGTACCTATACCTCCATCGTTTACAACCCCAATAAAAACAACGGTCGCGAGATGCAGCCGATATCAGTGTCCGCTATTCCGTTTTAATTTTAAGATCTCAATGCCTTTGTGATATATTGTAACAATAAAGTCAACATTGTATCTTATAATCCCTATTTTATAAAATAATATTGCAGTAGAGTTTTCACAGACGCTTATAATGGAACTAAAAAGAATATGCTCTGTCTTGCACAGATGTCCCAGGAGGAATAGTCATTATTAAGGGATAGGACAGGAACGATCATTCGAATCATAGAAGTCGGCTAAAAAGGGCTCTAAAATGCATTCCTTTAGAGCTATGAGCGCTTCTTCATCTTCGATACGGTGAAACAAATCTCTTCTACTACAAGCCCTTAGCCTTCGATATTTTGAAAGGTGGTAATATGGACCAAAATGAGAAGAAAAGTCCTTTAAACATGGGCTCTAAAGTGCATACCCTAAGAGCTTCGAGCACTTATTCATCTTCACTACTCACTGGACTAGCATTCGGGAGGACGACGGTTCAATCCCGCGTCCGGCCATCCTGATTTAGGTTTTCCGTGATTACCCTAAATGCCGGGATGGTTCCTTTGAAAGGACACGGGCAACTTCCTTCCCCGTCCTTCCCTAACCCGATGAGAGCGATGACCTCGCTGTTTGGTGTCTTCCCCCAAACAACCCAACCCATCATCACTACTGTGAAACACGTCTCTTCTACTGAACAAGTGCTCATAAAAAAAAAATGGTTCAAATGGCTCTGAGCACTATGGGACTCAACTGCTGAGGTCATTAGTCCCCTAGAACTTAGAACTAGTTAAACCTAACTAACCTAAGGACATCACACACATCCATGCCCGAGGCAGGATTCGAACCTGCGACCGTAGCGGTCTCGCGGTTCCAGACTGCAGCGCCAGAACCGCGCGGCCACTTCGGCCGGCCCAAGTGCTCATAGCTCTTATAAGGTACGCATTAGGGAGCCTATGTTTACTAGACAATTTTTTCTTGTAATAGTCCATTCAAGGTTCCATGCTTACTAGATTTTTTTTGCTTCGAATGATCGTTCGTAATCCACAGCATATTTTATTATTTCTATAGATTTTATTTCTGTGAAATGACTGTAGGGCTGATACTAAAAATTTGGATGTTATCTAGAGTCATGTTATCTTTATAATGTTATCTTTAACATGAAAATTAAGTCCCATAGTGCTCAGAGCCATTTGAACCATTTTTAACATGAAAAGCGTGTTTCTCTAACACCACCTGACCGCTAGAGTTTGTAGTAATTAAGGCAGGCTGCACCCTGAACAGCTAGCACTAGTACATTGTACGGTTCTAACTTGTAATCTGACGAGATACTATGTACCAAGGTACTTTTCGTGTCGTATGTTTCGTTTTATTTTTGTGCTCTTTAAAAGACATCTCCTCATTTGTTTCTTTTTGCGTGACACGTTCTGATGATGCTTAACTTAAACACGTAAAATTGTTTAGTTTATAAAATAAAAAGTCATAAAGAAGGTAAACTTTATTAATTCCTACTATTTTAATCGTAGACTCACAAAGAATTTTATGTCATTTATTGAATCATATGGTCTGCCAGGAATGTATCCTGCCTCTCTTGTTATCGTCCGCATCCGGCGAGTAGATCATGAAAAGTGTGACATTTCCTCCCACCACGTGACAATACAGCGAGATTTTATTTCCAGTTGACCATTTTGAAGCGCAGTTTAAACACCAGGAACTGTTCTGTACCATCTCTCCTATCTTCTCGGTCAATTCCGGTGATGAAAATTCTTCCACTACATGGCCTCTCCCGGCTACATCCAAAAGAAGTTAAAATTTTGAATTTGTGAGGATCCACAGGCTTCAGATGCTTGATAAACGTAAACATGATCCGTAGTATGTTGTAGCGTGATTTTTATTTAATCGTGTGATTAGCTAATTTGGACTACTTGTCATTGTCAAGCATTTGTAAAACGAAAATGGAAAAGCACTACATTGCATGCATCGCATGTATAACTCACATGTGTTATACATGTGACGCATGCAGACAATCCAGTGCTTTTCCATGTTGGTTTTACAAGTGCTTGACAATGACTAGTAATCGAAATTAACTAATCGCACGACTAAATAAAGAACACGTTACAGCCTTCTACGTACCATGATTACGTTTAATAACCAAAAGAAGTGGTTCAGTGCATTCTGGAAGACGGAGATCGAAATCCCCAACCAGGTAATCACATTTAGATCTTGGATGGTTTCCCTGAATAGCTTAAGGCAAATTACAGGATGATCCTTTTCAAAACGACAATACCGGTTTCCTCCCTCATTCTTACGCAATCCGAGTTTGAGGTCTACCTCTAATGATCCAAGCATCACGTGGCCAGTAAGCCTTAATCTCCCACCCTTTTCTTCGTTTCTAGCGCCATCGCACTAGCGCACATTAGAGACTTTAGCTGGGGGTGGCGTACTTGCATTTTTCGGGCGCGCGCCATTAGTAACAGACTGCGGCCGTCCGTGCTACGGCGTAGGGCTGCAATATATGTTTCTCAGCACCCTGTTCTTTCGAACCATATTTTTTTTTTAATAGTATAGTTGCTTGATGGTGGCGTAGTTTTTGTGGCATAACCCGGATTCACGTGTATGAAGTCAGATAAAGCGATTAGTGTTCCGGTTAGTGTCGTGTGTCGATCCCCAGCTTATCACTTTGTCCACCATAGACCACATGTTAGTGAAAGCGTATGTCAAAAAAAAAGTTTGTGTGACGTTTCTTTAGTCATTTTTGTTGTCTTGTGATGTTGAGGATGAATAAATCTATTGTCATTTAGATCGCAACTTCTCCCTGTGTTCTGATTAACAGTACCTTGCCATTTTTATTGAAGTCCAGATTATAAAAGAGAGTAGCAAGTTTGCATAATCTTACGCATCGTTGATTTTTCTGCACAAGAGACAACGCACTGGCAGTTCTGTTTCACGAAAGCTCAAATTTCAGTCCATAATTGGAGACTTCTACCAGTAAGCAGTAAATCTGTGTTTGCGAGAAGGATGGAAGGAAGACCCATCAACAGCACTGTCTTTAGAGACTGAGTACTAGCTCGGATTATGAAAGAATGGGGAAGGAAATCGGCCGTGCCCTTTGCAAGGGAATCATTCTGGCAGTTACCTGGAACGATTCAGGGAAATCACAGAAAACCTAAATCTAAATGGCCGGACGGGGATTTGAACCACCGTCATCCCGACAGTGAGTCCGGTGTGTTCACCACGCCCCACCTTTCTCGTGTCTGTGTCTGCATATGTCAGTAAGTATGTGCAGGAGGTGAAAAAAATTTGATTTTCTTTGGCACAGCAGTACCTATTTTCACGACACGAGAACGTCTGTACTACTGGATAGATATAACACTTAAATATGTTTACTGCTTCTTTTTCACGCTATTTCTTTCATGCACACACATTTCAACTCGCTAGTCAGAGAAGTAAAAAGGGTACAAAATATTACAATTACTTTTTAAAAATGATAAAAGCACTTACATTACTTAAAAACTACAACAGTATTTATCGCTTAATGATGTTACAAGCAGCTTGAGATCACAATAACAGTATTTTAAATTACGCTAATCCCCGCCCGCAGATTCAAGGGGGGACTACTTTAGCTCCGAAGTATTTTAAATTGAAAGATTCCATCATTATTAAACCTTACAGTTGAGCTGCATGTCCTGTCAAGGGGGCCCATACGATAGTTTGTAGGAGATGGGGAGGGGGCTGGACCTGGTGTACGGAGTATTTTAATATCTTGGAAAGCGAATGGCGACTTTTAAGTAGCTGTAAAAAAGTTCCATTTCGGACCCTGTTAAAAACCTGCTTCACACCGACGTTCAAACCACTTTCTTGAAAGAAAAACACCTGACTACACCCTATTTTTTCCTTATCCTGAGTTCTAGTTGAGTGCATGGTCCTCCCTTTCGCCGGGGTACCGGCGTCCTCACTGGTTGGCACTTGGTTGCAGATTATAGGCGACACAGGCAGATTCCAGATGAAGAAACAACGATAGGAAGAAAAATAAGACCAAATAAAAAAGTCCACACTATTATAAAGGTGGAGCGGAAAAGAGTTAAAAATAAAAAAATACATTCAACCAATTAATGGATTAAAATTAATAGTCAAAATCATTTGATCAGATTTAGAAATAAAAGAATTTCACTGCATCTGACGAGATTCGCAGCTACAACCTTCTACACAGCAGGTTTATACGCTAACCACTGTACAACGCCTCTAGACTGCAGAATAGTGTTTTATTTATGCCTCAGGTGACGCAGTCGCATCGATGAGTTGGACCTTTCAAAAATTCGACTTCATGTAGTGTTGTGCAACGCCTATCTAATGTAAGCCAATCTCTGTGATTTTAACATCTCTATATGTGACGCTGAATCGCGTCTTGTGCGGAAGGATCCAGTGGTGTTTGGTTAGTGCTATGGATGAAACGTGTGTATTCCGTTAACATCATTGAGAGTGTCTCTCTGTGTGTGTGTGTGTGTGTGTGTGTGAGAGAGAGAGAGAGAGAGAGAGAGAGAGAGAGAGAGAGAGAGAGAGAGAGAGAGAGCGTGTGTGTTGTTTTGGTGTGGCAATCAAGTGTGATGAAATACAAAATAAAAGGGCCAGAATTCGGGACAGAAACACATCAGGAAAGGAAACCAGACAAGGAATTCGAAGTGAACTGACCAACAATTTGTAAATTGAGTACCATGTTTACGTTCCAGGTTACAAACGTTACTCAATGTGACGATCATCTGCCTCCACGACAGCCTGGAACCGCACTAGAGATGTCACTTCGCAGTCGTTCGCAGCACTTTTCGAACGGTGGACCATGGAATGTTTCGTAGTTGTGACACAGCTCGTGCACTGCTTGAAGATTGCATATTGCGTCCAGCATTCTCAGCCATGACAACGGTAATATGCTCAACAATTTGTGGCGCAATTGCCCGTCGGCCTCTCACAACAGCAATTCTCAAATGAGCAGTAAATTCAAACTTCCGAGCCATGTTCTTCAACACCGGTGCGGAAAGAGGACCTCTCCGTATTCGTTTAATTCGTCGGTACTCTAGAAGAGCAATAGCACTATTGCTATTGTTTTGATACAACAGCTTTTACGAGTAAAGACCTGCTCACCTTATCCAGATCTACGTTGACTTCTGCAATTATGATGCACACTGTTGCCAATTCGCCGATGCGACAGTTTGTTGGGTGAGGGGAGGGGGTGGCTAGTCCTGGGGTATGGACTGTTTTTAATATTTTGGAAGACCAATGGCGACTTTCCAGAAGTCACAAATAAGTTCGAGTTCTGACCCCGTTACAGACGTTCATAATGCCGACTTGTACACCATTTTCTCGGAAGAAAAACACTTGACAAAGCCTTTCTTTCACATGTTCACAGTAAATACATAGCAAGGTCATGTTGGTTAACGTTACACAGCCAGATCAGTCGTTTGCCAAGACTGTTGCCCTGTAACTACCGAAATGGCTGCTGCGCCTCGTCGAGAACCATAAATCACTCCGGCCTTTCCACAAACATTTTTCTACCCTTTCGATGTATTTGTACAGGCTACACGGCTATCTGTATCGTCGAGCACGCTACCCCCCGCTGCGACGAAGTCAATGGTTCGTGTGGGGCAGACAGTCGGGTTACGAACGACATAGTCCACAGGAGGACAGATTTATGCAGTGTTGAAATTCAGAGGGATAGTGCTGGTGGCTGCCTCCATAAACATTATTTAAATGGCGTATCTTTATTGTTTTTAAATGACTGCATCAGAATCTACACATCAAGAAGTAGACAGCTACGTATAAACTCTTATTACAGCTAACGGGCGTATCTCCTGCGAATAACAACAAGAAGAAAACAAAGTGATACGTGTGTTACAACGATCAGACCAATGCCATCTCAGCGTTCAGTGCAAGTATGGAAGTATCCACATAGCTGGCACCCTGCGCGATGTGTCTGACAAAATAATTCCGGATTTGTGCCAGTACAGCCTATAGGTACACTGATGCAACAGATTCTTGATCAATTTCGTAGATAACTAGCAATAGATTTCACTTTCCCGACCTTCCTCACTGACTAAGGTTTCATACATGTGTTCCATAAATCCCTTCAGGCGACTGCGCGATTATCTCCGTCAACATGTGGCATCAGATTTCTCCCGATATGCTATTCCACCTGAGCTCAGGCTTTGTGTCCAAAGATCTCGATGTCAAAGGCACTTGAAATTCTACCTTACCTTCGTTCTCGGTTGAACCCTTGTATTCAAAGACAGAGCATGGTGACAAGGTTAGATAAGTCTTTCAGGAAAGTCCGATTTCTTTCCTATGATTTGTGATTCATGTGCCTAGGGTACAGCGTGTTGGTGAATGTGATGACAGAATAGGCTGGACGGTTTTGTGTTTGGCTGTAATTGTGAACGGGTATGGAAATCAAAGAGACAGGGTCAAACCCAGTGCTGGAACATCGCATACTTTTCTCAGATAGCACTAAGGTAATTGCACTTAACAACCATAACTGGAAAATTAGTTAAAGACATTTAAATATTTTTGAGTTGTGTGTGGCTCAACTTTCTGACCAACCATTTTCATTTAAGTTTTCTGTCATTTTCCTAAACTTCTTCAGACAAGCGCTGAAATGATTTCAACGACAGCCAATTCCTTCATCCACTCTTCTCCGTCTGAGCTAGTGCTCCATATCTGATGCTCCCTTTATGGACAAGAAACTTAGCTTCTCGTGCAACAAATACAGAACGGTAAAGAAAACAGGTCGTATTGAAAATTTAGTTCACGTATTTCTGCCAGGACCTATTGATAACTGTTTCCAGCGCATGCTTTAGCAGCAACCCGAAATAATTACTTGATGAGTAGTGTCTTTGGGACTTAGGTCGTAGTATCGACCATAATTTTGCGCCTGATATTCTTGGTGATTCTCCGCAGCAACTCACTCCAGTGACAGCGAACGTGTGCATGAAAAACTTTGAAGAAGAAGGTCTTCGGACATCCAAGAGGAAAATCTCATGCATTTGGTTCACTGATGACATATATCACACGGTGTCTTTGAAAAATCCAATTCTCAAAATTTTCAGAATGATATTAATTTCAGCGTACAGTTAAAGTTCACAAGAGAAAAATCAATAAAAGGTTTGATCCCTTTTTTTTAAATTTACAGGTATTCACATGACCTGATGGTATTTTGTGGCAAAAAGGCTGTAGAAAATTCCTTCATATACATAGATTTTTGTACAGAAACTCCAAGCTACATTCCATACAGAAGGTAGGATTAATGAAGACATTCGTGAAATGTGGTAGAAGAATGAATGAATCACAGATGTAGGAAGAACTAAGTTATTTAAAGGTTCCCTTGAGAAGAAATGGCTTCTCTAACAAAGAGGTAAATGGAGTATTAAATCCTAAAAGATCGAACGCTACTGAAGAAAAAAATCCGTTCCTGGAAATGTTTAGCTCCCGTCCGATCAAACTGTCAAAGATAGTATTAGCATTGTCACAAGAAAATATAGTAAATACACGGTATTCAAACCAACAAACAGAGATGCATGAATAATCGAATCCCGTACAAGATCTGAAAGCTAAGGTGTGTTCTGTAGTTCAGCTCTGTATGCTAGCCACAGGAATGGTACACATATATCGCCAGTATGGTAACGTGCATGTTTGAACCACTAAGAGAAGAGTTAACACCCGCCACAGGAAACGCGAGGGCAATGAATTATCTACTAACCAACACAGTCAAATACACCAACTGCGTACTATACTCTGGGGCCATGGAACAAAGAAACACAATTCTTTGAGACTCAAGTTTGGTTCAGGTATAATCCTAACGATGCAACAGTGCATAGCGGCAGGGCCAGCTCTAGCGGTTACGTCACCCCGGACAAAAAGACAAACTGCCGCGCACCATTAAAAATCAAATCAGTTTATTTAAATTGTAGTAAAAGCGTATTTTTTGAAAGGAACATATAACATAAGATAACATGGATAATCAAGCAGTATAAAAAAAGTAGAAATTAGTTATGAAATACCTGTACCTAGCCACAAATTGTTAGCCACATAATTTTTAAATTTTAAATTGCCATTATTCTGAAAATAAAACAAGATAACACCATCTACTCTGAAATCACAAAAAGCGTTTTTTTTCGGTTAATTTCCGATCTGCAAACTTCCTTATTACATCTTTTAAATGTGCTTGATTAGTAATTTCATGCTGAAATGCCAAAATGGCCAAATCATTTAGAGGATTTTCTGTAGTCGAACGTAAAATGTTTTTCATTAATTTTATGTTAGAGGAACTCCTTTCGCCACTCCATACAGCTATTAGTGTCGTTAGCAACATTCTTAAACGATTAGTAAGATTTCGGGCAAAATTGAACATTGTTATTAAACTCAGTACATCGATTAGGCTTCCTTTTTTGCCCAAAAGGGCAGATACTGCAGAAATTCCCTCTGCTAATTCTATCCCATTTATGTCAACAGAGTCACCATCAGTTAAAATACGTTCTAAATGCTTACAGTATTTTAGTAGCATTTCTTTGGACATGGTATTTAAATCGTATATATTATATAAAAATTGAAAATATTTACTATGACTGCTAAGTTGTTCAAATCTAGGGCATTTAGTACTTGATCGATTGTAAAATTTAAAAAAAAATGCAGTTTATCTTGTGCTTTTGGATCTTTGATGGGTTCGTCTCGTGCTTCGTATAAGAAGTTCCTTTTCATTCTTATGGCAAATTCTTATGCGAATGGCGCACGGCTGCCGCTCGACTTACCGCGAGCCACGAAACAATAGGTCACACAACCTGATAGTGGTATATCGGAGCGAGAGAAGAATCTTCGCCACCGCAGAGAGCGGCAAAGATCAAACAGACGCTCTGGATCTCGCAGCAACAGGCCGCGCAGCCATATACATCATCATAATAAAGAAAATGTAGGTAACCGACGTTGCAGAAACCACTCGTATGACTGCAACTTATATTTTATATTTGCCTGCATCTGTTACTGAATATTTAACAGACCAATATTTTTCTCACACTTAGACACAAAATTGTGCCACTGAATTACGTCGCCCCGGACAAATGTCCGCGTTGTCCGCCCCTAGAGTGCAGCCTGATAACGAGACCATGGAAATTCATAAATAACAGAACAACTCCAGCAGGAAAGAAGACGAGCTCAAAAACGACAAGTTGTGGGGTGTGGTGTTAAGTAATGAAAACAGTTGTAACTCACTCATTGATAAGCCGAAACATTATGACCATTGCTCACGGCAACAAAGGACATATTATTACACGGAGTCTGTGAACGAGTATCTCGAAAACGACGAAACTGGTCGAATGTTCACGTGCTATTGCCAAGAGCATATACGGAAAGAGGTAGGACAGTGAAACTACCACTAGGTGCGAAATGGTTGGACGTCCACGACTCTTCACAGAACGTGGGATTCGGAGGCTTGTCTGCTCTGTAAAGTAGGATAGATGGTGTTCTGTGGCACCTCTGCCGAAGAGCACAATGCTGGTGCACGCGCAAGTGTTTCGGAGTACACCGTTCATCGTACATTATTGAACATGGAACTCTGCAGCAGACCACCCCTATGTGTTTAAATGATGACCCAAAGACATCGTCAATTACGATTGCAGTGAATACAGGACCATCGGGATTCGACCGTCGATCAATGGAAAACTGTCGGCTCTTCGGATGAATCACATTTTTCCTACGCTAGGTCGATGATCGTCTCTACAAACGCCGCCATCGAGGTGAAACCTGTAGCACGCCACAGATGCAGGATGGCAGGAGCAGTATTATACTATGGGAGACATTCTTCTGCGCTTGCATGGGAACTATGGTAATAATCGAAGAAACGCTATCAGCTGTGAACCACTTGCATCCCTTGATGCTTGAGTCTTCCGCGACGACGATGTCATCTTTCAGCAATATAACTGTTCGTGGTTGGAGCCAAAACCGAGCTACTGTGGTTTGAGGAGCGTGAACTCACGTTGATGTCTCGATGACCAAATTCGCCTGTTTAATTGTTATAGAAATCTTCTGGGTCTCTACCGGGCGCCACCACCGAGTATGGAAATCAGCGGCCCGTTATTTATGTGAATTACATGACCTGTGCGCTCGACATCTAATGCTACATTCACAAACCCACCAACAAACTGTCGGATCCCTGATAATCAGGATCAGTGATGTATTTCCTTCCAAAGACGCACAAACAAGCTGTTAAGCAGAGGTTATAATGTCTTGGCTCATCAGAGTACTCCGAGAGAACCCCTTTTCCCAATTTCGGCTTCGACAAAGTGAATTTTTACTACTTTCTGATCATGTTTCGACATGACGGTTGTTGGGCGGATGGGAATAAACAAATCAGCAACTCTCGATAGCTGTACCAGTGAAACGTTAGAACGATTCATTTTTCGAAGCATTTACCTTACTAGAATTTAAACATTTGGCACCACATTCTCGGACGGTGTACCAAGCGGCAAGAACTTAAAGGGAAGAAGAAAATTATGTTTAATACCACGTCGTAACTTCCAATAACCTTACGTCACCAGCGAAGTCTGCAACGGTCTTGAAAGCCTGCGTTGTATAACATACGAGGAATTTGTCATTTTACAATGCTGTTGAAGATTATGTCATTTACTCTGCGTTACAGCATCGAATGAAATAAGATATCAGGTAGCCTTTGTATCTGATTAAGCCATTGTGCAGCACATAAAGTAACGGAGTAAGTCGAAGAGAGTCTGAAATGGTAAGTTGTGAGGACGGCGCGCGCACGACTGGACGGATGTGGGCCGGCAGTGTTTTTGAGGTCAGGCTGAGCACGGCCACCGTGCGGCAATGCGTGTGGCCGCTGGGCCTGCTGTCAGACTTTGGTCATGCCCCCTGCTCGCTGTTCAGGCTGAAAACTGTTCAACGTGGCAGTCCTGACATCAATACAATACTACCATTAACCCCAGCAATAACAACATGTCTTCCATGACGCGTACTACCAAGGGAGCGGGAGGTACTTTATCCCCACCACAAGAAAATTTAAGAAAATTCGTAAATTCTTGTGAACTTTTACTAACAACATCCTTTTTAAATAGGTGCTGACGTATAAGACGGGTCCAGGTCGTGAACATATCTGTTAGCACAAACTTAGCAGTGTCAACGCACTTTCTGTAATGTGTACACAGCGAGGAAGGGTACTTTACGACCACCACAATTTTATTTAAAAAAATATAGATTTCGTTAATTATCGTTACGTTCTATTCACAACATACGTTTTAAAGATATATGTAGACGTGTAAGAGGGGTCCCGAACTTGAAAATACGAATATGACATCTGTTGCAAAAAGTCACATTTACTACTAAGACATAAATTTTTGGGTTACGTTTAACTGAAAATTTTGGTGCAATTATAGAGTCTGTTATAAGGAAACATTAAAAGCAATAAATATATTTTTGCAAATTTCAAAATATGAAGTACATGACTAGATTTCAATATTTTCAAGATGTTGGCACTGCGATGGTAGAGCCGTCACGGGCAATTATTACCTTGTCAACTACAGATGACACCATAGAGCACCAAAATTAGAACCGATGAAGAAATCATTATCAACAGTTGCGATTACTTTCTGATGTGAATACGACGGAAATAAGTGTATTTTTTATTTTACGCGGCTAGCTCCATAGGACCAAATCGAGGAGCAAATCCCCGTGGTGATGGAGTGAGTCAGTATATAAAATTAACACCAGAAAAGTAATGTTCTTCTTCTGGTCTTTAGTCCAAAGACTGGTTTGATGCAGCTCTCCATGCTACTCTATCCTGTGCAAGCCTCTTCATCTCCGTATAACTACAGCAACCTACATCCTTCTGAATCTGCTTACTGAATTCGTCTCTTGGTCTCCTTCTACAATTTTTAGCCCTCCGCACTTCCCTCCAGTACTCAGTTATCGATCCTCTGAAGTCTCAGAATGCGTCCTATCAAGCGATCGCTCCCGTTACTCACGTTGTGTCACAAATTTCGTGTCTCCCCAATTCTACTCAATACCCCCTCATTAGGTACGTAATCTACCCATCTAATCTTCGGCATTATTCTGTAGCACCACATTTCTAAAGCTTCTATTCTCTTCTTGTCAAAACCGTTTATCGTCCTTGTTTGGCTTCCATGCACGGCTACACTGCAGACAAATTCCCTCAGGAAAAACTTCCTAACACTTGAGTCTATATTCGATGTTAACAAATTGCTCTTCTTCAGAAACGCTTTTCTTGCAATTTCCAGTCTACATTTTATATCCTCTCTATTTCGGCTATCATCGATTATTTTGTTGCCAAAATAGTAAAACCTATCAACTACTTTAAACGTCTCGTTCTCTAATCTCATTTCCTCAGCATCACCTAATTTAATTCTACTACATTTCATTATATTTATCTTACTTTTATTGATGCTCATCTTATATAGTCCTTTCAAGACACTGCCCATTTCGTTCAACTGCTGTTCCAAGTCTTGCTGTCTCTGATAGAATTATATCGTCATCAGCAAACCTCCAAGTTTTATTTCTTCTCCCTGAACTTTAATTCCTACTCCAAATTTTTCTTTGATGTTTTTTTACTGTTTGCTCAATGTACAGACTGAATATCATCGGGAATAGGTTACAAACCGGTCTCACTCCCTTCTCAACCACTGCTTGCGTTTCATGCTCCTCGAATCATAACTGGCATTTGATTTATGTACAAGTTGTAAACAGCCTTTCGCTCCCTGTATTTTATGCCTGCTACCTTCAGAATTTCAAAGAGAATAATCCAGTCAGCACTGTCAAAAGCTTTCTCTAAGCCTACAAATGCTACAATCATAGTTTAGCCTTTCCTTAACCTATCTTCTAAGATAAGTCGTAGGGCCAATTGCCTAGCATGTTCCTACATTTCTCCGAAATCCAAACTGATTTTCTCTGAGGTCAGCTTCTACCAGTTTTTTCCATTCTTCTGGAAGAATACGTGTTAATATTTTGCAACTATGACTTCTTAAACTGACGAATCTGTAATACTCACCCCTGTCAGCCACTGCTTCCTCTGGAACCTGGAATTATTATATTCTTCTTGAAGTCCGAGGGTATGTCGCCTGCCCCATACACCTCACAGACCAGTTGGAAGAGTTTTGTCATGGCTATCTCTCCCATGGTTATCAGTATTCCCGACAGGATCTCGTCTACTCCAGGGGTCTCGTTTCGACTTAGCTCTTTCAATACTCTGTCATATTATACTCGCAGTACCATATCTCCCATCTCATCTTCACCTATGTCCTCTTCCATTTCCACAATAGTGCCCTCAAGTTCATATTCCTTGTATAGACCCTCTATATACTCCTTCCCCCTTTCAGATTACCCTTCTTTGCTTAGTACTGGTTCTTCATCTGGGCTCTTGATATTCATTCAGCTGCTTCTTTTTTCTCCAAAAGTCTCTGTAATTTTCCTTTTGGCAGTATCTATTTTTCCCCTAGTGAAACATGCTTCTCAATCCTTACTTTTGTCCCGTAGCCATTCCTGCTTAGCCATTCTGCATTTTCTGTCAATCTCATTCTTTAGACATTTGTATTCCCTTTCACCTTCTTCATTTGCTACATTTTTATACTTTTTTCCTCTTTTCAGCGGATAAATTCAATATCTCCTGTGTTATCCAATGCTTTCTACTAAAGCATTTTGTTTTTACCTATTTGATCCCCTGCTTCCTTCGATATTCCATTTCTTAAAGCTACACATTCGCCTTCTACAGCGTTCCTTTCCTATGTTCCAGTC
Organism: Schistocerca americana; assembly: GCF_021461395.2. Lineage (NCBI taxonomy): Eukaryota > Metazoa > Arthropoda > Insecta > Orthoptera > Acrididae > Schistocerca > Schistocerca americana. The sequence continues at coordinate 405,361,608 of NC_060130.1, forward strand.
AACCGCTGCGTAATGCTCCCCCTCAAACTCTCAACAACTTCTGGTTCTTTCAACTTCTCCAAGTCCCATCTTCTTAATTTTCTAAGTATTTGCAATTTCCTCAGTTGCAATCTACTGTTCAAAACCAAAAAATTGAGTTCAGAGTCCACATCTGCCCCTGGAAATGTCTTACAATTTAAGATATGCTTTCGAAATATCTTTCTTAGCATTATATAATCAATATGAAACCTTTCGGTGTCTCCAGGTCTCTTCCACGTTTACAGCTATCTTTCATGATTGTTAAACCAAATGTTAGCGACGATTAAATCATGCTTCGTGTAAAATTCTACCAGACGGCTTCCTCTTTCATAATTTTCTCCCAGTGCATATGCACTATTTCTTTTCTTCTCTTCCTTTTCCTGCTATCAAATTCCACTCCCCCATTACAATTAAATTTTCGTATCCCTTAACTGTCTGAATCATTTTTATCTCAACACACATTCCTTCAATCTCATCATCTGGGGAGCTAGTTGGCATATAATCTTGTACTACAGTGGTGGGTGTGGGCCACGTATGTATCTTGGTTACAATAAAGTGTTCACTATGCTGTTGATAGTGGATTATCCACATTCCCATTTTTCTTATTCATTATTATATCCACTTTTTCATTACCCGCATATGACTTTGTATTTATAACCCAGTACTCACCTGACCAGAAGTCCTGTTACTCCCACCGAATTTCACCAATACTCACTACATCTGACTTCAGCCTAACCATTTCCTTTTTTAAATTTTCTAACCTGCTTGCCCTATTAAGGGATCTAACATTTCACATTCCGATACGTAGAAAGTCAGTTTTGTTTCTCCTGATGACGACATCCTCCTGAGCAGTCCCCGCCCGGAGATCCGAGTGGGGGATTATTTTACCTCCGGAATATTTTACCCAAGAGCACGCCATCATCATTTAACCACACAGTAGAGCTCTGCCTTTCGCAGTACCAACATAGCTAGACTGTTTGGTTGGTGTTACGAGGCCAGATCAGTCAATCATCCAGACTGTTGCCTCTGCAATTGCTGAAAAGGCTGCTGCCCCTCCTCAGGAACCATGAAACTTACACGATTCCGATATAACCTACAAGCTGCGAGCATGTATTAGCATAATCAACGATATAACACAGAAATTAGATTTTTTTTTTCAGGAAATCCCCGACAGAATAGAGGTAGTGAACTGTGAGAAAATTCTTCAGTTTAGATTTGAATGTGCGAGGATTACTGCTACCACCTTTTAATTCTTCTGATAACTTACTGAAAACGGATGCAGCAGTTTAGTGCACGCCTTTCTACAGAGGAGTCAAGGAGTTGGGAAATAACTGCAGATTGTTCAAATGGTTGGTTCAAATGGCTCTGAGCACTATGGGACTCAACATCAGAGGTCATCAGTCCCATAGAACTTAGAACTACTTAAACCTAACTAACCTAAGGACAACACACACATCCATGCCCGAGGCAGGATTCGAACCTACGACCGTAGCGGTCGCGCGGTTCCAGACTGAAGCGCCTAGAACCGCTCGGCCACACCTGCCGGCCTAACTGCAGATTGTATTTGTGCGTAGTATTAACTGAGTGAAAGCTGCTAATTCTTGGGAATAACTTCATATTGTTAACAACAAACAGCCGTAAAGAAAATAAATATTGGGAGACCAATATCAGAATACCCAGACTCCTGAATAAGAGTCGACAAGAGTTTCGCGAACTTACATCACATATTCCTCGTACTGCCCGTTTCTAAGACGAAAATATCCATTGGAAATGGGATGAGTTACCCCAGAACATAATGCCGTATGACATAAGCAAGTGATGATAAGAAAAGTAGATCAATTTCCTGTTGGACTACCACCTATAGCAGATACCATTCTAATAGTAAATATAACAGCATTCAGTTTTTGAACAAGATCTTAAACGTGGGCTTTCCATGACAGTTTATTATCTCTCTGAACACCAAGGAGTTTGAATTTTTCCGGTTCACTAATCGTATGTTCAATCTGTGTAATACAAATTTTAGTTGTAGATGAATTGTGTGTTAGAAACTGTGAAAAACGAGTCTGGCTGTGATTTAGCGTCAACTTAGTTTGTACAAGCTATGAACTTGTGTCTTGAGCTGCATAATATACCTCATCCATGTTGCATTCAACATCCGTCAGTACCAAGCTAGTGTTATCGACAAACAGCGTAGTTGTAACTTTTGTTATTGCCTAGTTCTGTAAGTAAAAGATCAACATCTCATAGAAGAAAAGAGTTGTGCTACTGCCTTTTATCGTTCAGGGTGAACATGTACCCTTACTGCACTGCGTCGGTGAAACAAATCGCATTCAAGACGCTGAGTCCGACACTTTCTAAGGTACTGCTCCAGTGTTTGGAGTCGTTATCGAGTAGGCTTTACTATACACACAGAGAGAATTCAGGGATACTTTCTTGGACCATTACTGGTCGATATAGGTTATACTACAGTATGACATAAATGTTTGGAGAACTTAAATAGGAATTCCTGGAAGAAAGACGCCGTTGCTCTCCCAAAGCCCTGTTGGGTAAATTTAGAGAACCTATTCCCAGAGAAGGCTATGTAGCAGTCATACTGCCACTATCTTGTGCTTCGCGTAGGGGTCGTCAGAATAAGAGTAAGAGAGATTATAGGGCGTAAAGAGACATATAGACAGTCTTCTTCCTTCCCCTCACTCATTACTTATAATGAGTGTTCAAGCGAAAAGATCCGAAACGTTGTAACAACCAAGCCAGTTGAAACTTGCATATCCCGCTTTGAAATAACGTAGTGAGACATCTAGGGACGCGAATGTAGTGTACAGCATGGTTGTACGCATGTGTCACCTCCCCTTCAAACATTCAAAGCGATGCCCTCACCGCCGGCCGCGGCGGCCAAGCGGTTCTAGGCGCTTCAGTCCGAAACCGTGCAACTGCTACGGTCGCAGGTTCTAATCCTGCCTCGGACAGGGATGTGTGTGATGTCCTTAGGTTAGTTAGGTTTAAGTAGTTCTAAGTTCTAGGGGATTGATGATCTCAGATGTTAAGTCCCATAGTGCTCAGAGCCATTTGAACCATTTGTGGCCTCAGCAGGCAAGGTGATGATCACCGTCTTTTTCAGTTTCCGAGGTTCGGTACTCGTCGAATTCCTCGAGCACGGAAAAACCATTAGCAGTGACATGTAATGTGAGACGCAAGTCCATCAAGCGCAAACGGCCTGGGCTTCTCACGGAGGGAATGATTCTACTCCGTGATAAAGTGCGTCCACACGTCTCCTAGGTCACACAAAGTGTAATGGCCAAGTTCAATGCGGATGAGCAGTTTGATCATTCGCCCTACAGCCCAGACATGTCGCCCTGCGACTTATATGTGTTTGTTCCAATAAAAAAAGCGTCTCGAAGGGAAACGCTTTAACACGGATGACGAAGAGAGGAAGGACACATGGGAGGACTATCTCCTGTTCCACCCACAGGATTTGGCAGAACAGGAAGACATTCGGCTCTGAAACAGCGGGATAGTTGCGTTCAGGCTCCTGCTGATTAATTTTGAGTGGAGACTTCAATTACACCCACAGTGTAGTTTCATACTTTTGTTTTTGAACACTTCTCAGAGATTATATGAGAATGTAGGCTTTCTTGGCGAATCTCGATGATAAAATCTTCTCGGGTTGACAGCCGAGTCAATGCGTCCCACGCGTTGCAAAGCTGTAAACTGCTATCTCGGTTGACCAGATTGTCATTGACTCATATCTCCACTGCGTTTTTAATAACAGACTCCCAGTAAACATTCGCTCCACAGAGCACCTTGGTTTGTTCAAATTGAAATGTGTGCTCTTCTTTTTGCCAGAGGCGAACGTTTCTCACGGGTTTAGAAAGGCATTGTGTTATGCAGCGCTGCATCTGTCCGATATGTTGTTTTCCACTTTCACAGGAGTAGTTAGATTCAGTAGGTTCCGGCTAACTTTCCATTATCTAGTTCTCACTCGTTTTACTCGTTCTTTTGCTAGAAAATGAAACCTTAACCAGAACCTACTGAATCTCGCTACTATAATCCACTTTTCAGGGGTAGCTCACTTATCACGTTCACCAATTTTCAAAATAATTATTTTTCCACACAAAAGGTGAACATAAGAAAATAAAATTTAATATTTTTTTGTAAAAGCTGAATGCAAGAAAATAAAATTTAATATTTCTTTATAAAAGATAAGTGTAAGAAAATGGAGTGTAATATTGCTTTTTAAAAGGTGAACATAAGGAAATAATTAAAATGAATTATGGTGAACATTGAAAGCATTTTTTATTTTTCCAGGGTGTAAGATCACACATTTATTAATCTCTTTCGAGACACTTGTATTGTTGAGCTCCCCATTTATAAAGAAAATTTTTAATTAGATTTTTATAATTCATAATGCCTGTATGGTAATATATCTACTTTATTTTCCAAAACATATTTTTTGTCAACATGAGGGCTCAGTGCTTTCATGTTGCTTTCAACTGCATGTATTTGGTGTTTTTCAGTTACAATCATATTAATTCTTCTGTACTGTTCTCTATCATAGAACAATCTTTATAATCTACTAAGGTTGCTCTATTTTTGACAATACATTTCTCAACTCCTTTAGATTTATTCTCTATTTTATGACCAACTTTATAAGCAGATATTTTTGCTCTCAGATCACAAAATTATTCCATTATATTTTCATTGCATTTATCTTCCATTTTCCCTAAAACTTTCTTGTTAACTTGAAAAATTCAATAAATATTATTTTCAGGATAATCACTAGTATCAAATTTATCAATCATCATTTTCATATCTTCATAAATAATTTAAGTTTGTACATTATAGATATAACTGTTCATATCTTAATCACACAATTCAACATTTTCTCCATATTTCAGTTTTATTATTCTATAGTGGAAATCCTATATCAATTCTTCAGATAAATCAAGTGTACTCATACCAACACAAATGGGTTTATTAAATGTGATTTCTGTCTTATTCGTATGAATAGCAGCAAGAGTTTCATTAAATACACTTCTTGCTTTAAAGTTTGGCTTTGCTATTAATGTGTCACATTCTTCTCCATCTGACATTAATTTTATATCCACCCTATTTCTGATATTTTCTATTGTCTTGCCAAAGACTGAATTACACATAAGTTAATAGAAATCTTTTTCAGATTCGTTTTTGGCTTTGGTACTCATTTCCGTAATTAAATCTATATGCCTCGTCAACCAATCAAATTGTTTAAATTTTAAAACACTACATATTTATGTTAATTTCATTCCTAATGATCAATACCACTTAAGATTTCTATAATGAATTATGTATTTATTATTCTTTTTAAAGTAGTTAAAAATTTGCTTTCCTTAGTACCAGGCACAATTTTATTTTTTAGGAGTGAATAATAAATTGTTATGTAAACCATGTGCTTCTTTAGGATACTCTAAATCTACTTCAAAAATAAATCCAATTTTATCAGTATCTGAAATTTCACTATCAAAAGAATCTGGATTATTCCATTCAAATTCTCCATACCCATGTAATTATTTGCATTAAGTATGTTTGATGGTTTGATATCTTTCTACTATCAAATTCCTTCATACATTTATTGTTTGCTTTAACACATTTTTACAGCACTGTGATATTCCTCCTCTTATTCCATTTCAGCCATTAAAACCACATTATAATCATGTAATAAATCAAGTGGTTGCATCGTAAGATAATCCTGTTGCAGTAAAATACCAAGATGGATCTAAATTGTATGCTTTTGTACAAGTTTTTCTAAATTTTCAAATACATCAGACAATAACAAACCACCAATTTTAAAATATACATCATGATATTCACCTAGATTTTTAATACGACATTTTTCCAAACTATTTTTGCATGTTTATAATCATCACCTATTTCACAAGCATTCAGTTTACTGTAATATTCTTGCTTTGCTGTGTCTCTTCAATTTTTTTTCCAAGAATCCATGTAAACATATGGATATACACCTTTTCTGATCACCAGATTAAATAACTCTTCTTGGAAAAAATTATATACTGTTTTCCATTTGATAAATTTTATCAAGTGAAGAAGCCATATATTTAAAATTGTCAATAAATCTCATTTTTAAAGTTTATGTGCACTTACCAAAACTAATGTACGTCTCTTCATTGTTTGGTATTAATTCTGTTTCTTTCCTATCATAAGGAAGTTCTTTCACAAACAGATGTAGATCGTATCCTTGTAAACTATGTAAATAAATTGATAAAAAATATGGAGCTTTTAACCATAAATTACAGTTATTACATAATGTTTTTATCTATTTTCCAGTCAAATGATCATAATGACAAAACTCTTAATTTTTTGGCGAGTAATGACAGTTACACAATGTAAACTTTTTCGAGCTTGCAATTTTGATTCTTCTTCAGGACTGAATGGTTTCATTTCATCAAATTCAGAAAAAAATTCTTCCAATTTCTTCAACCTCTTTTTTATACAGCCAATAAATTTTTTATGACAATTGGGTCCTCTATAAACAAAAGGAATTTTATAGTGACCATTTACACATTTCATATAATAACATGATCCACTTCATTCACAATTTTGTATTTCATTGTATATGAATTTTCAGAATGCCATAGACATTTATCTACTTTCACTAGTAGACTTTCAAAATCAGCATAAATAATAAATGGAACTTTTGGTGCATGCTGATAAATTTTAAATCTTACATAGGAAAGCTTTCACTGCCATTTCTGCTTTTAATGGTTTGTTAATTAAGCAGCTTGATGTGTGATTAACTAATTTTTGTTTGCTAGTTAAGTGGAGTAAACACATATCACAAATAAATTTTACTTCGGGATGTTTATTAATTTGACTCAAAAGAAACCAAGGTAAAATTTTTATACAGCAATAGAGTGAATTATTTCCTTTCTTGAAATGAAGGAGATTTATATGTTTCTCTTTTTTACTTTTCGCAATTTTTAATGGATACACTTGATAGCTTTCATGAAATGAATAAACATTGATGGAGTCATTGATTTCATTTTCAGGTTTTGGAATGTGATCAACCACCACAGGAAACTAAAAATTTTCAAATTTCTGATCTAGAGCAAGATCAATATTTTTATATTTCATAGCTCTTCTGAATTTTTATCTATGGGATCTAAATCTGATTTTGTAGCTCACAGAAATCGCTTTTGACCTTTATTTTTCACATTAATACACGCTTTTTTCTTTTTTATCTGGTATTCAATGTAAGATGATCCTCTCAATGAAAAATATCTGTTAATTCCTAGTTGTATACCACTGATTCTATTTAACATCCATCCTGAGCAGTGTGCTTGAAAATCATCCATTCTTGATCAAATACTTTCTATCACATTCTTAAATATTTAGTTAACTCTCTTTCATTTGTGATCATGTAGTTTTCTGTCTGAAACTGAAATTCCATAATATTTCTGCTTATCTGCATTCTGTACTCACAAAAAGTCTTAAAGTTATTTTCAATCCATGATTTCAGGTTACCTTTTACAATTTTCATAATTATCGCTTTTGCAGCAGTTAAGAAATTATTAGGTTCAATTGTGTTTACATTTTTTTCAGAATTTATAGTTTTTAATCTGTTTTCAAATGCATTATCTACTAGAAAATTTCTAAGTGTCCTTCTGTCTCTTAGATTCTCAAATAAATTAGCATAACAGAAAATAACATTTCTTTGTTAGTTCTAGTTTTTAGTTTCTTAAAGATGCCATTAGAAAATGGAAATATTTTTATCAATGCTTTATTTTCTTTAGTTTCGACAACTTCATCATCATTTTTAATTTTACAGTAAGGTAAATGTTTCCTAAGACTTTCTCTTTGCAGATTTAAATATGTGACTAGATGTCTTTTAATGAATCTAATTAGATTGCTTTTTCTAATTTACAATGTCCTCTTAAATTATTTCTTTCACAATACTCATAAAGTTGAATAACTATGAGTCACTCCACTTAGATTTTCTTTTTATGGGAAATAAAATTCATGAGATTTGTAAATATTATTTTTTCAATATTCGATCAGTGACAGTTTTTCTTCAATAGATATTTAAAATTAAGTACGAAATAATTGTCCTTTCTTATTTTTTGTAGATTCTAAAACATTTTTTACATTTATTATTATGGTTGTCTTTGTCACTGTATTGCTTTCTTGTTGTCTTCATTTTCCATTGATAATAATATTTTCGAATGTTCTTCACTCGGTATTCATTGTAAATGATTTTTATAACAATATTTAGAAATATTTTTTCCACATGCACAGGGAATTTGATTACTGTCGTAATTTTTTACATGCTATTCCCTTACACATTGTCTATACATCGTTCTATATCCATCTTTCGTATGTTTCTCTGAAGTAAAATTATCAATCGACTTCTCAGTATTACAATATTTACAAATTTACATAACATCTAATATCTTGATATATTACTCCAACTTACTTTATCTTGAAATTCCCTTATAAAGTCTTTTGATAATTTTTGTTCATTGGATATATATATCCAATCAAATTGGTCTTGAAATTCTCTCATGAAGTTTTCAGATAATTTATTAAACTTCAGTATCAGTTGTTTCTCTCCAGATTCATAAAATGGATTTTCCTATTTAATATAATCAACAACTATTTCACTGTATGTTTCATTTGTTAAATACAATTTGTATAATTGCTTAAATTTAATTTTTTACTCATAAGACAAATCATCTGAACAAGTTGTTGTTTGGTTTTTAATTCATTCACTTCATTGCACTGGCGAGAACTCACCTTTGATTTGATAATATTGTTCATTTCTTCATTAATATTGTGATTATTAATGAGCACAATAAGTTTTTATTTTCTCAGTTTCGAAATGCCTGTAGGACCTACTTCTTTTCCTCTGGCTTTCAGTTCATTGACCGTCAGACTATTTATACTCGCCATTTATTTGAAATAATTTTTATTAGATTTGTAAAAAAATTAAAATTCGAAAAGTGCCATTTTCCTTTTAAAAATTATTCCATTATTTGAAGAAAAACATGTCTTAATTACTAATAGTAGTCTATCTTTCCTGTATAATAATCCAGGGGTGAAATATTTCACCTCTGAAAATTTTAAAGAATACAGAATTAATCATGTTCTGTTTCTTAAAGACAATGATAACTTACATTCTGTATACGATATTCCTGTGATCAAATAACTGACTGTGACAACTTTAAGGAAAAGCAAAATGTATTAACTACAAATGGCATTCTCAATTTTCTGTATGGAATTCCAGTATCTAGAACTTTTTGAAAAAATCTAAAAAATCTTTCTCTAAAATAAACTGATAATAGACATCAACAACAAACTTACATATAATAATAAACAAGTGTTTATGATTATTGGTGAAAAGAATAATCCATGGTTTTAGGCAAATCAAGTTGCTGATGTTTTAGGTTATGCTCAACACAGGAAAGCACTTGAAAACCTTGTTTAGTAAAAATATTGTAAATAATTTGAAAATTTTGGTAATCCCAGCGCAGTGCTACCTAAATATACAAAAAATTCAACAAATTTATCAATAAAACTGGTCTGTATTCTTTAGTTATGAGATCCAAAAACCCTTTTGTAGAATATTTTCAAGATTGGTTTTATAAAGATGTTTTACCATTCATTAGAAACCATAGACAATATAAAATGAAAGAGACAAAAACACACTTAGAAAATTTAAATAAAATCAAAGATGTAAGTATAGAAGGTTTCAGTGAAGTAATTCACGATACATATGGAATAATAAACGAAAGAAATGAGGAAATAAATTGGTTATTACCTCATGTTGTACATCAAACAGTTAATGAAATATTAAAACCAACTTTAATTTTTTAATTGTATTACGATGTTGTGACTACACTTACTATATCATTAGATTTCAGCGAAAAAATTTACGAAAACCGTTATATAGAATCGAAGATAGACATCTAAATTGTGAAGAAGTGGTAAGACTTAATTACAATCCTATTTCAGTAAATTTATATTGTCTTGTAGAAGAAGGTGTAATTACATGAATGACGAACACTAACTTCACTTAACGAAGGTTTATTCAACACTGGCACATACAAGAGCATGGAGCAAACTGCCTCTGGCCAGAGCACATACAGTATATACACAGCTACAGAACAATCCAGAACAATGATTTTTGACATTTGTGGAAACTTCTGGAATGTACTCGAACCGAATATAGAAATTAAAATTGTACAGTCTAGGTACATTTTGATCTTACGACCCTCCATGCAACAGTTTAGTATCATAACCATTACACCATGGTGCTATGTAGCTTCTGTTGCGACATTGCTCCCTCCTTAAGAGAATAGAGTTTCAGTGTTACGTCCTTGAAGCCCAGGAATGAGTCATCGGTCCTGCATACTCCGACTCCCGGTGACTGATGCCCTTTCTCACCTTTCCGCTTGCTGCCTATCGCTGGAGCTTCGAATTTACCCTGGGTGGCAGGATCCTTATAGGGCTTCATTCGAAGGAAGTGGACCGTATCTCTGATCTTTTGTCATCTTGCGTCAGGGTCGAAATCTTCAAATTCATAAGTAACATCAGACATCTGTCTTACAACCTTATAGGGGCCAAAGTAGTGTCTGAGGAGCTTCTTAGAGAGACCAACCTTCTGACAGGAGTGAAGATCCAGATGAGGTCACCAGGCTGGTAGACAACAGGACGGTGGCTCGCATCATACCTTCGGCGATCGTTTTCTTGAGCCTGCAGCGTGCGGAGTCTAGCTAACTGCTGAGCTTCCTCAGATCTCGTTAACACCTGGCCGATGTAGTCGTCGTCCACTTGATCTGGATGTAACGCAAACAGTGTCGATTTTTGTAGTCGCCTCACGCCGATGCACCAGGAAAAATGGCATAAATCCTGTGGTGTCTTGTTTGGCGGTGTTGTAAGCAAACGTCACGAAAGGTAGCACCTCATCCCGGTTGCTCTGCTCAACATTGACGAACATTGATAGCATATCCGCCAAGGTCTTATTAATGCGTTCAGTATGCCCGTTAGTATGCGGATGGTAGGCAGTCGTCACGTGATGAGTAATGTTGCACTGACGGTTTATCTCTGTCACAAGATTCGATTTAAAAACATTCCCTCGATTCGCAATTAACGACCTTGGGGTACCGTGTTTTAATACAATGTCTTCCACTATTAATTTGTCTACCTCAGATGCTTCAGCTGTTTTCACGGCTTTTGTAATGGCATAGCGTGTCAGATAATTAGTGCAAACCATAATCCATCTATTGCCAAAAGCAGAAGTTGGAAATCGTCCGGAGAGGTCAATCCCAACTCGCTGGGAAGACGTTTCGGCTGGTGGAATTGGTATGAGTCGGCCAGGTGGTTTCTGAGGAACTACCTTTCTCCTCTGGCATTCTCTACAGTGAGACACGTAGTGACGTATACTCCTCAATAAATCTGGCCAGGAAAATCTTTTACGGATTCTATCCTATGTCTTAATAAAGCCTAAATGTCCGGCTTCAGGTGTGTCATGGAATTTCTGTAGAACATCTAAGCGCATGTGTTTAGGAATTACTGGTAGCCACCTCTTTTCAAACGGATCAAAGTTTTCCTTGCAAAGTAATCCATTAACTACTTTGAATTGTCCTTTCACATTATCTGACCGATTTAAGGCAAGCATAATTTGAGATATCTTGGCGTCCTTCTTCTGCTAAGCAGAGAAATCCTGAAGTGCAGCGAGACAGTCACTATCTTCATCAAAGTCTTGATGGTATTTCACAGGGTTTCTTCAGAGACAGTCGGCATCTTGGCGTTTTCTTCCACTTTTGTACACTATGGTAATGTCATACTCTTGAAGATGTAGTGTCCACCTGGCGAGTCGTCCTGTTGGATCCCTAAGATCTGTCAGCCAGCAAAGTGAATGATGGTCTGTAACAACTGTGAATGACCTTCCATAGAGATACTGTCGAAATTTGCACATGGCCCAGGCCACAGCGAGACATTGTCTCTCTGTAGTTGAGTAGTTTCTCTCCGCTGTTGTAAGTGACCTAGAAGCATAGGCTATAACCTTCTCTTTTCCATCCGAAATTTGCACCAGAACAGCACCGATCCCATACCCACTGGCATCTGTGTTTAGTTCTGTAGGTGCTCTCTCATACGGACCACATGCAGGTTCAGTCGTCAGAGCTTTTCGCAGCACATCGAAAGAATCTTGTTGAGCACCACCGCAGATAAATTTAGCATCGGCTTTTAACAATTCTTGGAGTGGCCTGGCTTTGATACAGAAGTCTTTGATAAAACGACAGTAATAAAAACATAATTCGAGGAAGCTTCTCACATCTCTAATACTTTCTATGTCGCTCAGCTGTTCTTCAATTAAGAGCTCAGCGTTTGCTTTGCACATGCATTGTGGAAGGATCTGCAGTTCTCGCCAACAGTTAACTATCCACAATTCACCGAATCCGTTCTTAAACGAGACGACAGAGGCTGGGATGATCAAGTTATTCTTCAGTGGTATGCTTCTCTTACATTCCACTACAAGATCCATGGGATGGTGTATGGCATGACACATGACAGTTACCTTTCTAGTACTGTCTGCAAGAATGATCACTTCATCCAGCACGCATAGCCTCCATAAACTCGGATATGCATCTTCCTGTCCTCAGTATCTCATCTCGTCTAACATAATCTTCGAGCTACCACAATCTATTATTGCCTGAGAAGCTTTCAAAAAGTCCCATCCGAGAATGACGTTATGACAACACTCTTGTAAGCCGATGAATTCTAAGGGCCATGTATGGCCACTTATACCAACATGAATGACACATCATTCTGTAGGTTTCACATATTTCCCACTAGCCATCTTCAGCAGAGATGTTTTGCTGTCGACGAATATGGTTTTCTGCAACTGGCGACGGTACTTCTCCGAAATGACTTTATATGATGCTCCAGAGTCCACAAGAGCTTGAGCTGGTCGCCCATCCATGAAGATATCGAAGTAGTTTCCTATCATTTTTGTTGTGATCGACGCAGAGGACTTTTCTGTTCAGCAGCGTTACCTCCAAGGAAGGTAACACCCTTTAGTTTTCCAGGTTGCGGCGGCTAGGTGATCGGCTAGAGATTCTAAACAGCGATGGAGACCTTGATCGGCGTGCTGGGGAGCGTCCTCTCCAGCGGCTAGCTTGCGGCGATGGTGACCTACGTCGTCCTGCACCCACATCTTCTGGTTCATCTTCGTCGTCTCGGAGTTGGAGTCGACTAGGATCGGTCTGCTGTCTTCTGGCGCGGGCGTCATCAAATATCCGACGCCTTTCTCGACAATAGCGCATCGCATGTCCCATTCGTCCATAGTGGAAACATACTCGTTGGTTATCATGGGTCCTCCAGGCGTCAGTCTTCCTTGGTGCCCAAACAGGTTCCTCATGCGGCATTGTAGGAACGTAATTGTGCCTGGGTCTCAACTTTTTCGCCGGTTTAAAGGGAAATGAAGGACGAGACATTGCTTTCAATGTCTGTTCCACTTCCTCCCTTATGACCTCTTCAGCGTCACGGATTTTTACTCGTCGTGCAATCCAAGTGCCTCCTGAACTTCCTCTCTCACTACTGGCGAAGAACACTAGTGAAATCAGTTGCTTTCTCCATCACAGACATCAATACGCCGTTTGGAAGCCATTCAAACTTCTTGCGTGTAATTCTTTTTTGATCCATTGTCTCGATATACTGGCACCATTTTATGAAGTCGTCTGCTGTTGAAACCTCCTTAAGGAGTAGGGCTTGTGGCGCGGCACGCTACTTTTTACCGCCCTGCCAGTGTCCAGCAATGTTCATTTGTCTAGCTAAAAGCTGTAGTAGAAAATACTAGACCAGGGGTCTCCAAACTACGGCCCGCGGGGCGAAACCGGCCCACGAGGGCCGGCAAACCGGCCCGCATTAGCTGGTCGGACATCACCAGTATCCAGCCCGCCAAATATTATCCTGACTGCCTTGTCCGAGAATTACTTCGAGCAGATAGTTAGAGAACCAACTCGTGAAGCTAACGTTTTAGACCTCATAGCAACAAATAGACCGGAACTTTTCGACTCTGTGAATGTAGAAGAGGGTATCAGTGATCATAAGTCAGTGGTTGCATCAATGACTACAAGTGTAATAAGAAATGCCAAGAAAGGAAGGAAAATATATTTGCTTAACAAGAGTGATAGGGCACAAATCGCAGAATATCTGAGTGACCACCATCAAACGTTCATTTCTGAGGAAGAGGATGTGGAACAAAAATGGAAAAAATTCAGAAACATCGTCCAGTACGCCTTAGATAAGTTCGTACCGACTAAGGTCCAAAGCGAGGGGAAAGATCCACCGTGGTATAACAATCATGTACGAAAGGTACTACGGAAACAAAGAAAGCTTCATCATAGGTTTAAGAGTAGTCGAATCATAGCTGATAAGGAAAAGCTGAACGAAGCGAAAAAGAGCGTAAAGAGAGCAATGGGAGAAGCATTCAACGAATTCGAACATAAAACATTGGCAAACAATCTAAACAAGAACCCTAAAAAGTTTTGGTCATATGTAAAATCGGTAAGCGGATCTAAATCCCCAATTCAGTCACTCGTTGACCACGATGGCACCGAAACAGAGGACGACCGAAGAAAGGCAGAAATACTGAATTCAGTGTTCCGAAACTGTTTCACTGCGGAAAATCGTAACACGGTCCCTGACTTCAGCCGTCGCACGGACGCCAAAATGGAAAATATTGAAATAAACGATATCGGAATTGAAAAACAACTGCTATCACTTAGTAGCGGAAAAGCATCCGGACCAGACGAGATACCCTTAAGATTCTACAGTGATTATGCTAAAGAACTTGCCCCCTTTCTATCAGCAATTTATCGTAGATCGCTGGAAGAACGTAAAGTACCTAGCGACTGGAAGAAAGCGCAGGTCGTTCCCATTTTCAAGAAGGGTCATAAATCAGATGCGAATAATTATAGGCCTATTTCGCTTACGTCAATCTGTTGTAGAATAATGGAACATGTTTTGTGTTCTCGTATTATGACGTTCTTAGATAATACAAATCTCCTTCATCATAACCAACATGGATTCCGCAAACAGAGATCATGTGAAACTCAGCTCGCCCTATTTGCCCAAGAAATTCACAGTGCCGTAGACACTGGCGAGCAGATTGATGCCGTATTCCTGGACTTCAGGAAGGCATTTGATACGGTTCCGCACTTACGTTTAGTGAAAAAAATACGAGCTTACGGAATATCGGACCAGGTTTGTGATTGGATTCAGGATTTCCTAGAAGAAAGAACACAACATGTCATTCTTAACGGTTCAAAATCTGCAGATGTAGAGGTAATTTCGGGAGTACCGCAGGGAAGCGTGATAGGACCTTTATTGTTTACAATATACATAAATGACTTAGTTGACAACATCGGTAGTTCCGTGAGGCTATTTGCAGATGACACGGTTGTCTACAAGAAAGTAGCAACATCAGAAGACTCGTACGTACTCCAGGAGGACCTGCAGAGGATTAATGCATGGTGCGACAGCTGGCAGCTTTCCCTAAACGTAGATAAATGTAATATAATGCGCATACATAGGGGCAGAAATCCATTCCAGTACGATTATGCCATAGGTGGTAAATCATTGGAAGCGGTAACGACCGTAAAATACTTAGGAGTTACTATCCGGAGCGATCTGAAGTGGAATGATCACATAAAACAAATAGTGGGAAAAGCAGGCGCCAGGTTGAGATTCATAGGAAGAATTCTAAGAAAATGTGACTCATCGACGAAAGAAGTAGCTTACAAAACGCTTATTCGTCCGATTCTTGAGTATTGCTCATCAGTATGGGACCCTTACCAGGTTGGATTAATAGAAGAGATAGACATGATCCAGCGAAAAGCAGCGCGATTCGTCATGGGGACATTTAGTCAGCGCGAGAGCGTTACGGAGATGCTGAACAAGCTCCAGTGGCGGACACTTCAAGAAAGGCGTTACGCAATACGGAGAGGTTTATTATCGATATTACGAGAGAGCACATTCCGGGAAGAGATGGGCAACATATTACTACCGCCCACATATATCTCGCGTAATGATCACAACGAAAAGATCCGAGAAATTAGAGCAAATACGGAGACTTAGAAGCAGTCGTTCTTCCCACGCACAATTCGTGAATGGAACAGGGAAGGGGGGATCAGATAGTGGTACAATAATTACCCTCCGCCACACACCGTAAGGTGGCTCGCGGAGTATAGATGTAGATGTAGATGTAGATATTTGAGGTGGTACCTATACTGCCTACAATTGAGGTTCGAGGCCTATCGCGACCAGTACACCGTGACATTGTCGGAGCTCTATCTTTACAAAGCGGAAGGTCATGGTTAAACTTGTGGCTATCCACAATAAACAGACAGGTCATTCTCCATGCGATAGTGAAAAAAAAGAACGGTTAATAGACTAGTTTGGCGAAAACATTCTAAGTAAAAAAATTCTTTGCATTTTATTCTACTCACGAGTCTGGTGCAAGTCTTTCAAATGGACGCCACTTCGGAGACTAGTCTTAGTAATCAATCACTATGGAAAATGCTTCTTAAGCGAGGTTTTACTTTCTTTCGATTACGTTGTAAAATACACATAGTAAGTAAATCGTATAAAACATTTTTATTTAAAGTCAAATTGAAGAAAATACAATACCTGGTGTACATAATGATGTTGGATATTTTAGTTGTAACTGATGTATAAAAATAACTGTAATTAATTTATATCTTGAAAACTCGCAGTGTTAGAGTACTCACGTAAAGAAATTTAACATCTTAGTGATAATCAGTGACTTTTATGTGGCTGTAACATTCCTTTCATAATTACCTCCAGTTGTGGATCAAGTTCACTGGTAGAGATAATCATCAGGACTTCAAATGCTCATCACTTAATTTTGATCTGTAAATACTTTTTGCATGTTTCATTTTGGAGAAAGTCTTTTCACACAAATAAGTAGTGCCAAAAGCGAAAAAAAAAGCCACGGGCAAATTTATGTAAATTTTTTAAACTGTGTGGATGGAAGACACTTATAAAATTCCAGTAATGTTGACTTCGATTGTTTTTCTTTAAAAAAGTCGCTACAATGCAAATCAATAATTTCAAACTAAAGTTCTGCAGATAACGCTTCTATATCGACATCAAAGGGATTTTGAAATATCTTGATATCGTTTGAATTTGCATCACTATCTGAAAAACGTGATTCAAAAATTAATTTTTAAAGCGCCCAAAGCTTCAATTGGGAAAGTTACAGGAAACGGAATCTCAGTTTGCTGACTGAATGTTTGGCATGTATTAAAATGCGTGAAGCATACTTTGTTCAACTGAGATTGAAACAAAACAATCTTTTGTCGAAAGGACTTAACATGTGTATATAAATCAGGCAGAAGCTGGTTTTCACCTTGCAATTTTAATTTAAGGTCATTCATATGTTTAGTTAAGTCTGTATAAAATGCTAGCTTCCATAACCACTCACCGTTCCGCAACTCAGCCAGAGGGCGATTTCTTTCGTTCAAAAAAATTTCAATTACTGTTCGGAGTTCAAAAAAAGGGGTCAGAACTTTACCGCAGCTGAGCCAGCGCACTGCAGTATAATATGACAAGTCGCTATCGTCAATATCTTCACGAAACTCACGGAACTGGCGATGACTGAGTGCCTGGAATCTGGTATAATTAACAACTGAAATAACTGGCTTTAAAACTTCTGACATATCTAAATGTTTTCCACACAAAGACTGTTGGTGAATAATACAATGCACTACTAATGGTTTTGAGCCACCGTCATTTTCTGCGGCCTTGGAAAGGAGAGCAACAACACCTTTATTTTTCCCACACATCTATTTGCCACCAGCAGTTGTAATACATTTTAATTTCTTCCACTGAAGACTGTTTTTCTGAACTGCCCTTTCAACTCTTTTAAAAATATCTTCGGCAGTGGTCATCCCATGAATACTGTGAACATCAAGGAACTCTTCATACACTTCATAATTTTTGTCAATCCCTCGAATAAAAAAGTAGTATATGAGCAGTATATGATACATCTGTTGACTCATCCATGGCCAAAGAGAACCAGTCTAAGTCTTGATTTTTGTCACGCAGTTGTGCTGATATATTTTGTGCAATGTCATCTATTCATCAAGCCACAGTGTTTGCCGACAAACCTAAGTTTTTAAATAACTTAACTTTTTCTGGACACATTTCCTCTGCTGTTGCAATAATGCAGTTCTTAATTAATTCACCACTGGTAAATGGCTTACACTGTTTCGCTACTAAATGAGCCACACAAAAACTAGCACGAGTTGCTACATGTTGTTCAGCATCTACTTTCTTAAACAGTGACTGCTGGGATTTAGCTGTCGTTTCAGAGACTCATACATTGCTAATCGTTCACATACTGTAAACTTGGAGTAATTCTGAGAGTGCTTAGTCTCATAATTACGTTTTATAGTGTATTCTTTGAAGACTGATATTGCTTCATTGCAAATAATACTCATTGGCTTGTTGCTTGACTCCACCATGAAATACTGACATCCCCACTGCTCTTTAAAATTCTGCATTCACTGTCAACCTTTCGTTTCTTTTCCATATTTGTACAGAACGTCACAAAAGATTATAGCCTGGAAATAAAATTATGCTATTTAATACTAATAAAACTAGGGAGTAGTCTGCCTAAACAAAATGCAATGAATTTATTTTTAGGGTACTTTAATTACTAAAATAAATACTCACAATTACACTGTAGTTCCACTAAAAAAATACAGTGAAAAAATACTCAAGTCGAGCTATACGTATTTCGATTTTCAGATTTTCCTTGTCTCTTCGAATTCAAACTTTGAATTGTCCCACACTTCGTCGTCTCACCTACTAGTACAGCGCATAAAACACTAAAAAAACTCGTAGGACACTGGCAACATAGACACAATCAAGCAACATCACTGTCAAATATATGCTCTGCCTCTGCTACTCGCTACAAGACTACATAACTAAATTTCTTGTTGCGCCGCTTGAACTAACAATGCGTTGACATATTCTACCTCTGTTACATCTTGCAGTAATAGTGTTGCTAACAATGATTTTGAGATTTCGTGAAATTTTCAGGACGCTTTCGTGAAAAATGTGCAGTGACATACTATTTTGTTGGTGAAATTCGTCAGAATAAAATACGCCATAATTTCGGTCAGGTACGTCCACCAATCAAATTATGTAATTAAGTAAAAATCGTAGTTAGTTTCAGTGCTATCTTTTCCCACAACCTTAGATTTTTGCAATTTCATCTTTTCTTTAGCCTTACATTACGGTGATCATGGAGTGCTAGGGTGCTTTAATCCCACTAGGTAGATCTTGGCCCTTGTGACTTCGTGGAGCAGTCAGTGTGGCCCGCTGACTAAAAACTTTGGAGACCCCTGTACTAGACCACTACTGTCTATTGCAGGTCGCAACATACATAGAATTGTCCGGTAAACTGGATGTGGCTAGCTACTGAAATAAAAGTTTTAACTTGGCAATGTAAATTTTCGGGTGTATTTTTACGATAAAGATTACATTTAATACTGCCAAGTCTGTACTAAGTGACAACACAATGTAAAGTTCACATGCACGCCACAATCACACAAGTAGCCAAATTATGGTATTTACACCCGTTACCAAAGTTAATAGAGTTCACCGGATCGTTTAGTTATGAAAATGCTCGCTCAAATGTTGTGCACTCTGCTCTACACTAAATACCTGTTCCAGTCTTAAATCGTACAACACGCCACACGGTTTTAACTAACAGTCAAAAGCGATAATTTTGATATTCTGTCCGAAATTCCACACGACTTCCAATATACCGTTCACTTAAATACACTTTGTACTACTTTGCGAACTCATAATTAGCATTTTTCCGCCATTTTACAGTACTTTCGTTGGAGCTGCTTTCAATGAAAAGTTACTAGTTCGAACCCTCAGCCCCGACCCCCCTAGATCACACCAAAGGCTTTGTTCCCAGCATAGATTGGCGCGAGCCTGCATTTTTCTGATTGGCTGATATCACAAACAGCAAATCAGGTTGCAGTATTATCCCGCGCTTTACTTCGATGACCAATCATAGTAAAACATTTCTTTCTATAGGAATTGCTAAATAAACAAATTTAGAAAAGCATCAAATATAAAATTAATCCTTCTGATATTACCGATTAATTTTTGTTCTACTCACGATTTATTAGTACCATAAACTGACTGCACATTTAATTATAGTAAATCCCCTGTAGAATTTAACTGGTACTTCGTGAATAAACAAAACAATTTTCATTTACTTCTGTTCTTCTTCACTCATACAACACTCACACTGCTATTTACTACACATACAAAACAATTATAATTATGCAAATACATTAAATATTAATCAAACATAACTTTACAACATTGTTTTGACTACGACTGCTAGCACTGTCCATCACCTGCTGACCTCTGCTACCTACTAGTACAACTACGTGCAGCTCTGTAACTCAGGTCCATGTCAGCTGGTGACATCTGTCGATGACTCATGCCTATAACGATATCGTCCTAACAAGCGACAGGAGCAATGCGAAGGCGCTACGCCTCACACCCCTGTAATTATTAAAATTGATGGATACAACTTTTTATAATTTTACTACATCGTAACTGTCTCCTTACTCTCAAAACAAATGTGAAATTTGAAAATTACTAATCTAAGTTACGGAATTCTTGCTTCGGACTTGGCATACTACCCTAACCAAGTCTAATATTTTACAAAACTTTTTGATTTTTTTAGGAATTTCTTACAAAACTTTACAACTGAACTAATTAATTTTTTCCTTCAAAACCAAACTTTCCACAAATTGTGACTTTACATAAAATAGTTCTTGTCCATTATAATTAAATTTTTCGCCTTTTACCTCCTCTTATTTATATGAATACAATATTTCATTGAATCTCCACCCGCACTTTGATTGGTGTCCTGGTGTAATTTTGAAATAACTCCTACCTTACACATTGCACTGCGTAAGTGTCCTCTACCTCATGATTTTTCTCTTGGCATGTCACAACACCTTGGTTGGTTGGCGTCCATAACATTGCACATTGTTCCACTCTCAGGCCAGTCCTAATTGTACAGTGGTTTTTACCTACAAAACATAGTTTCGTCTAAGACTACTAATATACATGACTGTCTCAACATGTAGTATAAAATTGTTCTCCCTATGTTATACTCTTTAATTAGTTATAGTTTAACTATCCAAAGCAAATTAACAGAACATTTAACTCTTAAACTGCAATAAAATTTGCATTTTCTTTTAAAGTGTTTAACTACTTCAGCATAATTATGCATTGCTGTTGAAGGCATACACTGAAATCACTTAATTGGGTTAGATTCAGATTATTCCCTATCCTATCTCTTCTCAAAACTTGACAACTACTGCAAAGTCTTTATGACAGCTTTTACCAGGTTCCATTAATACGCTTAATTTTATGATTTCTTCTTCCAAAAATTTTAAGAAGTCTTTTACAATAGCAAATAATACACAAAATTCAAAACTTGAGCATGACTTCAAAATCACATAAAATATTAAATTCAAATTCATATAACTATTTACAAAATCCCTTATATACACCTGTTCACTCTTACCTTTCACACCTGGTAGCCTTAGTATTAGTAATATTTTGGTTCTTGTCTCTATCAGTTTATCTAATTGGTCACCTCCAGTAAATTTCATGTCTTTTTGGGATAGATTCATTTTCCATTACGACCATGCATCTTCATGCAAATCATCTCAGTCGCTTTCCATTAGTAATCAAATGCTAACTAACACCCTTTTTTTTTCAATCATCAACTTTTTTAACTACACTCCACAATTCCTTTACCATTTTCGAATAGGATAACACTCCCTTCTACAACAAGTTATGCCCTTCCTCCTCATTACTTTGAGCCCTTTTATTATACTCTATAATTAGTCATTACTTCAAAACGTGTACCTTCATATACAGCATGACAACACCTCACTACTGCAACATCACCATAACGTATCATTTTATTTTTCAAATTATATCCGCCTGTCTCATTACTCTGACTTTCTCAACTCCTTTTTTCACACATACTTTACTCGCACTCTTACCACTATTCATCACAACAACACCCCCTGCTACTCCTTCTTATTTCCAATTGAGTGAAGAATATGAAAGATGACAGATAAGTTCATAAAGATAGAAGACGAAGATTGACAACACTGGTGCGTAAGTTTACAAGTCTGTAAGTAAGTCAGAGCCCTGTGATCGCTATATACAGTCACTTTATGTCCCAACAAATACTGTTGAAACTTATGCAAACCAAAACACTAGCTAAGGCTTCTTGTTCTGAAATGCAATAATTTTTCTCAGACTGCTGTAAGGACCTACATGCAAACGCTATAGTCTTGTGAATTTCTTCTTCTCCCTCTGTATCCACTTGAAATAACTCAACAGCAGTTCCATACCCACATGCATCCGCTACTATACAAAACGGTTTTGTAAAGTCTGGGTGGTCTAGTACTTGACTATTACATAACGCTGCTTTTAGTTCTTCGAATGCTGACTGACGCTCAGCTGTCCATTCGTACGGTCAGCTGTCCATTCGTACGGTACATTTTTCTTTAAAAGGTTCCTTAAACATGGAGTATTAAACAGCTGACCTGGCACAAAACGACGATAAAATCCAAATAATCCGTACATACCCTTCAAATCTCTTCTATTAGTAGGGGCCTTATATTCCCTAATTGCTTTCATTTTTCCAGGATCAGGAAGTATTCCTTCCCCACTAATAATATGTCCTAAAAACTTCAACTCTTTCTTCACAAGTTCTGTTTTGCCCAACTTTAATTTCATTCCCCCTTTTTCAATAGCTTCTAAAACCTTGTCTACCAGCATGCAATGTTCATCCCAAGTAGATGTGGAAATCAGCAGATCATCAACATATACTGTAATTTTTCTAAGCAGCTGTGACATTGCTCTAACGAAAGCACAGACACTTATATTTAATCCGAAAGGAACGACTTTGTATTGATAACACCGGCATTCAAACAAGAATGCCGTGTACTTCCTTGATTCTTTAGCCAGAGGCAAGTTCCAGCAACCACAAGTTACGTCCATTGATGAAAAGAATTTAGCTCCCTTAAATTTTTGCAGTAGTTCGTCGATGTTTTCGGGTCAGTCACTTTCCGGTAAAACCACCTTATTTAAAGCTCTCGCATCTAGTACCAACCTTACTGACTTATCCTTCTTGATCACCACAACTAATGGATTGTTAAATACACTTACTGCTTTCTCTATTATTCCCCATTTAAGCATGCTCTGTATTAAATCCCTCACAGCTTCTTTATGTTTTTCAGCAATTGGTATTGGTTTCTTAAACAATTGTGCACTTTCCTTAACATTCAAGCAACACTCATAGTCTCTTAACAAGCCCTGCTGATCAGAGAAAACTTTTTTATGTTTGAGTAAGTCATCTTTCAGCGCCCCTTTTTGAGTTTCCTCTAAACCTTGAATATCTCTAACTTCTTCCTTTATTTTATTCTCTACTAAGAGCATTTCATCAGGATCTACCTCCACTTCTTCCCCATATTCGTTATACCCTTCCAAATCTGTTCTCTTCCTACAATATCTAATCGGAATCTGCTCACCTTCCCTCTTTGTAAGCTTTCTTTTCTTAGAGAAAGGCACTATAACGTTTTTCCCACTCACTTCCAGGCTTATACCGTCATTTTCAAAGTCCAGCCTCCCCTTGTACTTCATTAAGAAATCAATTCTCACTAACATAGCTATACTTAAGCCCTCAATAACTAGAAAGTTATGATACAACTGGTTACCATTTATACTGATAGGCAACATCACTTCGTATTTTACATGCTTCTTCACTTTTAATGTGGCTACAATTATCTGGATTCCCATGGCAGGCATAATTACTAGCTCTCTTTTATTAGGCAAAGCATCTAACTATTGCTGACTAACAGCACACAAATCACTGCGACTATCACTAGGCACTGTACTTCTTCCCCTTGGACTAACAGATTGATTACTGGTCGAACTTTCTTTTCTTCCTTAACAGTGACTTCATCCTCCTGAAGCAAGTCGTGTACAATTTTACGCCTTTCGAAACCTTCCTTGGACCCAGAGATTATACAAATATCTACAGGATTGCTTTCGCTAATCTCCCTTCCTATATTCTTTAGCCTATCCACTATGGATAGATTAAAACACTTCTTCAAATCTGCAGCTTCCTTTTCTACAGTAATTAGTTTCTCCACTAATTCCTCTACCTCATCTTCCCCTTCTACATTATTTTTACTCGGCTGACCCATATTCTGGTCATCAATGGCATGAAATGCTTCCATAGCTTCCTCTAAGTCCCTATTTACTGACATCAATAATTCTTCTACCCACTTCTCATCTAACTCCTGCAATCCCTGTATATTCGCATCTCCTCCTTCTCCCTGGCAAGATTCCTCATTCGCTCTACTGTACACTTCTCCCTCGCTGCTAGATTTTACATCACTTTCAACATCTTTTCCCACCAAACAACCTGCAGCACAGTGCTCCTTTTGCCAGCTCCCATCTACATAGCCACCTTGTAGATGTGTATTCTATCATCCTTCACTTTACTACTTTCAATAGTATCATTTTTGTCAATAATTTGGACTTCAGTTACTTTATCCTTATTGTATACAAAAGGTATGGCCAGCGGATTCAAATTACTGCTACCCATTCTGCAAATACCAGCCCCTTTACAGACAGGATCTAGTTTTCCATGCCCTGTGATTCTGCTTCATTTCTGCCTCGCAGCCCCCACCTGATCTCTCTCCTGAAACTCATTGTCATCATGAATTGGCGATCGAGATCTGTAAGCGTGCCCCTGATCATTATCAATTGTCCTTGGAACTGGAGCATAGCGCCAACCCCTTCCTCTCCTTCCTCGGCTATTATGTGACATACCCATTCTGTTTACATTAACATTCTGACCTCTCTCAACTGTATTCTGAGGCCTAGAACTACGATTTGTCTGCATAAGCTTCTCCACCCTTTCCAAATATCTAATAAACTTATCAGCATTGTCCCTAGGAGCAACAACTATTTTATTTGTCATTCCTGAGATTGAACTTTTCCGCAGCCCAGAAACTGATTTTGCAATTATATTTGCTTTTGCTTGCCCCAATATTCTTTGAAAAACGCTTCTTTAAACTGCTCTAACTTCTCATATTGCTCCGTTTCAGTCTTTCCCCATATCCTAGCCTCACCCAAAAACGTCGATGTTACGAAACCAATCTTCTGTCAGTCACTCCACAAACTAGGCAAAACGTTTTCAAAATCGTTCCAGACCTCTTTCGGATGAACATTTCCAGCTGGATCAAAACGAAGAAACTGTCTGTTTGTAATATAAGACAATTCAGCAGTTTCCGTCACCATACTACAGTTCACACCGTTAGCACCCGATGTAATATTACGTTCCACTTTGTTTAGTCTACTGCCATGCTCATTTAATTTAAGGGTTATTTGTTCAGTTTTGTTAGTAATTTGTTGTACAATACTCGCAACCGCATTCACTCGTTCAGACACAACTTTAACACTGCCCAAACAATTTTCATTCACAGAATCAATTTTTTAATTTAAATTTACATGTGCAGTTTGACACATAGATCCTACTGATGTCAGATTTGACTTGACTTGACCTACTTCTTTTCTTATCTGATCTATATTCTGTTTGCTTCCAATGGCAACCTTACTAACCAGCTCTGTTAATTAACTTTTTACATTTTCTGAAGACTTTTTACACCTACTTTCTGCATCAGAAATTCCCTTATTTACATGAGTATCAAACACCTGCAAATCCGTCCTCCACATCTTCTTAAGTTCAACAGCCTGTTGTTCTATGTTCCCATTAATTTCAGTCTTAAACTGTTTCAGATCATTAGCTATCTTGATAATACTACCAGACTGTTGTTCAACTTTCAGATCTAACTTCCCAAAATTTTGTTTTACCTCAGTGAAATTCTGATTAATATTACTGAATTTTTGATTCATATTCGTCATTAAAGCTACAAACATATTTTTTAAATTTACTGGTTTGTTTTCCTGTTGTACAATTATTTGTTCAGCTAATTGTACAGCCACAATACCAAATTTGGTATCTGTTCTGTCAGCCTCCTGACTCACGTTAACACTACTGATATCGAAACAAACTATTAATACTGAAATCATTCAACTGACTATCGTCAAGATTTAAACTGTCACCCATACAAGAATCGGTCAGAACATTATGTTCCACTTCCATCTTCACAACTGGAGATATCTGAGGCACGTCATTACTTAATACTCCCATATTATCGGTATCCCCTACTTGCTTTTGTTCAGGAGTACTTGCCTGACTAGCACTCACATCAAACTGACTTACATCGCCCTCTCTCACAACCACAGAATTATCATTCCCATCCATACTAGCAAGTCTGTTTACACATGCAAGTAATACACTATATAAACTTAGCTTATATTTCTTCGTCCGAGGTCGTCAAAGCGTGTTGATAACAGCAATCTGCCTTTCTTCCCGCGGTGTACCAGATTCAGGGCCCCCACGCGCTGCCACTGCGATGGAAGCTGCTGCGCCTTGGAGTCCGCTTATTGTGCCATATGTTGCTCAGCGGACCAATTCTACGCTGCGCCTTCAGTCCCGTAGCATCCAGTTCGCTATAAATTCTCCGTTCCTCAGGTTATCTCCTCATTGCATCTCAAAACGTATGTTCGTCTTCACAGCGATATCTCACTCGCACCTACAGTCACTGTTGCAAAGTTGCTTATTGACCGTTCCTCTCGATCACGAATTCGGTTCCTACAGCTTTTTAGTTTCCCGGCCGATGCACCATGTGCGGCGCGGCACGCTACTTTTTACCACCCTGCCAGTGTCCAGCAATGTTCATTTGTCTAGCTAAAATCTGTAGTAGAAAATATTAGACCACTACTGTCAATTGCAAGTCGCAACATACATAGAATTGTCCGGTAAATGGGATGTGGCTAGCTACTGAAATAAAAGTTTTAACTTGGCAATGTAAATTTTCAGGTGTATTTTTATGATAAAGATCACAGTTAATACTGCCAAGTCGGTACTAAGTGCCAACACAATGTAAAGTTCACATGCACACCACACTCACACATGTAGCCAATTTATGGTATTTACACCTGTTACCAAAGTTAATAGAGTTCACCTGATCGTTTAGTTATGAAAATGCTCGCTCAAATGTTGTGCACTCTGCTCTACACTAAATACCTGTTCCAGTCTTAAATCGTACAACACGCCACACGGTTTTAACTAACAATCAAAAGCAATAATTTTGATATTCTGTCCGAAATTCCACACGACTTCCACTATACCGTTCACTTAAATACACTTTGTACTACTTCGCGAACTCGTAATTAGCATTTTTCCGCCATTTCATAGTACTTTCGTTGGAGCTGCTTTCAATGAAAAGTTACTAGTTCGAACCCTCAGCCCCGACCCCCCTAGATCACACCAAAGGCTTTGTTCCCAGCATAGATTGGCGCGAGCCTGCATTTTTCTGATTGGCTGATATCACAAACAGCAAATCAGGTTGCAGTATTATCCCGCGCTTTACTTCGATGACCAATCATAGTAAAACATTTCTTTCTATAGGAATTGCTAAATAAACAAATTTAGAAAAGCATCAAATATAAAATTAATCCTTCTGATATTACCGATTAATTTTTGTTCTACTCACGATTTATTAGTACCATAAACTGACTGCACATTTAATTATAGTAAATCCCCTGTAGAGTTTAACTGGTACTTCATGAATAAACAAAACAATTTTCATTTACTTCTGTTCTTCTTCACTCATACAACACTCATACTGCTAACTACTACACATATAAAACAATTATAATTATGCAAATACATTAAATATTAATCAAACATAACTTTACAACATTGTTTTGACCACGACTGCTAGCACTGTCTGTCACCTGCTGACCTCTGCCCCCTACTAGTACAACTACGTGCAGCTCTGTAAATCAGGTCCATGTCAGCTGGTGACATCTGTCGATGACTCATGCCTATAACGATATCATCCTAACAAGTGAAAGGAGTGATGTGAAGGTGCTACGCCTCAGGCTTCATACATGTCCTCAGCAACTTCCTTCATGAGATGTGCAACTTCATCTTCCTTCTTCATTCTAGGATCCACTATTTTACACAACACCAAGACATCTTGAATGTAGGATGCTGTAGTTTCTAGTGGACGCTGTGCCCTGCACTTTAATTTATCTTCAGCCTTGCACTTCTGTCGTTGTGTGTCACCGAAATACTTGCGCAACTCCGCCTGGAATACTTCCCAGTTTGTGAACTTCTTCTCGTTGTTCTCATACCATTGCTTGGCAGTGCCCTGCATGTAGAAAAATACGTTAGCCAAATGCACGGTGTCATCCCATTTGTTATTTTTGGCTAAACGCTCATATGACTTCAGCCACTTGTTTGGATCTTGGCCATCGTCAAAGAGAACCAAGAAGGATATCTCATGTGGTGGCACACAGTTGCTGTCATTGTAACGATCTCTTCTTCTTCTGTCTCCAGTAGATTGTGATCTCGGGTTTCTCGCCACGTAAACGGCGGGCGGCTCTGTCGTACCCTGATGGGAGCCACTGTGTCGTCGATAATGTGCGCTATCACAAGTTGCAATACGCAGCGCCTCCACCAGAATGTCACGTAGAAGAAGGTGTAATTTAATGAATGACGAACACTAACTTCACTTACAGAAGATGTATTCAGCACTTGCACATACAAGAGTGCGGAGCGAACAGCCTCCTGCCAGAACACGTACAGTATATATACAGCTACAGAACATTCCAGTACAATGTTTCCTGACATTTCTGGATACTTCTAGAATGTACTCGAACCGAATAGAGAAACAGAAACTGTACAGTGCAGGAGAGTGTTGAATCCAGGACCCTCCATGCAACAGTTTAGTATCATAACCACTACACCATGGTGCTATACAGCTTCTTCAGCGACAATACGTATGAATGGAACAGAATTAAGAATTATTTGTTGGTACAATGATTTTAATATTTCATATGATTACACTCAAGAACAATTGATTAATGGTACTACAAAGCTAGGAACATGAATTTGGGTTTATATTTTCTACATGAAATTCGAGTAGGTCTGAGTATACTGCCCAAAAATTTTAAACTTTAACCATTGTGGTGTTTCAGGGTGTGGGAAACTGCACCCTGAAAAGAAATCCAGACAGGATGAACAGCTCAGCTGAAGACTTTTAGGTATCTAAAACTTTAGTTTTCTTTAATAATATATGTTTTCAGTGTGTCAGACAGTTGACAACCTGCAAAAAGACACCAAACCATTTACATAAAAACTCAGCAGTCTTATATTACAATCACTGAAATGAGAATAAGAGCAACCATAATTTTTATTGAAAAATCTAATAAAAATTATTTTTAATAAATGCCAGCTATTCTAGTGACATGTTGAATATATGAGGAAGATTATGAGTTAAATTTTGTATTCCTTCATTGGAACAAAAAATGCTTTGATTAGTAATGATGTTTTAGTTTCATTCATTATGGAATTGCAGAAGCTATGATGCTAGCATCAGGAAAATTTTAACCAGGTGTGTGGAGCAGCACTCCAGAAAATTTTAAAAACACCAAATGAGACTTAATAAAGTCTTTGACAAATTATAACTTACAATCCACTGTAGTAAATAATATGATGATCTTCAAGCTTTAGAATATGAATATCTTCAAAATACAATCAAACGATTAACACCAAATAATTTAGTTCAAAAATGTAGATTTTGATATCAGTCAGAAATTTTAGAAAAATTGTGATGAGTTTAAGAACTAAAGTTGCTGATTTCATAAGAGATTATTATATAACAATTGAGGATATATTCGTAAATTATCTTAACTACACAAAAGAATATGAAAATATTCAACCAAAACAACTTGCTATCTATTTTTCAACTAAATTAAAATTTGATGAACAAGAAAACAACAACAAGTAGGAAAAAAAGAGAAAGAATGTTTACATTTAAAAGAGGTAATAAATAAATCGTCGAAATGGAAAAATAGGAAATAATTTATACAGCAACAACTAAACATAACTCTAGAAAAATTATTTTAAAATTGGTGGAGTTTCATCGAAATTACATTTGAATGGGTGCTTTTCGACTTATAAAAGTGGTCACTTAGCTGATGACAAATAATTATTTATATAAACACAAGTACGTTAAATTAGAAAGTAGTTGGAAACATAGTTGAAAAATTTCTACATGTGTATAACGATAATAAAGGGACAGAAATGTATCAAATTTATTTTGATGATTTAAAACATTACACTATGTTATTTTGAAAAGATACTAAAAAATTGATCTAATTAATTCGAATAGGGAAACAATTCATTCAAATATTCAAAGCAAAAAAACCCATAGAATTCGATTCAATTATTATTCAACAAGGAATTATTGTACAGTTGCAGATTGGAAACAAAATGTGTAAAATAAAAAGTACTGTGCTACATAACTCGCCTAAAGAAAAAATGGCTTCAGTTGTTTCTAAAGTCTTTGAAGAATATTGAAATAAAAATAATGTTGTTAAAAAGTGTTAGAATCAAAAAGGTATAAAATTAACAGAAAGATAAAAATATAAAAGAGATAGCAGAGATTTTACACAGTAAAGCCAGACGGAGTGGCCGAGCGGTTCTAGGCGCTGCAGTCTGGAACTGCTTGAATGCTACAGTCGCAGGTTCGGATTCTGCCTCGGGCATGGATGTGTGTGATGTCCTTAGGTTAGTTAGGTTTGAGTAGTTCTAAGTTCTAGGGCACTGATGACCTCAGATGTTAAGTCCCATAGTGCTCAGAGCCATCTGAACCATTTTTTTACACAACAATTTGCATTTTTAAAGTATTCATAAGCAAACAACTTTTCTCTTCATTCAGAGTGTGTAAATAAATCACATTTTTGTCAGTTAATTCATTATTTAATTTAGTGACTACATCTGCATCGTCATAAGGATAACATACAGACAGAAAAAATGAAAGACCTAATTTTCTCATTGATGCTGTTTGGTATATTTATATATACATAAATGTTTGTAAGATTTTTTAAATTTAGGTAGTTGATGAACATGATGAAAATACAAAGAACAAGGATCTTTGATCATGCAAATTAATTATTTTTCAGTAAAAGTAAATTTCAATTAGTTTTTTCATAATTAAATTACAAACAAATTTTTAACTATCTTTATATATGTTACATAAGCAAAACTCACTAAATACACCATTTAATACCATCGACTCAAATTTCAAATCTTCAAATAATTCTGACATTGCATCGTTTTAGTTAACTTTCACTCGATTATCAAAATATACTCTATTTCTTTAATAAAACGGTTAGCAGAATGAATATTACAATCAATATCACACTCATTTAAAGCTTCAATAAAGGCTTTCATTTATATATAAAAAATTATAAAATAGTATTACTTTGCTACAGGTAAAGCAGTCCAAATACTGCATCTTTATTTACCCAATTGTTTTGCAAATTATCAAATCCTAACCATTTAATGTAAACTTAGTCATCTTTCTTTCTCAGAACTTTTTCATCAAAACATACATCAGGATATTTTGTTTTCTGTGATTCATACTCATGAAAATTTCCTTTCGTTTCTTTGCCTTTTAAAGCTTTCAATTTATATGTTACTGGAATAGCCACAGTCTGAAGACAGCTTTGACTGCTGCCAGAATCAATAACTTTTTCGATTTCGAAAATTTCTGTCGACCAATTGGCTGTATATCCTTTTTCAAAAGTACCATATGTTTACTAATTTTTACTTCATCTCTTTTTTTCAAATTTATTTTTATCTTTATCTAAAACAACATTTGGTTTTTAATTCTTTCATTAACTTCTGCTGGTTTCATTTTTATAGTTGAATGTTTGGTAGTATTGTATTCAACAACTAGACTTTTAACAAAATCAACCTAATTATAATTTCCTCCAAAAGCAAGTTTCTTCGAATTTTTTTCTTTCAGTGTTCCATTATGTCGTTCAACAATAGATGCTTTTTAATTCTGTAAAAGTTGAATGATAATTAATGTTTTATTTTTCATAAATACTTGAAAATCTTTATTGTAAAATTCTTTACCTTTATCTGTTTGTAAATTTTTTGGATTATGGCCTCCTCTAGATTTTTTTTCAAAATAATCAACTATATTTTTTCTTATTTCGTCTTTAAGTGGAATATCACAAGTGAATTATATATATATATATATATATATATATATATATATATATATATATATATATATATATATACATATATATATACATATATATATAAAACAGTTAATAAATATTTGTATGCTTTATCTATTTTTGAAATTCCTTTCAGATTACCTGAGTCCATTTCAAATAAATCAGCTTGCCATCAATCTTCTATTCCAAATTCATATTTCTTCTTCTAAAATTTTTTGTTAGCAGTATGTAATTCATTAATACTTTCTTCACAAATATTAAAGGGGCGCGATTTGCAGACCCCATTGGCTACAAGAAGTATTAACTTACTTATTCCTTTTAGTGTTACATAGTGTACAAAGGCCTTCAATCTTTGTCTTGCATTTTTAGTTGTTACTCTGTGAGGATTAATTGTTCCAGTTTCTTTTACACTTAAAACAGTATATATAGTTTCCCACTTATGTAGAATAAAAATTTAAGAAGATTTAAATTATTTGACCAAATGTGATAAACTTCACATCAACTGGAAAAGTTTTAACAGAAACTTTTAATCTTTCAGTTAGAAAACGTGATTTATTTACTATTATCGAATAATTAGTAGTAGTTATTTCACAAATATTATCATAAACACTTACTGTAATATCAAAATTGTTAAAAGATAATTCCTCCTTGACATTTCGAACAATAACTACAATTTCTAAAAAATAAACAAATGCCCTAAATTGTGTATTTTTCCCCTACAGTCATAAAAGTAAACTTTAAAATTTGTTTATCTTTAAGGTTATTTAAATCTTTTAAGTATGAATTTAAATCTCTTTTACTGGCATGATTATCCAACTGCGTTAGAATACTTGTATATTCATGTTTTGTAACACATCCTTTTCTTAGTGTTGCTTAGTAACAGCATCATAACCATTTACTGGATCATTTATATTTGCAGTTCTTCTGCCTTTACAATCAGTAAATCCTTTAGGTGTTTTAAAAATGGCACATAATTCTTTATGGAATTGTTTCATTCAATTTTCTATCTATGGGTCAATTTTTGCTTCCAATTCTTCTTTTATGTTTTCTAAATTTATTGGTCCATTGAAGAAGTGACCTTCAGGCTGCACCTTATTTGCAAAAATGTCCATTTATCAAACTGAAAATATCATTAAACTAATAATTCATGCATAATAGTTTTGAAACAAGTAGATACAAATGTCCTTATATTACTTCATCAAAATTCTGAATTCGTTGCCCATTATAGTGCAACTCACTTGAACTGAGATATTTAACCAATTATTTTGGAATGTTTCCACCAAATGAATCAATTTAAATTTTTGGTCTTATAATAAGAAACCTAGAGAGTTCCATGATGATCAGATGAATTTCAATTAACTATTCCACATTATAAGTTTTTTGGCTCATTAGGTAATTCATCAATCATAAAATCGCCACGAAAATATTGAATTTTTAATTGTTTAACTGACTCTTCTATGTAAATATATATCATGAATTATTATATTTATTTTTATTTTTTTGAAATTTTCTTCTAGATCCAGCGCCTTTATTCCTGCATTGCTTTATTATGTCTTTTCTGTTCTTATAAAATTGCTTTGGCTTTTTCCTTGTTTATTACTGCACTTGTGATTGCTGCAGAACCACCAGCAAATGAACCAATAGTTGTTAGTTATGGTAATGCAGCAAATAGCAGTGGAACAACTCTACCTTCGTGCCATGTTACTCTTTCACTTTCTTTCTTTTTTTGTTATATATACAATATATTTTTCGCAGAAACAATACCTAATGTAATAAGTAAATTTCTAACAGTTTTTTATCTCTCCTTCTTTTTTGTGCATCAGTTAAAATGGTTCAGTACTATGTAATTGTTCATTACTTAATTTAATTTTAATTGATATTTGTTTACTTTTGCCACTAGGTAGCAAAGTATAATCAATTGAAAAGTTATTCAGTTACATAGACAAAACATTTATAAAGATTAATATTTTTACAATACCCAACCATTTTTATGAACAGCAGTGCCCATTCCTAATGTTCGTTTTTCATACATTATTCCTGTAACTGCATTTGTAGCTATTATTTCGGCTAATGAAGCTTTACTTACAGGCATTTCTTTTTTCGCAACTAATTGAAGTTCTTCATCAGCTTAACATCTTTTTTCATGTTCCTTATTATCTCTACAGAAGGTATTATGTTCTTTACATGCTTCATCTAATGGATTAATTCCTTGATCTCCTTTACTTAACCTTTCTTCTAATTTGGTTCCCGGGCCACAAATTCAATAGCCTGGAAGATGCCTCTCAAATGGTAATTTATTAATCAATGCGATTAGTAATCCTTTACCATGTTTTACACATTTCCAAAATGAATGTGGTAAATTATTTTAAAATGTAATTAAATTCCTTTGGGATTATTAATAATAAAGTCACTAAATTTGTTTGTTAACATCTGTGTTATTCCAACATTTTAATTATGACAATTTTTATTTCCAGCTAATCCTTCTCCATGAATTACTGATAGTCTGTCAATTAAAACTCTTTCATCGTTCTTCCAAACATATTCATATGGTTTTTCTGTATATTTTAATGAAACAATCACCTGTTTTTGCATCTGAATAATCTGAAGACTCTGATTCTGGTGATACTTAATATACTTTTGGAAAATAGAGTTTAACAATTTCTTTTATCAGTTTATTCTATTTTTTACTTCTACTTGATTTTATTTTATTTTTGTTACTCTCACAATGTAATGCTCCTATACAGTACAATATATGTGCATAATTTTATAGATCGACAGAATCTAATTTTACACCCATAGCATCCATAATAATTTATTTTTTAGTTAAAAGATTCATTAGACCATGTGTGTCTTCATACTCTTTTCCACAAATTTTTAATTTATCGCCATCTAACTCAACTGCCAGATGCCCAACAAATTTTAATCTATCAACAGGTTTAAATCAAAAAGTTGGAAATTCACTATGATTAATATATTTTTGTAACATCATCCTGGTGACTGTCTTTAGGCAGAATCCCTTTTATTTTTATATTTGACTGTATCTCCTTTATTTGTTTAATGGCACCATTCTTCACTTCTTCATATTTTTTCAATGCAGCTTGAATGTCTGATTCACTTAATGTAAAATTATATATATCAGGAGTATCATTGGACCAATTGTGTTGTTTTCTAATTGTTGGTATATCTCCAAACTCCTCTAGATGAGGAAGTTGCTGATAAGGAACAATTAGTTTCTCAACTTCTCTGTTTTCTTCAATAGCTTTCAAAACATTATAGCCTAATCCTTTGATTCCTTGTTGTACTTGTTCAGTAGCATCAATAACCGGTTCATTTTCTTTTTAATATTTCTTATATTCTCTTCATTATTGTTTCTTTCAAAGCTTGAGTTGTTCTTGCAATTCTTCAGCTTTCTTTCTATTTCATTTAGCTTTTTCAACAACTTCTGAATAATATTTTAGAAACACTTATTACAGATGAATAAACATTAATTAAACATTTTAAACATTTATGTTTATGTTTAACATTTATGTTTAACCTTTATGTTGTTATGAAATTCTGTATATTATTCATCAACGTATCTTCATTCGATTTTCTAGTCATGTTTATCACAAAAACTCCAAATTGATCATTCCAACATTTACTTCACACTGCTCTAAAATCAACAAACTTTAAATCACCACCAATGAACTTATGATAAATATGATTTAAATTTGTTTCATTCTGTCTGAAAATATTTAATTAATTAACATTAGATCTAATGGTTTTGGTATTTTTGTATAAGTTTGAGGTAAATAAAAACAATATATTCCTTTATGTCTTCCTCTAGTAAAATATTCTCTAACAATATCCCGATTTCCAACAATGAAGTCATCAAATACTACTGAATTATCTAGCAATTGATCTAATGGAATAACTGCTTCATTATTTACAAAGAAGTAGTAATTTTTTCACTGTGTTTATCTGCAATTTATTCACATCTTTTTATTAATTCTTGGTGTTTCGGTTGATCTAATCTTTTTGAATAAATATATAAATGATTAACGTTATTCCAGTTCAACTTTGCTGGAACTAGAATATAATTGTATATCAATAATGTAGGTTTTCCAGAGACACTTGGTCCTATGATTGCACATCAAATAGAATTTGGTAAAAGTTTACCATGTTTATTTTTTGATTTATTTTCTGGAACTCTTAATTTTGGTTTCCAATCTGCAATTTATTTAAATAAATTTTTATTAATATAAATGGAATACCTATTTCAACTGAGTGGTAATTCATCTGTCCTTGAAAAAAAGATTAACCATTCCAATGAAAGAAACTTATAAAAATGTATCACTAGTTGGTTTTTATTCAACATTTAACTCCAAATATTACATCGAAAAATAATAAATTATATTATGATACAGAAACAATTGACATTCTGGTAGCTCAGAATAGTTTTTAAAAATTATAAAAGTTTATTCATAAGGACAATGCAAATATTGAAATTAAAGCTGATGAAATTTTAGAGTTTCTAATGACAGTGATGTTAAGTTGTATATGGCTATAAAAGAAGATAATATTGCAAGTGTGCTAGGATTTAATAATCAAATTATTGAAACTAATAAAAAGACTGTTGCTAAATATGTTCCTAAAATTATCCCATTCAAACATAAATTTTAATCTTCCTTATGGGATCTTTGTTAAACATACTGATCATTTCAATCAAGAAACTAAAATTATTGATTCATTTAAACCTAGTGCTAAATTTGTTGGCCCAATAATTTATGAACCACATTAATATTCCAATTTTTTATTCTATTCAAGATTTAGAAATTACTATAACTAATGAAAAAGACAATCTGATTGACTTTAATGGTGTTCATGTAATAGTTGTTTTAAAAATGCTCAATAAAAATCATCCATAATAATTCCTGAGCAAAATCGAGAGTTATCAGTTTTACTCATTCCCTGTGAATGAGAAAAGAAAAAATAAATTAAATTCACCTAACAAGGATACAGAAATTGAAATAAATATTGGTGCTCGATGGCTTGATTTGAATCATGCATGAACATTTGAATTTTTATAGCTAATCCAGATGGATCAGAAACGGATTATCCAACATATGACAGAAAATCTAATAAAAATTAAACGATAATTATGTGGCAAATCTGTTTGATTTTGTGACAATAAGGAAAGGAAATATTATTTTATCTAGAATCAAACATCCTGTTATTTCAACAGCTATGCTGTATTTGAGATCATCTGTTACTGACAAAATAAACTTGGAAGAACAATTCTTGGCAGCCAGAGTGGCTGAGCAGTTCTAGGCACTACAGTTTGGAACCACACGACTGCTACGGTCGCAAGTTCGAATCCTACCTCGGGCATGAATGTGTATGATGTCCTTAGGTTAGTTAGGTTTAAGTAGTTCTAAGTTCTAGGGGACTGATGACGTCAGCAGTTAAGTCCCATAGTGCTCAGACCCATTTGAACCATTTGAACATATTCTTAATAATGGAAAAATAAGGAGTAAAACAAATTAAGTACTTTATCCATTACCAGCGCTCAGTGAATTTTTTAAAGATTATAAAGAAATTATATGGTTAGGAGATTTAACAATAAGTTCTAGTAAGTCTTCTAGTTCCAGAGATGCAATTCTTAGGTGGCCTGATAGTAATGATCCTGGAGTTGAAATTAAAGATACTACCTAAGGAAGGAAAAATTGTAATAGCATCGATGGAAATTCGTGTCCTAGTTGTTAAATATGAATCATCTCACGAGTTACAACAATGAGAAAATATCCTGAAAAATCCAAGAGTTCTGATATCTTTTTACGAAACAGAAACTGTAGAGGTTGCATGATTGAGTGGTAAAAAAAATTTCGAACTAGACATCATGTAGTACTGTAACTCTGTGTAACTTGATATACCATATTTCGTATTTGTTACATTTCAGACAAATCGTATAAATAATCAATTACTTCACTATTTACCCACGTTAATCTACAGAACATGTATTTGAAAAACGGAAGAAACGAAATTTTCCCATAGGAAATGTAGAGTATTAATCTATCAAAAAACTTTTTCAAAGCATATGATGCATTTCTCGATTTTAAACGAGTTACACTATTCTAATCAGACACTGACATAACTTCACATAATTTCATAACGACCTACCCTATCTGTGTGATTAACATGACTTGTAGACAGAATATTCTATGTTCACAGAAAACAACTACGAAGCCTTATGCAACTTTTAATGAAAAGATTCCTACAGATACTTTAATATATGTATGGCAAGAAAAATTTAACTTATAATGCACAGCACAGAATACTTACTGAACATTTTTAACTACAAGTCAATAAAAAATTAGAAAAAGTTAAAGGAATCTTTACAGTTTGTTTGCATTTCATTTTGAAGTATTTTCAGAAATATAGAGACTATGGTTGTTTTGCAGTTTTTGAGAATGAATTTTTATTTTTTCCTATTAAATTTTATAATCTTTAAATGGACAATACCAGACAGCTAAAGGAGTGTGGTGACTGTCTAGAGAAAAAGAATATTAATGAATTTGGTAAAGATGGATTTTGTTGGATTCGTTATGAATGTGTATCTAGATATCAAAAAATTTAAGTTACATGTGAATGTGGTAAAACTGTAAATAAGTCCTACCTCAAAAAACATATACAAACATCAGAACATAAAAATTGTATCTTTGCTCAAGAGGAAAGAACGAGAAAAATTTCTTACGATCACCATAATTCATTTCTTTTATTTTTGTACTTTCATCTTTTATAAAGTAATATTGAATTTTATTTTCTTACATTCACCTTTTTTATGAAAAAAGTAATTGTATTGAAAATTGGTGAGGGGTTTACGAATAATATTCATTTTTATTAATTTTTTCTGTGTAGTTTAATTAGAATTAAGTGTGTTGGACCTGAAAAAGTGGATTGTAGCAGCTAGATTCAGTAGGTTCTAGGTAAGTTTTTATTTTCTAGTGAAAGAACTAGTGAAACGAATGAGTGAGCTATAGATTACTGCTGTCCAGGTCGTTGTCGGCTTTCTTGGCTTTGTAGCCGCTACATCTTGATCAAGTCGCTCCTCAGTTGGCGTCATAAGGTTGAGTGGACCCCATTCCATTCCTTCCACCACGGAGAAATCCCTGTCAGTACCGGGAATCGAAGCTGGGTCCTCCACATAGCATCTAGACACGCTGACTACTAAGATATGGAGATGGACGAGATATAGGAGAAGGCAGCGTAATAATCGCGCAGTCTTCCTCAACACTAGTTCTCTGAATTTGCCAAACATAGTTTCGCTCAAACTAACGTTAACTTTCTGCAAACGATTACCATTTAAGGTCCTGAGTTACTGTTATGGTATCGTACGCGCTGTACCTCTCTGTAAAGATCCCACTGGAGCCACTCTGAGTCTGCTTAATCCCTACTGGCAACGTTGAAGCAGTGCCTTGGAACTGGTCGCACTAGCGTCTTATATGCAGTTTGCTGTCCAAATGCACTGCACGTTCGCAGAACCATTGCAACAAATCGAAGTCTTCCATTCACCTTAGCTACTATTAATTTTTATGCGTTCGTCCCATTTTGTATCACTTCTTGTTACTGCCAATAGCAATTTAAACTAAAACTCTAGGCTGTTACAAACATTGCCTGGGAGTAGCATTGATTTAAATCAATTGGGAAATTGAAAATTTGTGCTGAACCGTGATTCAAACCCTGGTCTTCTGCTTACTAAGTAGATGCGGTGACCACTGTGCCATCTTATTGTTTTCTTCGTTTTTTTCTAAAGAAATCATTCTGGCGCCCAAAGGGAGGGATGAGGCATAGGGGCCTTGGATCGCTACCTGAGGCCTGGCCACCATGCCCCTTTCCCTCCCCAGGAACTAAGGAAAGCGTAGGGTACTTGGAGTAGAGATACAAAGCATATCAATAATTTATTTATTATTTATGTATATATGTATGTACTCGCGAAGAGTCACAACATTCGGTGGAACTATCGATGCACAGTTTTTTGGAGAAAAACATTCCAAGGATCAGAGAATAACCGGTACTAAGAGTGGAAAAGGACTGTATCAACTCCTCATTGCAGTAGCATCCCAACTCAGGGATTGGTTAAGAAAAACACTACAAAGAAAATTACAGAAAAACAGTGTGTATTTGGGACTGCAAACAACTGCACAACAATAAAATTTTCTCGGACTTCCAGCCGCGCCCAGTGGTTTAAAATCCACGAGCATTCGGCCCACTTCTCCT
This sequence comes from Schistocerca americana, assembly GCF_021461395.2. Lineage (NCBI taxonomy): Eukaryota > Metazoa > Arthropoda > Insecta > Orthoptera > Acrididae > Schistocerca > Schistocerca americana. Next base: position 405,402,213 of record NC_060130.1, read on the forward strand.
TGGCCATTGTCAAGTGGTGACTGTCGAATGGTTGCTACTGCCGTCCTTATATAGCAGTGCTGTCTTCAGTGATGTCACTGGTGGTCGCTCCAGCGTCATGTATGGCAATGTTTTCATTACGTGCTTGCCGCGCCCGATTCAACTTTCAGATGGCTGGGTTTCAAGCTGTGCTTAGCTGCAGGCCGCCATCTTTAATAAGGCCGTTATCAGAAATCTTAAATCCATCGCTTCTTTTATGACACTGTCCTAAAATCTAGTAGTCCGCTTAATAACAAATGTCTCGGCAAATGCAACGCGGTGTCCGTTTTCTAACGCATGTTCCGCCAGCGCTGATTTCTCAGGATACCGTAATCGAATCCATCTCCCGTGTACCACACGGCGCTGTTCAATAGTACGTACAGTCTGTCCGATATAAAACTGTCCACACCCACACGGTATTTCATATACTCCTGGCGTTCTGAGTCCAACATCATCTTTCACAGGCCTCATTAGCTGTCGAATTATAGCCGGTGCCCTAAAAAGCGTATCGATTTTATGCTTAGAAGCCGACTAGTCTTTCCTGTTATTGGGCCACAGAACGGTAAGAACGCAAGCATCTTCGTTACCTCCTCGGAGGTCTTCTGCTTATGCTTCTTCGGCAAGATGGCTTGTGAAATCTGGTGGTTGTTGTAACCATTTTCTTTGAAGACTTTCCGTACGTGGCTCAGTTCCTTCGAAAGGCTTTCAGCGTGTGGAACGGCTTCCGCTCGATGCACCAGTGTCGTCAGAACAGAACTTTTCTCCGAAGGGTGGTGATAGCTGGTAGCATACAGATATCAGTCAGTGTGGGTGGGTTTCCAATAAACATTATGGCTGAGGCACCCAATTTCTTTCCGGCGGACGATGACGCTTAGAAAAGGCAAGGCACCATCTGCTCTAGTTCCATCGTGAATCTGATGTATCATGGATCCTGTTGTGGTTGAAAAATTCCCCCAGCTTTTTACGCTCATGAGGCCAGACAACGAATGCGTCGTCGACGTAACGATGAAAGCAACTAGGCTTTGCAGGAGCAGTGTCCAGGGTGATGTTCTCGAAGTACTCCATGAAGGGGTTGGCTATAACTGGAGCTAACGGGCTTCCCATTGCAACGCCGTCCGTCTGGTTAAAATAATCTCCAGCAAACAAAAAATACGATGATGTTAGAATGTGCTTAAATAAATCCACCGTGAACAATGACGCCACATCAAAGCTAATCATCTTATCCCCTTTTCCACGACGCAAGCATTTAATTCGACTAATGAAGTCGGTCGTATTCTTGATGTGGTGCTTACAATGGACAACGTGCAGAGTAAGGAGGCTGGTCAGATGTTTAGCTACTCTGTACGTTGGTGATCCAATGGTGCTAACAATGGGGCGAGAGGAGTGTCCTCCTTATGAACCTTGGGAAGGCCATACAAAGTAGGTGGACGAGGTGCCTGAGGGATGCACTTTTTAACGACATTCTCATCCTCTGAAGAACACTTTAGAAGTTCGGACGTCTTCCTCATTATTCTAGATGTTGGAACCGTTGAATGTTTTTGACATGTCTCCTCCTCCAGCATCAACCTGATCTTTGCGTCATGGTCAGATCGTTCCATGATGACGGCTGCATTGCCCTTGTCCACTGGTAAAACTACGATGAGAGGATCGTTGCGAAGCTCGCGAAGACCTTTACGCTCACCTCCTGTCAAGTTCGAGGTTGGTGGCTTGGATTTTGAAATAATGCGGGTCGTTTCGTGACGGATTTCTTCTGCAGTTTCACGGGGCATCTTACGAACAGTTTGCTTAACACCACGTATGATGTCAACGAAAGGGATACTTCTTGGAGATGGTGCGAAGCTAAATCCCTTCTTGAAAGTTGACATGGCACCCGCGTCGATTTTTCTCGTCGTCAAGTTTACAACGGCACATTCTGTTCAAAAATGGTTCAAATGGCTCTGAGCACTATAGGACTTAACATCTTAGGTCATCAGTCCCCTAGAACTTACAACTACTTAAACCTAACTAACCTAAGGACATCACACACATCCATACCCGAGGCAGGATTCGAACCTGCGACAGTAGCAGTCCCGCGGTTCCGGACTGAAGCGCCTAGAACCGCACGGCCACCGCGGCCGGCCACATTCTGTTCCTTTACCTTCTGCCCTAGGCTGTTCCTGTGAAAGCCGACTGAATTTACCTTTCTGCCTTTCTGTGGTTTTTCTCTGCGATTATACCTGTTGTGCTACTGTGGCTGTATCAGTCCAGTCACAATCCAAACCTGAGAGCATCTCCTTCATCCGCAGGTGGACGGCCGTTTGTATCTAACTGCTTTTTAGTGCGATGTATCCTCTCTCGCAGCAGGGTGAAGACGGTACGACGGAATGTTCTCCCGGCCGCAGCAGTGTTGACAGTGGCTCACGTTGGCAAAATTATGGAATCATCTTCTCTTCACGGCAGCGTAATAGAAAGGCTAAAGGGCATGTACCTATAGAGGGAGAAAACGTGGCGAAGCATCAAACGTCTAGGGAAGCTGCGTGTTAAGAAGGTTAATTTATTAAGGTCTTTAGCCTTTGGCCTTTCAACTGTTCACCTATCTCTCGAACGACAACTGCAAATCAGTGTAGTTATGCAACTGGGTCCTAACTACCATGCTTCATATTCCTGGTTCTCTGTTTCAAACCGAGATGGAATTCTGTGTATTATGTCATGCAAAATAGAACCATTTCCACTCCATAACATGCTGCTCCCTACAGAGGTCTCAACTAAGTACCAGTTGCTGCATCCATGTGGCAGTGACTTGCAATATGGAAAGAAATCCATGCAAGAATGTCAGATATTTTGCTTTTTTATGTACTGGAGTGGAAACATGAGTAACTGATTGGTAATTGTGAGGAGAGTATTTTCTTGCATGTTACTGTTTAAAAAGACAAACTGTTGTCACAGAGATGTTATTCAGAGGAATGTCTTCGTATCTATGTGTACCACAGAATATACTGAAAGCAGTCGTTTTCAGGTTAGTATGGCCATGTTCTAAATTAAACGTATAACGGCTGTCAGCCGCTATATTACATTATATAACATTTTAATTAATAACATTAATCTCTAAATTGTCTTAAATGTTTTAAATAAATAATTTTAAGTCACAGAATGCAGTTCTGAACCAGGTTATGAGCATGAAACTGTACATACAAATGCATCAGTTGTTCCAAAATTATTTTGTAATTTATACCTTAGCATAAAAGTAAATTAAAAATTGGTGACTCATGACCTATCTGCAATGAACAAGTATTGGTTATCATGAATGAAAGCTATACTTGGAAAAACATGTTTACTTTATCACAAAATAAGTAAATATTTTGAATTGCAAATTCAAATGAAACTACTACTATTTTATTCATCTTTTGAACTGGAGGAGGAGGTTAGTGCTTGACATCCCATCGACAACGAGGTCATTAGATATGGAGCACAGACTCGGATTAGGGAAGAATGGAGAAGGAAAGCAGTCATGCCCTTTCGAAGGAACTGTCTCAGCACTTGCCTTAAGCGATTTAGGGAAATAACAGAAAACCTAAGTCAGGATGGCCAAACGCAGGTTTTAACCGAAGTCCTCTCGAACGCAAGCCCAGTGTGCCGACCACTGTGCAACCTCCCTCTGTAATTTTGAGCTGTAACTACGCTTCTTACAACAATAGCGAAACAAAACACAGTAAAACAAATTAATCTTCTTGCTCATCGTTGACATTCTTTGTTCACTCTCACACCCAGCTTAATTAACTGGTTGAAAAACACAGACTTTAAGGTTTAATCTTGTCTTATATCATATGTATATTGTATAAAATCATTTGCCTTATATCAACTGCATATTGTATAAAATAACCATACGATTAAATAAATAAATAAATATTATGTGTGTTAAAACATTGACCTACAGCGTTTTCTAATAAAAGATGTACTGTACAGGAATATTTGGTAATGGATAATTTTTCATGTAGTCAAACTTAAGGCTGCAGACAATATTTTCCTCTTCACTGCATACAGGAACTTCATTAGCGTAATTTTATTGTAAAATTGTTAGAACCTTCTGCAGTGAACCGTTAACTAGATTGCTGTAGTTTGAAGAACTTAACAAGAAAATATATTCGTGAAAGCAGCAACAGGTGACCAGTGTCTTTTGCTTTCAATTAATCCCACTTCCAAATAGTCATTGGAAGTCAGTGACTCATGCATGACCTTTCTAAATGGAGTGAAATTTTGAGTTCTGATAGTGATGTCATTTGATGGTTGACTATTTCCCTTATTGCATGTAATACTCTGGCTACCCTTCATCACCCATTTCCAATGCACAATGTCTTTTTGTAAAGAAGTTGACTCATGACTTTCCTACAATGACCAGTTCAAATTCAAATATTGTTAATAAATCCACATCAAACAACGTGAGTAATATACTTGTTAAAACTTTATTCCATTCGCATGTAATGTTATTTAACTTCAAATGATGAATGATTTAACTAAAAATGTGATTTATATCCTTACGCAATTCACTTCAGTTGCCTTTATCTGAGAATGGGAATTCAGCTTCAGTTACAATAATTTCTGATTCCAAGAATGGTGACATAAACAAGTTAGGCTTGTCTCAGTGTGATAAAGGTGCTCTTTCAAATATTGAGCACAGTACAGACAGTGAGAGTGAAAATAGGGTTATTAATGGCCATGAGAGAAAGGGAGAACCAAGAAAGGGAGGAAGAGAAAGTTCAGAGGATTATCAAGACAAGAAAGAAGAAAGAGAAGAAATATTAACACAAGCTATATTAATGTGTCGAAGCAAGCTGTAGAACCAAAGCTGTTCCATGATTATATATAATAACTGCAGAAAAAACATGCAATGCGGAAATAAGCATTGATAGAACAAAGCCTGTTTTAATAAATTGTGGAACGCCAATGGTTATAACATTCTAGTATCACTGTTGTACAATATGGTTCAACAACTTGCAGTCAGCCGACACAGAGGTAGTGCCAGTAGTAAGTATGAGCATACAGAATCAATTAAACCGAAGTTTACAGGGACTTCTTCTGTCAAACACGAATTTCAACGAAAAGAGTGAATACTGCATGTTGAAGCCCACTCAGTACTATCATTTTTTGACAAAAGGAAAAATAATGGTGGGGACAACAGAATAACAGATAGGCAGACTCAGGATATAATGAAACATATCGAGGAATTCCCAAAATATGTAAACCATTAGAATAGGAACAACACAGATGCAAAATTCCTTACACCAGACTTAACTGTGAGTAAGATGGATGACTTGCGTACAAAAGAATATGATAACAACATTGCTTTCTCTAAATACAAAGTTATCTTTATCAGCAATTTCGCTCCCAGAAGGAACAGAATGAAGAAGACACATGCCATGTCTGTGACAGGCTTAATGCAGAAATTCACTCCACAAATAATGAAGTTAGTAAGGAGCAGCTCAAGGCGGATTATAGGATATATGTAAGTGAAGCAGAGAAAATACAAAAGTAACTGAAATAAGATATGAGAACATCAATAGTAGATGAAGAAACGGAACCCATCACATTTGACTAGGGGAAAACTTTACTCTTACCCCGAATTCCAAGTAATATAATTTTTTATAAACGGTAACTCTTCTTGTATGACTGTTCAATCAACACAGGAAAAAATAACGAAGCTCACTGTTATGTGTGGATTGAAAGAGTTGGTGGCCATAGAGTTCAAGAAGTAGAATCCTGCCTGAGAAGACACATTCTTAGCAATGTTAGTGAACGAGTTAAGTCATTAATTTTGTGATCTAATTCTTGTAGAGGGCAGAAGATAAACATGAAAATGATTCTGATGTTAAAGAATGCTCTACAGGAAAATACCACCATTGAAACGATTATCCTAAAATTTCTTATTTCCAGTCATTCATTCTTATCCAATGAAATCGACCTTGATTACATAGAAAGTGCACTAAAAATGTAACAAAGGCTGTATGTACGCCAGAAAATTACATCACTGTAATGCAAAAAAGGAAGCGCCCTCATCCAGTCCATGGGAGGGCAAAGGAAAAATTTTGGAGTACTTTAACGTTAGAAAGAAAAACATGGCCAACAGAAGGCATGATATACACAATAACACAGTTAACTGGCTAGAGCTTCATCAAATAAGAATAGCCAAGGAGAAACCTTATTCAGTCATCATGAACAAGAACTTCAATCAAAATTTCGTTGAAGTAAATATTCAGAGACGTGCTGCAGGCCGCCCAAAGTCTTCCTCAGACGTAAGGGCATTCTTGGTACCTTTACAGTCAAATGATAAACCAGTATCACCACCAAAATTGCAGGATATAAAATCGACAATACATTTCATTCCAGGGGATGCCACACAGCTTCATGAAAACTTAACTCCAGACCCTGACGGTTTGGATGGTATTTGTTTATTGGGTGACATGTCGTCACTCATTCTGGATAAACTTTATCCAAAGGGTATCTATCTATTTACAATTTCGAGTAGTGTTTATAGACACATCTGTGTGACAGCAGGTGGTTTACCTTAAGAAGCATTCAGTCTTCTCCAGGCGTAGACAGGTCATATATTATTATTATTTCTCTTTCCTGTCTCAGACGTTATGTCTGGTTAAAAATGGAAGGTGATGCAGACCTTGATCAAGCGTGACTTCCTTTTAACTGTACGGTGTATGTAAATTGCATTTAGGAACTTTTGGGCAATTGAACAAGTATCAATAATTACAGATTTCTGTAGTTGTACATATAAGTTTGGATGTAGCTGTATTGCGTTGATGTACTGGTGGATATTGTGTGGTATGATTCCTGTAGTTGATAGTATAATCGGTATAATGTCAACTTTATCCTGATGCCACATGTCCTTGACTTCCTCAGCCAGATGGATGTACTTTTCAATTTTTTCTCCTGTTTTCTTCTGTATATTTGTTGTATTGGGTATGGATATTTCGATTAGTTGTGTTAATTTCTTCTTTTTATTGGTGAGTATCATGTCAGGTTTGTTATGTGGTGTTGTTTTATCTGTTATAATGGTTCTGTTCCAGTATAATTTGTATTCATCATTCTCCAGTACATTTTGCGGTGCATACTTGTAAGTGGGAATGTGTTGTTTTATTAGTTTATGTTGTATGGCAAGTTGTTGATGTATTACTTTTGCTACATTGTCATGTCTTCTGGGGTATTCTGTACTTGCTAGTATTGTACATCCGCTTGTGATGTGATCTACTGTTTCTATTTGTTGTTTGCAAAGTCTACATTTATCTGTTGTGGTATTGGGATCTTTAATAATATGCTTGCTGTAATATCTGGTGTTTATTGTTTGATCCTGTATTGCAATCCTGAATCCTTCCATCTCACTGTATATATTCCCTTTTCTGAGCCATGTGTTGGATGCATCTTGATCTATGTGTGGCTGTGTTAGATGATACGGGTGCTTGCCATGTAGTGTTTTCTTTTTCCAATTTACTTTCTTCGTATCTGTTGATGTTATGTGATCTAAAGGGTTGTAGAGGTGGTTATGAAATTGTAGTGGTGTAGCCGATGTATTTATATGAGTGATTGCTTTGTGTATTTTGCTAGTTTCTGCTCGTTCTACAAAGAATTTTCTTAAATTGTCTACCTGTCCATAATGTAGGTTTTTTATGTCGATAAATCCAATTCCTCCTTCCTTTCTGTTTAATGTGAATCTTTCTGTTGCTGAATGTATGTGATGTATTTTATATTTGTGGCATTGTGATCGTGTAAGTTTATTGAGTGCTTCTAGGTCTGTGTTACTCCATTTCACTACTCCAAATGAGTAGGTCAATATTAGTATAGCATAAGTATTTATAGCTTTTGTCTTGTTTCTTGCTGTCAATTCTGTTTTCAGTATTTTTGTTAGTCTTTGTCTATATTTTTCTTTTAGTTCTTCTTTAATATTTGTATTATCTAGTCCTAATTTTTTTGTCTGTATCCTAGATATTTATAGGCATCTGTTTTTCCATCGCTTCTATGCAGTCGCTGTGGTTATCTAATATGTAATTTTCTTGTTTAGTGTGTTTTCCCTTGACTATGCTATTTTTCTTACATTTGTCTGTTCCAAAAGCCATCTTTATATCATTGCTGAATACTTCTGTTATCTTTAGCAATTGGTTGAGTTGTTGATTTGTTGCTGCCAGCAGTTTTAGATCATCCATGTATAGCAAATGTGTGATTTTTTGTTGGTATGTTCCAGTAATATTGTATCCATAATTTGTATTATTTAGCATGTTGGATAGTGGGTTCAGAGCAAGGCAGAACCAGAAAGGACTTAATGAGTCTCCTTGGTATATTCCACACTTAATCTGTATTGGCTGCGATGTAATATTATTTGAATTTGTTTGGATATTAAGTGTGGTTTTCCAATTTTTCATTACTATGTTTAGGAACTGTATCAATTTAGGATCTGCTTTGTGTATTTCCAATATTTGTAGAAACCATGAGTGGGGTACACTATCAAAAGCTTTTTGGTAATCAATGTATGCACAGTGTAGCGACCTTTGTTTAGTTTTAGCTTGATATGTCACCTCTGCATCTATTATCAGTTGCTCTTTACATCCTCATGCTCCTTTGCAACAGCCATTTTGTTCTTCATTTATAATTTTGTTCTGTGTTGTATGTGTCATTAATTTCTGTGTAATGACTGAAGTTAATATATTGTATATTATTGGTAGGCATGTAATGGGGGGATATTTTGCTGGTTTTGCTGTGTCTGCTTGATCTTTAAGTTTCAGATCAGTTATTCCATGTGTAAGTGTATCAGGGAATGTGTATGGGCCTGCAATGTAGCTGTTAAATAATTTAGTTAGATGTGAATGTGTTGAGGTGAACTTCTTTGGCCAGAAATTTGCTATTTTATCTTTTCCAGGGGCTTTCCAATTGTGAGTAGAATTAATTGCTTGGGTGACTTCATGTTGCAAAATTATCACTTCAGGCATTTGTGGTATCATCTTGTATGTGTCTGTTTCTGCTTGTATCCACCGTGCATGCCTGTTATGCTGTACCGGGTTTGACCATATGTTGCTCCAGAAGTGTTCCATGTCTGTTATGTTTGGTGGATAGTCTATTTTAATGTGTGTGTTATCTATTGTCTGGTAAAATTTCTTTTGGTTTGTGTTGAATGTTTGGTTTTGTTTCCTTCTATTTTCACTTTTTTTGTTATCTTCTAAGTCGTTTGGCCAATGCTTGTAATTTCTGCTTTTTTCATCAAACTACTCTATCACTTCTTGTTGTGAGATTGTACCTAACCTTTTTCGTTTTTTGTCTGATATTTCATTTCTTATAAATTGTGTTAACTGTCTCATGTCTTTTCTCAGTTTTTCTGTTCTGATCTGCAGCCTGTGTTGCCATGCTGGTTTTGTGGGTTTCTTCTGTGTCTTGGTTGGTTCTGATCTCTGCCTAGTGTCTATATTTAGTGTAGTGAGTGCTCCTATATAAATCAGTAGTTGTAACTCTTCCATAGTTGTATTTTCATTTATTTTGTTGTGTATGATTGTGTTGATAGTTGTTACTGTTGTTTCGACTTGTGGGTTATTTGGTGGTCTATGCAAGAATGGTCTAATGTCTGTATTTGTGTCTTTGTATTCTATATATCTCAGCCGAAATTTTTCTTCGATATCTAACATTTGTGTCACTTCATGTTCTTTTTGTGCTTGTTCTGGTGGCTGCCTTAAGATTTCGTTTTCCTCTGATTGTTTAATTGATGCGTGTTGTTCTTTGTTTGTTTGCTCTGAGATGTTTTGAGTCCATTACTGTAGTTTCTTCTTCTTCTGATTGCACATTATTTTGTTCTAGTATTTGTTGTACTTGTTGTTTGATGTTTTCTAATCCTGACTGGAGTATCCTGTTATTTTTTATTGTTACACGGATTTGATCAGCTAGTCATTGTTCAGTTAAAAATTTTAATTCTCAGAATCTGGTAATAAATGTTGTGTATACTTGTGATCTGTATCCAGTTGTGTTTGTTCCTAAGTTTGTTGCTTGGTAATAACAGAACATGAGGTGTCGGTTAACTTCATCTGACCATCTCATCCTCTGTCTTTGTTTTCCTTCTAGAGTGGTTGCTGGAAGCATATCCTGCAAAACACCTCTATTTGGATTTAAATCATTTTCCTTGTGGCTAACAGTGTCGCTACCATTGTGGACAGGCATAGGGTTCAAGCGTCGTCCCCGACCATGGCAGCGCTTGTCCGAGGCTTCATTAGTTCTGTCCTGAACCAACTAATCACACTAAAAGGGGGGTTAGCCCTATTAGTGGTTTGTTCTTTTCGTCGCCTTTTATGACTGGCAGAACATACCGAAGGCCTATTCTTTTCCCGGGCCTCCACGGGGTTATTATTATTATTATTATTATTATTATTTCAAATCTGAGAAAGTAGAAGTAGTAGTTTCCTAGTTTTCTTTTTTCCCCTGAATGGGGCTGTTTGTCATTATGATGTATGAATGACCGCCGTTTCTGTTCCAGCTTTGGTAAGTAAGGAGCAATGGGGAGGGTTTATACGGAAAACCACCTGAAGAAACTATAGTTGTTTCCACAAAAAACCTGGCAAGACACAGACATTTGAAATAGTTTTCCTGAGCACCATCTGATGCGCGAGAAACTAGTATATGCAGTAATTCCATGTTCAAAAATCATAGCTGATTGTGTTTTTATGTCGTATAGGAAATAAGGTTTTATCTTAATACCGTAAGCCTGTCTTGCATCATAAAACAGTAGAGCCTAGCATGAGAGCATTACTTAGCTGTGGTTACACTGCACTAGCTGACTGTCATCACATCTTTCCAATTTTAGCGCATTTCTCAAATTCTTTTGCGAAGAGTTTCAACCTCGACATTAACTTGCCTTCTATCACTGTATCCGTCTTTCCAAGCACTTTCGGATGCCGTTAGCAAGTATATCATTTATTTTAAATAAATACTTGCTTCAGTATCTCCACTGATACATGAGTAAGACACTTTATCACATACCAAAATTCTTGTCCCTTAGCGTACATTGATTTGCCGAAATCTTCGTTTCGATACCAAGAACTCTTCAGGAAAGAAAATGGGTGTTATGTCTTACCTGATTCACTCCGTATATGTTATAGTGATTTCCTGGAGAGTCCATTGTGGGAGCAGTACTTTCAACCATACCTGAGACTCCCCCACTAGTTGCTAGCAGCGTGTTAGCGTGTGTCAAAGAAATGACACAATTGCTACGACCATTTGAAAAATTATCGATGAAATTTCAGGGGGCGCTTACGATACAGCAAGCAGAGTGATCCCTTTAGTCAGCTGTGTTAGCTGTGTTCGAGACACAGTCGAAAATGTGAAACCTAGAAATGAAATGTTTGTTCAGTTAAAACACGAAATAAAGAAACAACCAGTAAGAAAGTTTGGCTACTTAGAACATTTCGCCATTCTGACAATTTCAACAACTCTTGACCCAACATTCAAACTCATGCTCTTCAAAGATGTTGTTGCTAAATTAAAGGTTATGTAAAGAAATATGCACGTGAATTTAATGTACCTTCAATCAAGAAAGATAAATCCGATGAGTCTGATAAAGAAGATTTAGAGTTTGACATCTGGAAATACTACAAGCAGTTGGCACATATAAATATGAAAAATAAGTTAGCATCTGTTGGAACCATTAGTGTACTGCGGTTCAACAAAAAAAGACATCAATGTTAATTTGGAAGAACATGCAGTTACTTTTCCCAAAACTTGCAAAAGTGTATGTTCCCATCGTCGTCGTATCTATGCAAGGCCAGCACTTGTTTTCCTTACAAGATCCATTTTATTTAGTTTCGTAATACAATTCACATAAAGATAGTTGATCATCACATCAGTAGGTATCATTGCGTCTAATGTAAGTTAACGTATGGGGAGTTGGGTAGGTTTGTGAGAAAAATAGGTGACTGTTTCGGTTTCCTTTATGCTTTAAAATATCTCTGGTCAGAGATGTTTTATTCTTATGTATTATGTCCTTTTCTTATACTAATTAAAAATAAGATCATTTTTTCTAATATTTCTAAACTATATAGAAACACTGGAAAGTCATCGATGTACTGCTTCATTGTTTTTTAAGAGTGATGTTACAACTCTAATAACCACGCTACCAGCAATATGAGGCCTCACTTAACTTATCTGATAAATCTTTCCCAACTTTATAACGCTTTCCGCTCGTGCTTCAATTGCACCAGCACTAATCGCCACTCTTTCCATAACGTGCAGATTTAATTAGATGTCCTTCATCGCTATGATTAATTTTTTTCCTTTATTGTGGTTTCACTCCCCTGCCCCATATGCACAGGAGAGGGCTGGCAGTGGCACAATCCACCGCTCTTCAGCCAAGTGATACATTTAATAAAAAGATGAAAATGAAACATATAAAAAGCAATGAAAAGGGGGACATAAGAACATAATAAGGGGAGACACTTACCTGGAGACATTCATATGGCACAGTTAAAAAAAGTCCACTCAAAGATAGAAAATATATTGGCTATTTGTGGAGCACATAAAATACACTGAAGTCACACACACAAGTCAAAAGTTGGCCACAGTATTAAAACACTCCAGAACGAAGACACTTTAAAACCACTGCACAAGATGGAGCACATATGACGAAGAATAAAAACGTCTGAGAGGGACCTGCCGATGGAGGGGAGGCCTGAGAGGAGGGAAAAGAGGGGAGAGAAAGAGCCAGCGGCGGATGGCGGGCTGGAGGGGGTGGGATGAAGAGAAAGGGGGTTGGGGGCTACAAGGGCTAGAAGATGGGCCAAGTGAGAGTTATAGAGGGAAGGCAAGTCAGGAGGGAGTGGAGAGATGCAGAAGGGATACACTGGAATTGGAGGGGGCAGAGAAGGGAGGAAAAAAAACGCTCAAGGAAAAGGAAGATGAGATGAGAGGGAGCCTTGACGAGGGGTAAAGGGATGATTGAGTTAGAGTTGGTAGGAGGAGTAGATATCAGGGTGAATCTCATCATCCATGAGGGGTAGGTGCTAAAATTTGCGTTGGGAAGGGAGGTGGAGAGTGTGGAGATGGAGAGATGGTGACACACCACAGTAATGGCGCAGCAACAGCCTGGGGGTAGAGAGGATAGGAGACACCAGGGTGTGGTGGGGTCAGGTCTATAATGTGGAAGGTTTCGAGGAAAAGGAGAAGATTTGGAATGGGGATGAGGTCGTAGAGGATCTGTGTGGGGGACGGAAGGTGGATACGGAAGGTGAGGTGGAGTGCATGATGGTCAAGGATTTAGAGGGCTTTATAGAATCTGGGCAGAGTGGAAATCCAGACGACGATGGCATAATAAAGAACGGGGTGGGTGAAGGATTTGTAGCTGTGAAGGATGGCGGAAGGATGCAGTCCCCAATTCTGGCCAGACAGGAGTTTTAGGAGGTGGAGTCTATTGTGGGCTTTATGTTGAATCGTAAGGAGATGGGGAGTCCATGTGAGTTGGTGGTCGAGCATGAGGCCAAGGTATTTCAGGGTAGGAGTGAGGTGGATAAGACGACCATAAATGGTGAGGTTAAAGCTTGTGATTAATATTCCACGTGTATTTATAACAGCCCTTAGTAAAGAACAGAAGTGAGAAGACATGCGTCATTTGTGGTAAAATATACAACATAAATACGTAATTATTATTTCTGAGGAATCTATTAATTGTGTAATTGATTTCAGCGACAAAAATTAGAGTATGTGCCTTCTTTTTGTTTTTCCATGTCTGTTTTTCTACCGACTTTATACTCGAGTAACCTATCTCAATTTCCACTTGGTGGGTTAAAAACCTATTGCTTGTTGCCAACTGTATTCGTTAGACGGCAGGAGAACGCTCGAAGTGCTTGCTCATGAGCTGTCTCTGTGCAGCAACCAGAGGTAGTTCATCCAAATAGCACACACTCTATGGGCGCGCGATGCCCATTTTTTTTCAGGACAAATGTAGTCATTAGCAACTTTGGCTTGAAGCTAATAATACTGTTTATAATTGTGTGTGTAAGATAATGTAGCATCTGAAACCCTGTAAATAATAGTGCAGTGGTATGTAATTGCATGTACTTTTCGAACATATGAAGAATACATTCCTTGTAATATCAAATATTTAATTGCTCAAGACGGTTAGCATTTGTTCATATGATAAACACAACTCAAGTATCAACTGAGGAAGAATGGCTGCAAATAGCAGCAGTATTATTAAACCATGTTTTACTCATTACTAATTGGCACAGGAGTTTTAGTTGGACGTTTTATTCCGTTCTGGTCTTCTGCGTATAATTACAAAATTGCGACACGGTTTTGTCGACAGAGCGTATTTACTTTACATTATTACCAAAGGTCACCAAAAAGTCGTTTGTTGATATACACAAGTACGGAACAGGAGCTCATCCGAAAGATGTGGGGGAAGGGGGGCGGAGTTGTCTAAAGGTCATAACTTCCCCCAACATTTTGCTACAAGTGTTTATTTTATTTATTATTTTTTTTTTTTTTTTGATACAACTATTTCGAGTTTCTCAGTTAAATCTCTGCGAATAAAGTAGCATCAAAATTTCGATTTTCTGAAATGGCGTGGCTATGCTATGTTGAACCAGGGTACATCTTGGTAAAGGCGTTCATTCACATGCTTACATAAGTGTCACCAACAATAAATATCCTACATGGTTCGCCTGACCACAAGTAGAAGTGGCAAACAATATAAAAATGATTAAGGCAAGACAGAAAGTGAAAGACCTGCCATCAATAAAAGAAAAAAGTTCCTGAAAGACTGACTTTCATGATAGTAGGCCATAGTCTACAAATTGTGTTCAGAGTCGTAGCCATGAGTGGGTACCGATAGAAGTGAGTGCCCACTTGAGTTTTATATTCTGTTCATTATGAGGCTGTCGAGTTGTGAAACTTTGTTGCTATTATAGTTCCTAAATCTGCTACACTTCACCAAATACATTTCATATAATATTTGTCTCTGAACTGCAGTTTGTAGAAGATTATGTTAAAACAATGAACTAAACACTGATGCAAACAAATTATTATTATTATTATTATTATTACTATTATTATTGTTGTTGTTTTTGTTATTCAGATGTTGGCCCCACTGGTCCATGCAATGTAGAACTTGGGGCGTTTTCAGCACTTTGTTTCAGTTTTCATTTGTGCCAATGTTGCTTTCATTTCCTCAGAATGGCCTCTTTTCCCCACATCAGAACAAGTTGTTCCGATCTTCTTCATGTTTTTCCGGTCTAACTTGGCTCTCTATGAAGAAAATGGAGAAAGCGTGGAGAAGAATAAAGTCCCGTTAGTTGAAATAAGAAACATATTAATCGATGCTCAAAGATGTCTGAATGAAAGGAAGACTGCCAATTTTATTGGCATGAAACCAAGATGAATTTGAAGAAATTAAAGAATGCGAGCCCTAACCGAGAAATAATTATTTGATTTCGAAATCTGAGGAAGAGGAAATGGCTTTCTGTACCATAGCATTTGATTACTTAGAGAAATGGGATATTTCTTTTAATAAATATCAAGTATTTGTCTGGATAATGCTATCTGAAAAGACAGATTGGGTGATGATTGAAAATACAATTACTGTATATACCTAAGTAAAATGATGTGGAGATTCCAGGCGACAGTTGTTTTCAGGAATATATGTATCTGAAGAGATTCACAGAAACTAAGCGTGACTCAGAATAATGGAAGTCCAAACATTCTGTGGAAGGAAGCTAGATTTACTTTCTTAAGGTAACTGAAAATCCTGAAGGCAAATGCCAGTTTCTAAAATTATACAAGAATTTGTTTCCTATTCTCGCATGCAATGGCACTGTGGAAAGAATATTTCCGCCGATGTAGACCCAGTGGACTGATGAAGAAATTAACTGATGCCAGAGACTGTGGAATCAATCTCACAGTGCCAGTTTAGTTACAAGCTGACTTGAATGGAGTTTTATAAATACGTAAAAGGGAAAAAAGATTTGCTGAAAAAGGTGAAATCTTCCTAAAAATATGGTGTACCAACTACTTCTGACGTAACAAGATCAATATAATTGTGCTCTATATAAAAAACAATTGTCGTAAATAATTTTTTATTTCATTTCACCTGCCCTATCTCAGACTATCCCGACGAGGTCACAGCTAGATGTGGCAGCCCTATGCATGGTAGACTGTCCAATCGTGAATTTTCTGTCTAAATATTTTCCAGGCTTATATATCAAGTTGTGTTAGTCCTTCTTCCTTCAGGCGCTTTTTTTACTGTTTTATGTTGCAATTTTTACTTTACTGCGAATTTCATAGAATACCACAACATGTCTAGGTAATCTGGCTGGTTCCATTCTTTTAATATACCCACAATACACATGTTGGTATAATTTTCCATTTCTCCATTTGCTTTTAGTCTGTATATTCATTCTTCAATATAATTTGGATCAAACATTTTCATAAATACTTTTCGATATCTCTGACTTGCAGGTAGGCGTCAGTCAAAGTAAACACGTGGACGGCCGGAGGCGCCTCACATGTCCTGTTGGGACCATTAGGAACAATGCACCCTGTGCTATTTTGGCAAGCATTGGAACAGATTTCTATAGCGCGACCGTGACGTCAGTGTCCACAGGTAGAGAGGTATTACAGTAAATACGCGCGCAGCCCAGAGGGTGACTTGGCTCTAATTTACATAGACATGTGACGTCAGTATAACACTCGAAAAACTCTACATGCGTACCCGAAAATACACATGACCTGCAAATGCTGCCTGTAGGCGATAGTGGCCTCAGAGCAAGGGCTCACGCCCCTCCGCTCATCTGTCTGGCAGAAGCTCGCGGCAGCGTTGCCACTTGTCAGATACGCGCATTGGTGCATCTGATACGTTGCGGTTGACGGTAGTTCGAAAGCATTTTTTACGTGCACTGACTGTTTGTGAACTACATTATTTTCTGCTGTTTGAGCGTTGTGAGCGTGTTGCCAGAGCGTTAGACACGCATTATTTTGGTGATTTACATTTAGTGAGCGTGTTTACAGAGCCTTTTAAATGCTTTATTTTGATAATTTACGAGTTGTTTTCGTGTCTGCACATCATTGTGCTGCATTACTTCGGTGATCTACGAGTAATTTGCAGCTCTGTATGCTGTGTACTGCATTATTTCGGTAATTTACGAGTTGTTTGCGTGTCTGCACATCAGTGTGCTGCATTATTTCGGTGACTTACCAGTAGTTTGCAGGTCTGTGGCTGTGTATTTTGACCCCAAGCACATCACAGCGAGTGTTTTGTATCAATGTAATGAATATACTGTGTCAAATCTGTCCCTAAATAAGTTGTTCCAAAATAAATGAAGTACACTCCTTCCTCTCTCCAACAGCCCAGCACAGGCTGAGTCCTTTTCCTGCCAAAGTGACCCTTTTCCCGCCATTTTCTTAGATTAGTGGTGGTAGCTGTGGTGTGTTGCATCATCCTGCTGGAATTTGAACTTTCCATCATTTTGTGGGGGAGGGGTGAGGAGGGGGGAGGGTTGGGGAGGGGGGAGGAGAGGGATTAGGTTAGTGGAGGTAGACCAATTGACCTATTTTCCCATCGAACTTTGAACTTCCCACCTTGATGTCATTGCGATGTTGCCATATCTATCGCCACCATCTTGGATCCGCCATCTTGAGTACATTTGGCAACAATACAGAGTGGGGCCATACATTGTTTGCCCTAATACTTACACTGTCCTGTTCAGACATCCCACAATACTCGCCTTCAGGTGGGTGGACATCGAGTAGTGATGTATTCTACATCACTCCATCACAGTCTTCAAATATCTGTTGTAGAACTCACACCTGTGATCCATTTGAAGGTTGTCTGGGCTTCGATTCATCCCTGTCTGCAGCAATCCATCAAACACATGCTCGATATCCTTCCCTGTTTTCGCTTTCAAGGGAAACGCCCAGGCAAATTTAGAATTAGTATCAATGACCATTCAAATATATTTGAATCCGTTATTCACACGTGAATATCCCCTCATGTCGACAAGATCCACCAGCCAGATATCGTCCAAGCCTTCAATTATAACATGTATTTGAAGGTATGTTCTGCATGCTGGTTTGTGCAGTTCTGGAACTACAGTCATCATTCTTATTCGACAATGCCTCTCTGTATAAGTTCAGAAACTATTGAAACAACTTCATTCGAATGAGCTGTACTAACAGTGGCAGCTGATGCTATGAGTAGTCGTAGCTGGTCTATTAGCTCATTGTGGTCGTCATAATATATGTTCTGTGGGAGTTGATTGCTCACTCTTTTATGCTGAGTGTCAATACCATCACCACTGCTATTTCTTTCATCAATATAGGTTTTATAATGGTTTTGTATTTTATATTGCTTCGACTTTTTGGATTCTTAAGCAGATCAATCAAAAGCAATATTTCACGATACATTTCCAGACCTTTAGGCAAATAATTTACAGTTTTTGTGGGTCTTAGGACAATAAGGTTCAATAGACCGGGTGTTCTTTGAAATTGTTTATCACCGATCTGTATTGGTTTTTCATTTAAAGTTATAGGCTGCATCCCACACATGTATGGTTTTTCACTACTGCCACCAAATGTTTTGTCTATCCTAGCGTCTCTGTGACAGTTAATGAAATCGGCAATAGCGTCATTGTCGTCATTGTGGAATTTCGTTGAGAGTTCATCGAGAGATTCAGTAACTGGTTTAAAGGTTTGTCTCAGTGTCTGCTCCCGCTCCAAATGTCCTAACCTCAGCAACCGTAACTTCTAGTGAATGGTCTTCCATGCCTTGATGACTTTATACGTAGCTGACGTCTCAGTGTATACAGGGTGTTACAAAAAGGTACGGCCAAACTTTCAGGAAACATTCCTCACACACAAATAAAGAAAAGATGTTATGTGCACATGTGTCCGGAAATGCTTAATTTCCATGTTAGAGCTCATTTTAGTTTCGTCAGTATGTACTGTACTTCCTCGATTCACCGCCAGTTGGCCCAATTGAAGGAAGTTAATGTTGACTTCGGTGCTTGTGTTGACATGCGACTCATTGCTCTACAGTACTAGCATCAAGCACATCAGTACGTAGCATCAACAGGTTAGTGTTCATCACGAACGTGGTTTTACAGTCAGTGCAATGTTTACAAATGCGGAGTTGGCAGATGCCCATTTGATGTATGGATTAGCACGGGGCAATAGCCGTGGCGCGGTACGTTTGTATCGAAACAGGTGTCCAGAACGAAGGTGTCCCGACAGGAAGACGTTCGAAGCAATTGATCGGCGTCTTAGGGAGCACGGAACATTTCAGCCTATGACTGGCGACTGGGGAAGACCTAGAACGACGAGGACACCTGCAATGGACGAGGCAATTCTTCTTGCAGTTGACGATAACCCTAATGTCAGCGTCAGAGAAGTTGCTGCTGTACAAGGTAACGTTGACCACGTCACTGTATGGAGAGTGCTACGGGAGAACCAGTTGTTTCCGTACCGTGTACAGCGTGTGCAGGCACATCAGCAGCTGATTGGCCTCCACGGGTACACTTCTGCGAATGGTTCATCCAACAATATGTCAATCCTCATTTCAGTGCAAATGTTCTCTTTACGGATGAGGCTTCATTCCAACGTGATCAAATTGTAAATTTTCACAAACAACATGTGTGGGCTGACGAGAATCCGCACGCAATTGTGCAATCACGTCATCAACACAGATATTCTGTGAACATTTGGGCAGACATTGTTGGTGATGTCTTGATTGGGCCCCATGTTCTTCCACCTACGCCCAATGGAGCACGTTATCATGATTTCATACGGGATACTCTACCTGTGCCCCCCATGAACCATGGACCTTGCCGTTGGTGGGGAGGCTTGCGTGCCTCAGCGATACAGATGGCCGTACCGTAGGTGCAACCACAACGAAGGGGTATCTGTTGAGAGGCCAGACAAACGTGTGGTTCCTGAAGAGGGGCAGCAGCCTTTTCAGTAGTTGCAGGGGCAACAGTCTGGATAATTGACTGATCTGGCCTTGTAACATTAACCAAAACGGGCTTGCTGTGCTGGTACTGCGAACGGCTGAAAGCAAGGGGAAACTACAGCCGTAATTTTTCCCGAGGACATGCAGCTTTACTGTATGATTAAATGATGATGGCGTCCTCTTGGGTAAAATATTCCGGAGGTAAAATAGTCCCCCATTCGGATCTCCGGGCGGGGACTACTGAAGAGGACGTCGTTATCAGGAGAAAGAAAATTGGCGTTCTACGGATCGGAGCGTGGAATGTCAGATCCCTTAATCAGGCAGGTAGGTTAAAAAATTTAAAAAGGGAAATGGATAGGTTAAAGTTAGATATAGTGGGAATTAGTGAAGTTCGGTGGCAGGAGGAACAAGACTTTTGGTCAGGTGATTACAGGGTTATAAATACAAAATCAAATAGGGGTAATGCAGGAGTAGGTTTAATAATGAATAAAAAAATAGGAGTGCGGGTTAGTTACTACAAACAGCATAGTGAACGCATTATTGTGGCCAAGATAGACACAAAGCCCATGCCTACTACAGTAGTACAAGTTTACATGCCAACTAGCTCTGCAGATGATGAAGAAATTGATGAAATGTATGACGAGATAAAAGAAATTATTCAGGTAGTGAAGGGAGACGAAAATTTAATAGTCATGGGTGACTGGAATTCGTCAGTAGGAAAAGGGAGAGAAGGAAACATAGTAGGCGAATATGGATTGGGGGGAAGAAATGAAAGAGGAAGCCGCCTTGTAGAATTTTGGACAGAGCATAACTTAATCATAGCTAACACTTGGTTCAAGAATCATGAAAGAAGGTTGTATACCTGGAAGAATCCTGGAGATACTAAAAGGTATCAGATAGATTATATAATGGTAAGACAGAGATTTAGGAACCAGGTTTTAAATTGTAAGACATTTCCAGGGGCAGATGTGGATTCTGACCACAATCTATTGGTTATGAACTGCAGATTGAAAACTGAAGAAACTGCAAAAAGGTAGGAATTTGAGGAGATGGGAGCTGGATAAACTGAAAGAACCAGAGGTTGTAGAGAGTTTTAGGGAGAGCATAAGGGAACAATTGACAGGAATGGGGGAAAGAAATACAGTAGAAGAAGGATGGGTAGCTTTGAGGGATGAAGTAGTGAAGGCAGCAGAGGACCAAATAGGTAAAATGACGAGGGCTAGTAGAAATCCTTGGGTAACAGAAGAAATATTGGATTTAATTGACGAAAGGAGAAAATATAAAAATGCAGTAAATGAAGCAGGCAAAAAGGAATACAAACGTCTCAAAAATGAGATCGACAGGAAGTGCAAAATGGCTAAGCAGGGATGGCTACAGGACAAATGTAAGGATGTAGAGGCTTATCTCACTAGGGGTAAGATAGATACTGCCTACAGGAAAATTAAAGAGACCTTTAGAGAGAAGAGAACCACTTGTATGAATATCAAGAGCTCAGATGGCAAACCAGTTCTAAGCAAAGAAGGGAAGGCAGAAAGGTGGAAGGAGTATATAGAGGGTTTATACAAGGGCGATGTACTTGAGGACAACATTATGGAAATGGAAGAGGATGTAGATGAAGAAGAAATGGGAGATAACATACTGCGTGAAGAGTTTGACAGAGCGCTGAAAGACCTGAGTCGAAACAAGGCCCCGGGAGTAGACAACATTCCATGAGAACTACTGATGGCCTTGGGAGAGCCAGTCATGACAAAACTCTACCATCTGGCGAGCAAGATGTATGAGACAGGCGAAATACCCACAGACTTCAAGAAGAATATAATAATTCCAATCCCAAAGAAAGCAGGTGTTGACAGATGTGAAAATTACCGAACTATCAGTTTAATAAGTCACAGCTGCAAAGTACTAACGCGAATTCTTTACAGACGAATGGAAAAACTGGTAGAAGCGGACCTCGGGGAAGATCAGTTTGGATTCCGTAGAAATGTTGGAACACGTGAGGCAATACTAACCTTACGACTTATCTTAGAAGAAAGATTAAGAAAAGGCAAACCTACGTTTCTAGCATTTGTAGACTTAGAGAAAGATTTTGACAACATTAACTGGAATACTCTCTTTCAAATTCTGAAGGTGGCAGGGGTAAAATACAGGGAGCGAAAGGCTATTTACAATTTGTACAGAAACCAGATGGCAGTTATAACAGTCGAGGGGCATGAAAGGGAAGCAGTGGTTGGGAAAGGAGTGAGACAGGGTTGTAGCCTCTCCCCGATGTTATTCAATCTGTATATTGAGCAAGCAGTAAAGGAAACAAAAGAAAAATTCGGAGTAGGTATTAAAATTCATGGAGAAGAAGTAAAAACTTTGAGGTTCGCCGATGACATTGTAATTCTGTCAGAGACAGCAAAGGACTTGGAAGAGCAGTTGAACGGAATGGACAGTGTCTTGAAAGGAGGATATAAGATGAACATCAACAAAAGCAAAACGAGGATAATGGAATGTAGTCAAATTAAATCGGGTGATGCTGAGGGGATTAGATTAGGAAATGAGACACTTAAAGTAGTAAAGGAGTTTTGCTATTTAGGGAGTAAAATGACTGATGATGGTCGAAGTAGAGAGGATATAAAATGTAGACTGGCAATGGCAAGGAAATCGTTTCTGAAGAAGAGAAGTTTGTTAACATCGAGTATAGATTTAAGTGTCAGGAAGTCGTCTCTGAAAGTATTTGTATGGAGTGTAGCCATGTGTGGAAGTGAAACATGGACGATAACCAGTTTGGACAAGAAGAGAATAGAAGCTTTCGAAATGTGGTGCTACAGAAGAATGCTGAAGATAAGGTGGGTAGATCACGTAACTAATGAGGAGGTATTGAATAGGATTGGGGAGAAGAGAAGTTTGTGGCACAACTTGACTAGAAGGAGGGATCGGTTGGTAGGACATGTTTTGAGGCATCAAGGGATCACAAATTTAGCATTGGAGGGCAGAGTGGAGGGTAAAAATCGTAGAGGGAGACCAAGAGATCAATACACTAAGCAGATTCAGAAGGATGTAGGTTGCAGTAGGTACTGGGAGATGAAGAAGCTTGTACAGGATAGAGTAGCATGGAGAGCTGCATTAAACCAGTCGCAGGACTGAAGACCACAACAACAACAACTCTACCTGTGCTGCTAGAACATGTGCCTTTACAAGTACGACACAACATGTTGTTCATGCACGATGAAGCTCCTGAACATTTCAGTCGAAGTGTTCGTACGCTTCTCAACATCAGATTCGGTGACCGATGGATTGGTAGAGGCGGACCAATTCCATGGCCTCCACGCTCTCCTGACCTCAACCCTCTTGACTTTTATTTATGGGGGCATTTGAAAGCTCTTGTCTACGCAATCCCGGTACCAAATGTAGCGACTCTTCGTGCTCGTATTGTGGACGGCTGTGACACAATATGCTATTCTCCAGGGCTGCATCAGCGCATTAGGCATTCCATGCGACGGAGGGTGGATGCATGTATCCTCGCTAACGGAGGACATTTTGAACATTTCTTGTAACAAAGTGTTTGAAGTCACGCTGGTACGTTCTGTTGCTGTGTGTTTCCTTTCCATGATTAATGTGATTTGAAGAGAAGTAATAAAATGATCACTAACATGGAAAGTAAGCGTTTCTGGACATATGTCCACATAACATATTTTCTTCCTTTGTGTGTGAGGAATGTTTCCTGAAAGTTTGGCCATACCTTTTTGTAACACCCTGTATTAATTGAACTTCTGTGCAGCATGAGGTTTTACTTACCTGCTCTTCTTCTTCTTATACTGCTCCGCCCTTCAGTTAAGTCTTCTATTTTCTTTCCAATTGTGTTAACCCGTTCATACAATGTCCTTTTCTCAATAACAGCTATTTCCCCTTCAGTTAAGCCGTTTACTTTCTTCTCGATTGCATTAACCTATCATTCAGTGTACTGTTCAGCCTCAGAAGGGTATGACAATATTCTGGCTGTCGGCAAGCGCCAGCACGAAGGTAAAGAACGCAAGAGCAGAGAGGGCTGTGAGACGACGTCAGCCAATAGCATGCTGACTAGGACATCACCACGACAGGAGCGCCCTCTAGAAGAAAAGGATATAAGCGCCAATCCTGCCCGCCTCGGCCAGCAGTTCCGCCTGAGCAACTGTGGCGAGCAGGTTTCTGTAGCTGAGTGCCCGTTACTGTTAACTGCCACCTAGAGTCCGAGCAGTCGAATTGCCGTGTGAAAAGCGCGCGCACACTGCAAATGATCATGTTGCTGTTTTAATGGCAAGAGCAAAATTGTTGTGTAGCGTGTGCACTGCACCATGGGCAAGAAATCGAACAAGAATAGGACTATAGTAACGATTAGTAGCCAGTCGAGCGAAGGAATCTCTGCGGAGGAACGAAGTAGAAGATACAACTCGCGGAGAAGAACCATCTGTCCAAGACAACAAGCTGCCATCCCCGCCGATCTATATCCAATGGTGGGACGATTGGTGGGACAGACACGACAAAATGAAGAATGCCTCGAGAGGCCCGCTGAAGGTGAAGTGTCTGGATAATGACACTTTACTGGAAGTGCAGTCGAGCTGCATGTATGACTTAAAGGTGTTCATACCTATCCTGGAGCCATGCAAAGCACAAGAGAAGCCCCAGTCGAAATAGAAGAAGGAACAGTCAAGGCCCTCCTTAGAGGGCTCCTCTGGCTGTGCTCCGAAGATACGGTACAAAGAGCACTACGTGACGACGGTTTCGGCAACGTAGTGGCAAAGCTATACAACCGAACTAACAAGAGGAGGCCACCACTATTCATCCTGGCTCTGAACATACCAGCGATGTAAGGGACACCCTTAGCGAGCCAAGTCTACGGGATTAACAGCACCTTGGGCTTCAAAGTGACAATGGAGCCTCTGTCTGCGGAACCGGACACCAGTCCTCATTCTTTAAGTGTCAAAAAGATGGGCATGAGGCAAAACACTGTCAGAACCAGTTGACCTCTGTCAAGTGCGCTGGAAATCATGACAGCCACACATGCACAAGACCACGAGAAGAAACGCAGACGTGCTTCCGCTGTGGCGGGCCGCACGTGGCCAACTGGTGCGGCTGCAAGGCCTTCGCAGGCAGCGCCGACACCGCCGACAAGGCGCAGAACTCTGCACCTGGAGTACATGCCTAGTACAAGAGACGACGGAGCAGGAGACGCAAGAAAACCGCGCGCTCGCCTCCAGAGCATAAGAACAACGAGATGGCAATTAGCCGTCCCCTTGAGCGGCCGGCCACCCCTACCGCCAGTGAGAGTGGTGAAGGGGCGGGCTGGCTGACCGCCGAGACGACAAAGATGCCGCAGTGGCAGAAGGCAGCGCACGAAAGGACAGCAGCGAAGAAGAAACGCACGCACGCACGCGGAAACGCGTTTCAAGATGGCCTGCATGCGGAGATGGAAGCTGCTTGTCTCATACTGCGGAAGGCATATGAACGCAGGCCGCGAATAGCGGTGTAAACGGAATCACAACCGTGTGCTACGGAAGCATCTCAGGCAAAAGATAGTACAAGTGACCAAGCCACGCAGACGAGATCAGTGAGGAAGTTGCGGACAAATCGCGCCTCCCAGACGTAGGGAGAAGACAAGCCAACTCTGGTCAGCAAGGAAGTGATGACCAAGGAGGTCATCACAGAGAATAGATGCATAGTATACCATGACAAAGTGGGAGAAGTTTGCCCAAACCCAGAAGATCGGAATATCTATAAGTGCAGCTGGCTGGAGATGTGGAAGCAAAGGGATCGAGAAGAACAGGTTCAAAGAGAAGAAGCAGAACGACGGCCGCCACTCTTGACTACCACCACCGGCGCTAACAATAGGGCAGTGCGAGGGAAACAGACGACACGAGGCAGCTGAATCAGCGAAGACGAACACCATCGAAGCGCGTGCGGGAAAAGTGTGCTAGAAGCAGCAACCAATCGGTGGCAACACCAGCAGTTCCAACCATGATTTTTGGAGATTTCCCCTCAGCTATAAGGCGAATGCCAGAACTGTCCCCAACACCCTCCTCTGCTCCTAATTGGGAAAACTAAAATCCCCCTCCCCCACAAGGCCCAGAATCCAAGATAGCACCACCCCAATCCCAGATATCGCACGAGATACAAAAATTATTCAAATAAACAATATACACGATTTACCTCAACCATATGGCTGAATAGGGCACTGCATGCCTTCAAACAGGCCGCTAACCTCCCTCAGAGATGGGAACGTAACGACGTAAAAAAAAATTAAAAAATTAAAAAAGTAGGATCCCACAGACAAAGCAGGATCCCAGAGACAATTCGTCTCTAGTTTCTTGCGTACGCCTACAACTTTACTTTCGAGAGTTTGAATTTTCGCGTCCATGTACAAACGAATGTTTTGTTTATGCACATCCATCCTATCAAACTGAGCTCCCGGCATGCGTGCGAATTTATCCGTGGTGCTGCATATACTGATGTACTCACTTCTTTGCATGGATATATACGTAACTCCTGGAAGTTCCGTCTATACCTGCCATCATTCAGTTTCCTTGTTTTATGAATAACCAGAAACCCCTACTGCGATTGATTCCTGCAATCTGCACATGTCTTTACAAAATCATTGAACGACATGTCCAGTTGCTACGTGAGCCTATTTTAAATTCAGATTGTCCTGTTTGAATGATACAATTACTTTTGCATTATCTCTGGGATTCCGGGATATGTCTGACACAGATAAAATACATCAACAGCCATACAATGACCGAAACAGAAATATCGCCGAATTAGATCTTGGTTTTCCACAGCAGTAACATCGTCAAATATGAACACTGTCTTTGGCTTTACTTTTTCCGGTGGAAGGATATCACTGCTCTCTCTGAATATTGTGTATGTCACACCATCTACACACTGCAGTATCTCCTGTAACAGACTACTGGACATTAAAATTGCTACACCAAGAAGAAATGCAGATGATAAACGGGTATTCATTGGACAAATCTATTATACTAGAACTGACATGTGATTTCATTTTCACGCAATTTGGGTGCATAGATCCTGACAAATCAGTACCCAGAACGACCACCTCTGGCCGTAATAACGGCCTTGATACACCTGGGCATTGAGTCAAATAGAGCTTGGATGGCGTGTACAGGTACAGCTGCCCATGCAGCTCCAACACGATACCACAGTTCATCAAGAGTTGTGACTGGCGTATTGTGACGAACCAGTTGTTCGGCCACCATTGACCAGACGTTTTCAGTTGGTGAGAGATCTGGAGAATGTGCTGGCCAGGGCAGCAGTCGAACATTCTCTGTATCCAGAAAGGCCCGTATAGGACCTGCAACTTGCGGTCGTCCATTATCCTGCTGAAATGTAGGGTTTCGCAGGGATCGAATGAAGGGAGGAGCCACGGGTCGTAACACATCTGAAATGTAACGTCCAACGTTCAAAGTGCCGTCAATGCGAACAAGAGGTGATCGAGACGTGTAACCAATGGCACCCCATACCATCACGCCGGGTGATACGCCAGTATGGCGATGACGAATACACGCTTCCAATGTGCCTTCACCGCGATGTCGCCAAACACGAATGCGACCATCATGATGCTGTAAACAGAACCTGGATTTATCCGAAAAAATGACGTTTCCCCATTCGTGCACCCAGGTTCGTCGTTGAGTACACCATCGCAGGCGCTCCTGTCTGTGACGCAGCGTCAAGGGTAACCGCAGCCATGGTCTCCGAGCTGATAGTCCATGCTGCTGCAAACGTCGTCGAACTGTTCGTTCAGATTGTTGTTGTCTTGCAAACGTCCCCATCTGTTGACTCAGGGACCGAGACGTGGCTGCACGATCCGTTACAGCCATGCGGATAAGATGCCTGTCATCTCGACTGCTAGTGATACAAGGCTGTTGGGATCCAGCACGACGTTCCGTATTACCCTCCTGAACCCACAGATCCCATATTCTGCTAACAGTCCTTGGATCTCGACCAACGCGAGCAGCAATGTCGCGATACGATAAACCGCAATCGCGATAGGCTACAATCCGACCTTTATCGAAGTCGGAAACGTGATGGTACGCATTTCTCCTCCTTACACGAGACATCACAACAACGTTGCACCAGGCAACGCCGGTCAACTGCTGTTTGTGTATGAGAAATCGGTTGGAAAGTTTCCTCATGTCAGCACGTTGTATGTGTCGCCACCGGCGCCAACCTTGTGTGAGTGCTCTGAAAAGCTAATCATTTGCATATCACAGCATCTTCTTCCTGTCGGTTAAATTTCGCGTCTGTAGCACGTCATCTTCGTGGTGTAGCAATTTTAATGGCCAATAGTGTAGTTGGTACTTGGGCTGAAACGGTGTTTTTGAAAATACATGCTCATAGTGGCCTCCATACAGATGTTTCAACAGCGAAATGAGAACATTTGTTTTGGCGCCCTACAATTATTGCACATATGTTGTCGGGAAGGAGTACGCCATTCTTCTTCTTCCGATCTTCTTGCACACTGCCACAGCTCCAGTCGCTTCCACCAAAGTCTTGATGCTTCACCCATCTTGCCATGATACCTGCTACATCAGGTACTGGTGTCCAATGGGTTTTTATGGTTCAAATGGCTCTGAGCACTATGGGACTCAACTGCTGTGGTCATAAGTCCCCTAGAACTTAGAACTACTTAAACCTAACTAACCTAAGGACAGCACACAACACCCAGCCATCACGAGGCAGAGAAAATCCCTGACCCCCGTGAATCGAACCCGGGAACCCGGGCGTGGGAAGCGAGAACGCTACCGCACGACCACGAGATGCGGGCAATGGGTTTTTATAGAATATAATGAACAGGATGGCCTTCCATGATACCAGCTATGTCAGGACTGGTGTGCCACCGGCTTTTGTGGAGAATTTACTTAAATGACATAATTTCTGCTGTTGCATGTTTGCAGTGAAAATACTGGTGCCAATAGTTTTAGTACTTGCAATATAATGACAGGTAAGAAAATAAAGCACATACATTGCTATATACATTTTTTATTCAGTAATTATACACAGGATTCATTACTTCAACAGCTTCTTTCTTTATCTTAATGCCAGTACAGAACATAGAAAATAAAGCCTTCTTATAAGTACAGAATTCAGCATGTATTTATCTCAAACTTATTGGCAGCATTAGTTTTCGCTGGCACCATATTCACCCACTGTTCAAAGTCATCTACATGCACACTGTTCATACTTAGATACTCTGCACAAGGCAGCCATCTGTTCAGTCTTTCCAACACAATGGATAGCACCATCTGTAGACCGAACAAGTTTGTAATGGTGGAGTGCTGTAGATACAGTAAATGGATGTGTCACCCAATTTCACAAGGAGTGCAGGGTCATTGTTCACTGTTGTAATGGATAGAGTTTAGAGCAGCACAGTAAACGTCCGGAGGAGGACAGCTCGAATTACACTCGGCGGTCAACGGCTGCTTGATGTAGGCTTTTGCACAACACAGTTCATCCCATTTCACCTCCGTAAACTGCACTTAACGCTCTTACCTGTGTTCTCGATCTCTGTCGCAACACGCCACTCTCTGTCTGTGGTTGCTTCTATACCAAAATGTGAGCGCTTCGAACCATTAGCGGTTAAATTATACACTTAAGTGAACAGTAGTGGTGCACAGGGCTTAATTGGTATCTTCTCGTAAACTACATCTTGTCGGCCGGAATGGCCGAGCGGTTCTAGGCGCTACAGGCTGGAACCGCACGACCGCTACGGTCACAGGTTCGAATCCTGCCTCGGGCATGGATGTGTGTGATGTCCTTACGTTAGTTAGGTTTAAGAAGTTCTAAGTTCTAGGGGACTGATGACCTCAGAAGTTAAGTCCCATAGTGCTCAGAGCCATTTTAACCATTTTTTTTTTTTTTTTTTGCTACTGCGGCAGGGGCCGCGCTGGACGACCTCCACTGGCGCTTCATGGTGATTGACTGACTACAACTGAGGCTGCAGATCTGCTGGGTCCACCTTATATCCCCGATGTGCTCGGATACTACGTTCCTATTGGCTACTGCCTATTTCAAGTCCCTCTGGTGGTATAATTGTGTTAGGGGGGTGCACTTGGGCTTTCTTTCCATGAGGACTGATGTTCGAGTTCCAGAAAGGGAAGTACCATACTTAGTTTCCCACCAATTCACTGGTTTGCGGTGGGGTGGGACATCAGCACAGCCCTGGGACAAAGAAAGTCCCACCAAAATTCTCAGTTCCAGCCAAAATTCGAAATTATCTCCAAAATTCGAAATTCCCTCAAATAGGATAGGTGGGGATGGGGGCCGAGACCCACGTGCAGGCTGAGAAAAAAAAACAAACATGACGTCATCTGGGGTGGGGGTGGGCGTGATCGAGGGCGGGCGGGAGGGTTAATTGATTGATCAATTTAATTAAATTGCATATCAATTTGATATCCATTTGATTGAAAATTTGCGCCAGCACCCCATCTCCCTACTACTAAATCTATCCTCCACTCACTACTGGAAATACGTCAATTTTTTACATGAACAGTAGTCTGAGTACTTCCCACAAACGTCTGGTGATGTATCGGAATATAAGCCGCAGTACCTTTACGTTCAAGCATCATAACATATCTGGCTACCATTTGTTGTGCTCTTCAGTCCTGAGACTGGTTTGATGCAGCTCTCCATGCCACTCTATCCTGTGCTAGCTTCTTCATCTCCCAGTACCTACTGCAACCTACATCCTTCTGAATCTGCTTAGTGTACTCATCTCTTCGTCTCCCTCTACGATTTTTACCCTCCACGCTGCCCTCCAATACTAAATTGGTGATCCCTTGATGCCTCAGAACATATCCTACCAACCGATCCCTTCTTCTGGTCAAGTTGTGCCACAAACTCCTCTTCTCCCCAATTCTATTCAATACCTCCTCATTAGTTATGTGATCTACCCATCTAATCTTCAGCATTCTTCTATAGCACCACATTTCGAAATATTCTATTCTCATCTTGTCCAAACCGTTTATCATCCATGTTTCACTTCCATACATGGCTACACTCCATACAAATACTTTCAGAAACGACTTCCTGACGCTTAAATCTATACTCGATGTTAACAAATTTCTCTTCTTCAGAAACGATTTCCTTGCCATTGCCAGTCGACATTTTATATCCTCTCTACTTCGACCATCATCAGTTATTTTGCTCCCCAAATAGCAAAACTCCTTTACTACTTTAAGTGTCTCATTTCCTAATCTAATTCCCTCAGCATCACCCGACTTAATTCGACTACATTCCATTATCCTCGTTTTGCTTTTGTTGATGTTCATCTTATATCCTCCTTTCAAGACACTGTCCATTACGTTCAACTGCTCTTCCAAGTCCTTTGTTGTCTCTGAGAGAATTACAATGTCATCGTCGAACCTCAATGTTTTTATTTCTTCTTCATGGATTTTGATACCTACTCCGAATTTTTCTTTTGTTTCCTTCACTGCTTACTCAATATAAAGA
Source organism: Schistocerca americana (assembly GCF_021461395.2). Taxonomy (NCBI): domain Eukaryota; kingdom Metazoa; phylum Arthropoda; class Insecta; order Orthoptera; family Acrididae; genus Schistocerca; species Schistocerca americana. The sequence continues at coordinate 405,433,660 of NC_060130.1, forward strand.
TTGAATAACATCGGGGAGAGGTTACTACCCTGTCTCACTCCTTTCCCAACCACTGCTTCCCTTTCATGTCCCTCGACTCTTATAACTGCCATCTGGTTTCTGTACAAATTGTTAATAGCTTTTCGCTCCCTGTATTTTACCCCTGCCACCTTCAGAATTTTAAAGAGAGTATTCCAGTCAACATTGTATATATATACACCACATCCACACCCACACCAGCTGGGTGCTGTTTTCACACCGCCAAGTAGCAAAACAGTCACCCGGTATCACGTATTAGTACATATTTGTCGATGAATAAATGATGTAATTACAATTTAAAAATGACCTAGCGTCTTTTCGTTTGTTTTATCGATTTCACCAATTTCACGAAACCTTTTCGTATTTTTGATACTTGTAAATCCAGCAACACGCAGTGACGTCTTATATATGTTCAGACAGCCAAGTCATTGTTTGCGTTAGTGCATTCCATGCATAGCTACCATAGATCTACCTACCACCACGCAGATCATGCAGATCTCCCCAGACTAAGAAACCACTGAGAGTGCAATGTATGCTAGAGTACGTCCATTCATAGTCAATTTTCAGGAGCCAAGCAGATGGGTGGAGAAACCGCAAAACTGTTCTAGTCTAAGCATATTTTTAAGTTTCTGTTGCTAAGCACTGTACCTTTTCAACGCTTTGGAGCAGGAAGAAAATCACCGCGAGACAGGTCTGTTGTTGCAGCTGGCAAAACTGAGTTTATTATTAAAAAAAAAAGAAAAAAAAAAACAGTCTGTTAGCACGACATACAAATATTTTTTTTTTTTGTTACATGTGTGAGTAACGGCGACTTAATGATACACACCTGTGCATATTACTCGAGCTGCATTTCCCGATGAGGAAAAGTTTCATCATATGACTAGGAAGGGGGTTTTCCCATATGAATATGCGGATAGTATGGGAAAACTCAACGAAACCAGGCTATCCAACATAACTGCATTCTCCAGCAACCTTGCAGGTGATACCATAACGGATGCAAAATGGTTCAAATGGCTCTGAGCACGATGGGACTTAACTTCTGAGGTCATCAGTACCCTAGAAGTTAGAACTACTTAAACCTAACTGACCTAAGGACATCATACACATCTATACTGTTTCATCTGTTTAGAAAGGAGATGGTCACAGAAGGCGGACTCGCAACAGTTTCAACTGAGGAATTTACTCTTTCTCTCCCCCCCCCCCCTCCCCCTCTCTCTCACTCTCTTTTATATACACACACATGTGCGCGCGCGCGCACTTAGCAAACTAAATTACAACGAACACTTACACTTATGTTTATTCAGCACGGCCATGTGGTTATCATTTTGCCAATTTTATAAAGTTATTTATATTGCTAACGCTTATGACTGTAGCAAACAAAGTCTTGTAGGCAATCACCCATTGCTCTGAAAATCAAAACCTCAAAACAGATTATGCACTTACTCTGTTTTCGATGGTACATGATCGTAGACAACTACTGAAATATTTTATGGAAGTCTTAGTTTACGCAACATAAGTTATGAGTAATATCAAATGCCAATCGTTAAACGAGGGTAATGATACAGGGAACATTAGCCCAGTAAACTCAAGGAGCCGTATTCCTCAGGTATCTTCTTGCTAAGGAAGATTTTTGCCATGAAGGCGGCTGAATACTTTGCAGTTCTCGTCTGGTTCGGGCTTTTGAAGTCCACCTCGTACAGTCCGAATTTCTTCGTGAATCCTTCAGTCCATTCAAGATTGTCCATTAGGCTACCCGAGGCAGCATTCGTAACTGCAACCGTAGCGGTCGCGCGGTTCCAGAGTGTATCGCCCAGAACTAACGGATGCAGAATAGGAATATGCTGTGAATGTCTGACGGCAATTCAACATCCCCACTTTAGGAGAGTACGCACAGCTTTACACGGACGCAGAGGTACACTTGATTGCGGACGTTTTCGAGAAATTCCAGAGTCTATGCACGATCAGATATTCTCTGGATCCCGCCTTTTATTACACAACACCAGAGTTGTCTTGGGACGCAATGCACAAGAAAACGAAGAGCAACATCGAATTATTTACCGATGCTAAAATGCTTCTTTTCTTTGAGTGAGGGATCCGTGGGGGACTTTGCCAATGTGTCCATAGGTATGCGAAGGCAAATAACCCACAGATGGATGACGGATTCAGTGCATTCCTTGATTCGAGTTACATAATATACATGGATGTAAATAACTTATACAGGCACGCATGCAACAATCGCTATCGATTGGTGAGTTTCGATGGCTACCCGAAGGCGAATGCAAGGGATTAGGTGGAAAAATCATGAGCGGTATGGCGACTGATTCTGATGTAGGGTATGTGGTGGAGGCAGAGCTCACATACCCTATTAGTTTGCATGATGCGCACGCCGATTTTCCGTTGTGTCCACAGCAACTAGTTCCGCGAGGAGGTTCCACGCCAAAACTGATGACAAAACTAGGGAATATGCGGAGATACATTATTCATTCTCGTAATCTCCAGCAGTGTCTCAGCTTGGATATGGAACTGGTTAGAATCACTGGGGCTATTCCTCCCAGCAGCCCCTGTGGTTGAAGGAGCATATTGATTTGAATACAAGACAGAGAGCTTCCACGACGTATGACTTTGAGAAAGATTTTTATAAAATAATGAATAATGCAATTTTCGGTAAAACAATGGAGTATTTGAGGGAGCGAGCGACGTGAAATTTTTATTACAACTGAATGGGCTGGGCGTTATGGCGTAAGAAAATGAATTGCCGGACTAAATTTTAAGTGGATCACCATATCCAATAAGAATTTTGTTGCTGTGGAGATGGCGAAGACTGCTGTAGAGTTTATGAAATCTAATTACTGTGCGGATTTGCATACTAGACCTATCCAAACTCCACATGTACCGCTTTCATCATGAGTTTGCGAAAACACATTTCGCAGATCCTAAATTACGTTATATGGATACAGATAGCTTTATCTATTGGATGAAGAACTGTGCTCTATATGAAGTAATGAGGGTACCACGGTAATGAATTCGACACGTCCTCATACACGGCCGATAATCCTGATAGAATTGTTCCTCAGACCAAGAACGTTATCGGCCTTATGAATGACGTGGCGAATGGATTGCCGATTGTGGAGTTTGTAGGTCTACGATCAAAATGTATGCATATCACACATTGGAATGTGCCACGCAGAGGAGTGCTAAGGCCGCGCGTCATATGGCATCGAGAGCCCTCTCTATCGAAGACTATTTGCGGTGTCTGTACAGTGGTGTTCGCAGTGCTGCACCACAGCCTCCGCATATGGTACGGCAAACTAGTATTCGATCGAGAGGACACGAAGTGTACACTGTGCTGCAGTCTAAATGCGGCCTGTCGCCTCATGACGATAAAAGGTTCACTTGTGACGACGGGGTTGAAATTCTCCAGTACTCCCACTACTCACTTGTTGCGAGAGAAGGCACTCTGCTTGAGTGAGAGGGAGAAAGAGAGAGAGAGAGAGTGTGTGTGTCTGGAGAATGGTAGTATGACCCTTTTATCGTGGTGTGTGTGTGTGTGTGTGTGTCGTGCAAATATTTATTTATATGTACTATGTACACGTGGATATACACACACGCCATGTGTGAAAGAAAAAGTTAAACATGTGTGTGTGTGTGTGTGTGTGTGAAAAAGTAAAAAAATTAAAAAAAATCATAAACAAAAAAATGTATTTATATTTATAAAAAAACCATAAACAGAAAAAGAATTAGTATATTTATTTATTCATACGTATGTGTACCCTGTAAATACACTACTGGTCATTCAAATTGCTACACCACGAAGATGACGTGCTACAGACGCGAAATTCAGCCGACAGGAAGAAGATGCTGTGACATGCAAATGATTAGCTTTTCAGAGCACTCACACAAGGTTGGCGCCGGTGGCGACACCTACAACGTGCTGACATGAGGAAACTTTCCAACCGATTTCTCATACACAAACAGCAGTTGACCGGCGTTGCCTGGTGCAACGTTGTTGTGATGTCTCGTGTAAGGAGGAGAAATGCGTACCATCACGTTTCCGACTTCGATAAAGGTCGGATTGTAGCCTATCGCGATTGCGGTTTATCGTATCGCGACATTGCTGCTCGCGTTGGTCGAGATCCAAGGACTGTTAGCAGAATATGGGATCTGTGGGTTCAGGAGGGTAATACGGAACGTCGTGCTGGATCCCAACAGCCTTGTATCACTAGCAGTCGAGATGACAGGCATCTTATCCGCATGGCTGTAACGGTTCGTGCAGCCACGTCTCGGTCCCTGAGTCAACAGATGGGGACGTTTGCAAGACAACAACAATCTGAACGAACAGTTCGACGACGTTTGCAGCAGCATGGACTATCAGCTCGGAGACCATGGCTGCGGTTACCCTTGACGCTGCGTCACAGACAGGAGCGCCTGCGATGGTGTACTCAACGACGAACCTGGGTGCACGAATGGGGAAACGTCATTTTTTCGGATAAATCCAGGTTCTGTTTACAGCATCATGATGGTCGCATCCGTGTTTGGCGACATCGTGGTGAACGCACATTGGAAGCGTGTATTCGTCATCGCCATACTGGCGTATCACCCGGCGTGATGGTATGGGGTGCCATTGGTTACACGTCTCGGTCACCTCTTGTTCGCATTGACAACACTATGAACAGTGGACGTTACATTTCAGATGTGACGACCCGTGGCTCCTCCCTTCATTCGATCCCTGCGAAACCCTACATTTCAGTAGGATAATGCACGACCGCATGTTGCAGGTCCTGTACGGGCCTTTCTGGATACAGAGAATGTTCGACTGCTGCCCTGGCCAGCACATTCTCCAGATCTCTCACCAATTGAAAACGGCTGGTCAATGGTGGCCGAGCAACTGGTTCGTCACAATACGCGTCACAACTCTTGATGAACTGTTGTATCGTGTTGAAGCTGCATGGGCAGCTGCACCTGTACACGCCATCTAAGCTCTATTTGACTCAATGCCCAGGCGTATAAAGGCCGCTATTACGGACAGAGGTGGTTGTTCTGGGTACTAATTTCTCAGTATCTATGCACCCAAGTTGCGTGGAAATGAAATCTCATGTCAGTTCTAGTATAATATATTTTCCCAATGAATACCCGTTTATCATCTGCATTTCTTCTTGGTGTAGCAATTTTAATGGCCAGTAGTGTATATAGCTACACAGCATGTGTGTCTTGTAAATAAATTAGTTAGACCATTTGCGTCTTGTAAATAGAATATTTTATAATTTTTCACCTGCCGATATCCATCGAACTCATATTAGTTTTTAAGTGTATTTATATCTATATAGCTCACAGTCCACAAGAATTAGTATTATTGTAAAAAAACTTCGCTATTTAGACTTTGGAAATTATTTACTAAGTGTGCACAGTTCATAAGAATTATTGTAAAAGCTATGCTACTGGGACTGCGGAATTTAGTTGTAGTAGTAAAAAAAGTATCTCCGCATTAGTTTTTAGCGTAGATTTATATATCAGTGCTCAACCGTTGTTACTGTAGTAGTATGTAAGTTAAAAGTATCTCTTCATTGGAATAGCAGAGTCAAATTTACCTCAAGAACTACACTCCTGGAAATGGAAAAAAGAACACATTGACACCGGTGTGTCAGACCCACCATACTTGCTCCGGACACTGCGAGAGGGCTGTACAAGCAATGATCACACGCACGGCACAGCGGACACACCAGGAACCGCGGTGTTGGCCGTCGAATGGCGCTAGCTGCGCAGCATTTGTGCACCGCCGCCGTCAGTGTCAGCCAGTTTGCCGTGGCATACGGAGCTCCATCGCAGTCTTTAACACTGGTAGCATGCCGCGACAGCGTGGACCTGAACCGTATGTGCAGTTGACGGACTTTGAGCGAGGGCGTATAGTGGGCATGCGGGAGGCCGGGTGGACGTACCGCCGAATTGCTCAACACGTGGGGCGTGAGGTCTCCACAGTACATCGATGTTGTCGCCAGTGGTCGGCGGAAGGTGCACGTGCCCGTCGACCTGGGACCGGACCGCAGCGACGCACGGATGCACGCCAAGACCGTAGGATCCTACGCAGTGCCGTAGGGGACCGCACCGCCACTTCCCAGCAAATTAGGGACACTGTTGCTCCTGGGGTGTCGGCGAGGACCATTCGCAACCGTCTCCATGAAGCTGGGCTACGGTCCCGCACACCGTTAGGCCGTCTTCCGCTCACGCCCCAACAGCGTGCAGCCCGCCTCCAGTGGTGTCGCGACAGGCGTGAATGGAGGGACGAATGGAGACGTGTCGTCTTCAGCGATGAGAGTCGCTTCTGCCTTGGTGCCAATGATGGTCGTATGCGTGTTTGGCGCCGTGCAGGTGAGCGCCACAATCAGGACTGCATACGACCGAGGCACACAGGGCCAACACCCGGCATCATGGTGTGGGGAGCGATCTCCTACACTGGCCGTACACCACTGGTTATCGTCGAGGGGACACTGAATAGTGCACGGTACATCCAAACCGTCATCGAACCCATCGTTCTACCATTCCTAGACCGGCAAGGGAACTTGCTGTTCCAACAAGACAATGCACGTCCGCATGTATCCCGTGCCACCTAACGTGCTCTAGAAGGTGTACGTCAACTACCCTGGCCAGCAAGATCTCCGGATCTGTCCCCCATGGAGCATGTTTGGGACTGGATGAAGCGTCGTCTCACGCGGTCTGCACGTCCAGCACGAACGCTGGTCCAACTGAGGCGCCAGGTGGAAATGGCATGGCAAGCCGTTCCACAGGACTACATCCAGCATCTCTACGATCGTCTCCATGGGAGAATAGCAGCCTGCATTGCTGCGAAAGGTGGATATACACTGTACTAGTGCCGACATTGTGCATGCTCTGTTGCCTGTGTCTACGTGCCTGTGGTTCTGTCAGTGTGATCATGTGATGTATCTGACCCCAGGAATGTGTCAATAAAGTTTCCCCTTCCTGGGACAATGAATTCACGGTGTTCTTATTTCAATTTCCAGGAGTGTATATTGTACCTCAAGAACTGAATTGTAACCTCAAGAACTTAACTCTATTTGTGTGAACTGATTAAACGAAAAAAATTCGTTACCATACGTCTTTGCTGTTATTTACAAAAAACCTATCCCCATTGCACTATATATATATATATATATATATATATATATATATATATATATATATATATATATATATATATGACATTAGTTTTTATGAAGATGCGTGCTGTTATGGAAGTGAAGTTAAGACAGAGAATAACAAAATATGTAGAATGGTTGCCTGGAATTACGCCTGTCGTGCAGCACAAATTGGGTTATGGGAGCAGGATGCACGAGACCGCGTCTGCTTCCAATAACATATGGCAAGCATGTCTAAAATCATTTCTAGGAGAACCATAGACATAGTACCTGGATGATACTGTATACTGTTAAAGTGAGAACAGGGTGAAGAGAAATCATACGAATTTTATAAGGTAAAAATTCATTTATTTCTCAAAGTAATTTTACGTTTTCATAAGCAGACACAGCAACACTATTTTCGCACATCTTCTTGAGTCGATGGAGAGCAGGACACCTCTAGAATTCCAGGTCTTGAATAGCAGTAAACCTGAAGATTCAACGCGTCCATGAGATCTTCTCCGCCATTCCCGTGTGGTCGCTTAATCGAAGCGACGTCACCGTATCTTTATAGAATATACGAGCATCATCCCAGTGAATTCCACGGTGGAAATGTGTTAACCACTTCACACTCTTGCGTGTTTTAGCACATTTCACATCCTGAAAAGACCTCGGTGATATAATCCTTGCTGGGAATGTCTATTATTCCGGCATCGTCAGTGCATGCCATATCTTTAAGTATGAACTATCTTCGCTCATCATCATAGAAACCATGAAGTAAAGAAGTAGATAACTAAAAAAGTAATAGCATCTTACTTGGCTACGAAACAAACATTATTATTATTATCATTATTGATCTTTTCAACTATACAGCCAATACAATACATCTTAAGTGATGGTGGTCGATCTATGTGGCATCGCGCATTCGAGTCATACTGGTTAAAGAAGGGCTCATACTTTGAAATGAGTTCATCCCTTTTTAAACACGTCAGGTAGCAAACAAAATCTATGTGATGTATATAACATTATAATGGAACAAGTTGTGTAGGGAACATGAAGTAATCAAAACTGTTCACGTGTCAATGCTGTAATCAGTTTCATACAAATATCCGAGAGCACATTCCACACACTTCTTCATTTCAACCGCATTCATTTCAACAATGACTTGGCTGTCTGAACATATAAGACGTCACTGTGTGTTGCTGGATTTACAAATATCAAAAATACGAAAAGGTTTCGTGGAAGTGGTGAAACCGATAAAACAAACGAAAAGACGCTAGGTCTTTTTTAAACTGTAATTACATCATTTATTCATAGACAAATATGTGATAGCGAGCGGCTGTTTTGCTACTGGGCAGTGTGAAAACGACACCCAGCTGGTGTGAGTGTCGATGTATAATACATTTTCTTTTTATATATCTATAAGTGGTAGTCAGATATGTTGTGCTGCTTGAACGTAAAGGTACTGTGGCTTATATTCCCATACATCACCAGACGTTTGTGGGAAGTACTCAGACTACTATTCATGCAAAAAATTTACATATGTAGAGTCGTGAGTGGAGGATACATTTAACGCGATAAATAGTAATTTCAACGCATTGACGAGTATATCCGAACATAAGGAGTGATAGATTCATTTCATAAACAGCTGCACAATATAGGAATGCGAGGGTTCTGCTGGATCTGCTGTAGTGTACAAACTGGATGGGCAATACGGCTGTAACAAAATGGATACCCAGAACGATCTCTCATCGGCTCTCCTAAGCATATCCTCATATGTTCCTTGTTGCACTATCGACTGCGGCGTTGATTACAGTACACCAACTCGTGTCGGTGACTTCTTTCGAACCCTTTCGTCCACGGGAGGGCTGTTGATAATCACATAGTGCCGGACGCCTGTGCTTTTACAGTACTTGTTTGAGAGAGTCTTGTCAGGATGCAGAATCTTCCAGAAGTGGTGCTGGGTTTCCAAGAGGTTGGGAGGGGTAGGGGTGACATGGAAAACCACTTAAGCAAACAATAGGTTAAGGACCTGTCAAGCTAAAAGATGGATTATCGCCAAAGGGTCTTAATCCTCTGAGCATAACAAAAGGTGAAGGACCTGTCAATCAAAAAAGAGCAGTAGGTTTACTCCTGAATGTATACTTTGTCAGGATTATTGCAGGCATTGGGTTCACGACATACAAAAACACATGAGCTACGAGTTATTAACCATCACCACTTTATTTCTATAAGAGCATTTAAAATAACGTGCTCACTACGTTGACCCGACATAACTGTGTCTGACGCCCTACCACGAATAAATACTGATATGTCAAGACTTCAATGCGAGCCGAAAAAGGACATAAATTCCGCATTGAAACTACGCACGTTGGAAACAGTTCTGCCCGTGTAGGGGGCCGCGTCGCGAAGCGACTATAGCGTATATGGCGGTGCTCTGCAGTCGGCGTATACCGACACCACAGTTCATCAGCATTCCAAGATACGAGGGTTGTTTTTTAAGTAAGGGCCGTTCGCGCGTATAGTCCCGTAGTTCGCGCGGACGCCGCAACAAGCCACCGCGCCACTTGCCGGCATCCTTCCCGTTCACACTGATGCAAGTTGCAGCTCTGTAGCTGACGTGCACGCATCGCTGTGCTGCTTTATAATGTTTACGATTGTTGAATCTCCCGCCGCGTGTGAGATACGGTCAGTGATACGTTTTTTGACCGCGAGAAGCCTATCAGCTGCAGAAATTCATCGGTAGTTAACAGAAGTTTATGGCTTGAATGCAATGAGTGGAGGTAAAGTGCGTCAATGGGTTAGAGAGTTTAAAAATGGCTGTCAAAACGTCCATGACGAAGAACGCTCAGGCCAGCCCTCTGTGATCACTGATGATTTGGTGGCTGCAGTCGAAACAAAGATTCGTGAGGACAGAAGATTCACAATTTCCACTCTTTCTTTGGAATTTCCACAAGTTTCAAGATCGGTTTTGTACAAAATTGTGTCTGAAAACCTAAACTTTAAGAAACTGTGTTCTCGGTGGGTACCCAGACTCCTTACAGAGGACCACAAAGGGAAGAGATTTGCCACTTCATTGGACTTTTTGATTCATTACGAGGAAGAAGGGGATGACATGTTGAGTCAAATTGTCACTGGAGATGAAACATGGGTATCCCATATCACTCCCGAAAGCAAGCGACAATCGATGGAATGGCGACACACAACCTCACCCATCAAGGTCAAAGCCAAACAGACGCTGTCAAAGCGCAAGATTATGGCAACTGTATTCTGGGACCGGCGCGGTGTTTTGCTAGTGGACTTTATGCCACGAGGAGTGACAATCAACTCAGATGCCTACTGTGCAACTCTAAAGAAACTCCGCAGAGCTATTCAAAACAAAAGGCGCGGCATGCTGACAAAAGGAGTTTTGCTCCTGCACGATAACGCTAGGCCCCACACCTCTCAAAAGACTCGGGATTTGATTGATTCTTTTGGCTGGGAAGTTTTGGACCATGCACCATACAGCCCCAACCTTGCTCCTAGCGATTTTCACCTTTTCCGGTACCTGAAACACCATCTTGGCGGGCAGCGCTTCAATGAGAACGATGAAGTGAAAGCGGCCGTGAACTCTTGGCTGTCGGAGCAGGCCGCCGAATTCTTTGAAGAGGGAATTAAAAGCTTAGTTGTATGGTATGACAAGTGCTTAAATAAACAAGGCAATTATATAGAAAAATAGGTAAAAGTGTGTAGAATCAGAAAATAAAAGTTTTTTTACAAAAGTATTTGTATCTTTTTTTAAAAATAAAAACAGCCCTTACTTAAAAAACAACCCTCGTAGCTCCAGCTCGCACAACACGCCACAAATTGATGGGACAGTGGATGTTCTTTCTACTGCTGTCCAAGACGCAATGTCTAACGCCATTCCACATACAACACCACAACAACACTCGACAGCCTTGGCCCAGGAAATCCTGGGCCTTATCTCAATGAGGAACTGCCTCAGGAGATACTGGCAGCACACCAGGCGTCCGTTCTATAAACTGCACATTAACAGACTCCAGGGACTAAAACAGGAGGAACCACAAACAATCAAAAACGAGCGTTCGGGGTAGAAACTCTTAGGGTAAGATGCCACACGTTCTGGCGTGTGGAAGCTATCTAGGCGCTTCACCAGATAGAAACATTACATTCCTACTCTACAACACTCAGACGGCCCTGCATACTTCGTGAACGAGAAGGCAGAGCTTATGGCCACAACACTTGCAGGGTCCTTCATGCCAAACCTGGCTCCTTCAGACCCAGTATTCAAACTCGAAACGGACCAGGAGGTTACACAACTTGTACCCCAGCTCACAGGCAACAAAATCCGACGTACCAGCACAAACTAAATCGCTTGGGATGTCAAGCATTCCATGCTAGGAAAGCCCCTGGTCCCGATGGTATTCAAAACCGTGTCCTCCAGGAGTTTATGGATAGAGCCGGAGAATACCTTACACACCTAAAGAATGCCATCTTACAACACCAACACTTCCCCGACCAAGTTCCTGATGTTCAGGAAGCAGGGAAAGACCGCTCCCTCTGCGCTCGCCCAGCAAGACTGTCGAGAAGGTAACACTAAAACGCATTACTAGGTACTGGACCGCCAATGACACCCTAAGGCCGGAGCAATTCGGCTTGAGGAATCACCACTGAACAACACAACATCTCCTCCAGGTAGCTGAACATATAACACTCGGCTACAACATGAACAAAGCCACAGGGGCAATGTTCCTGGACATCGAAAAAGCGTTTGACCGTCTCTGGAAAAACGGCCTCACACGCAGACTAAGCGATGCTGGTTTCTCCGACGGACTGGTACGTTCTTACTCTCATATCTCACGAACAGGTGTTTCAATACTGACTTGGAGGGCAAACAATCGACATAACACGGTATCGAAGCTGGAGTACCCCACGGAACCGTACTGGGGTCCATCTTGTTGAACCTCTACATTAATGATCTCCCAGCAAAACAAAACACGACGCTGGCCATCTACGTCGTTGACACAACCATCCTTGCGCAAGATTGGAAAACGAACATAAATTCAGGATTACAGACAGCACCTTTTTTTGTCATAGTTCGTTGCATTTGTTCGTAACGGACGTCCCCTGACGTCCGTTGAAGTTCTTTGTTGATCCATTCACTCATTTTTTTTTTATATTACAGGTGGCAGCTAACCCTCTGACCGAACACGCTGAGCTACCATGCCGGCAACACCTAGAACTGTCGAACCTTGTTGGAACGATGGCGTATTAAAGTAAATATCGACAACTACGAAGCAGTTCTATTCACACGCAGACCGAAACTGCTGCGCAAACATCAACACTGTAGACGGCTAACTCTACATGCACACCCAATACGTTTCCGAGAGAAAGAAAGATTGGTGTCTGGCTGGACCGGAAACTTACATGGGGAGGGGAGCGAGGGACACAGAATACGCTGCCAACAGTGTGCGCACGAGGCTCAAACAACTCTACCCAATGCTCAACAGGGGAAGCGCACTAAATAGAAGGGTATCGAGGTCCATATACATGACACTGATAAGACGTCTGATGATGTACGCAGCTCCCGTCTGGGGATATGCAGCTCCTACACGCCTGCACCGCGTGCAGATCAAACAGAACAGAGTGCTACGCATCATTAGCAACGCTCCATGCTACACTCGCACCATGGACCTTCACAATGAATACCACCTTGAAACCCTCAAGCATGTATTCAAAAAACTCGCCACACGGCTATACTGGAACTCGATCAATTGTTTCATCCTTAATCTGGGGAACTATGATCACAAAATAGGTGGAAGCATAAGCGACCAAAGATACTGTTAGCTAGGGCATAACCACCTAACGCGAGCTAACACGCACTCACAGGCGACAACATCGGCAAGCCCCTGCACATCAGCAACACTGTTATCACAGCCGACCAACAGGCAACAGCAGGGAAACCAGCAAGTTCGCACACTACCCCACAAACAAACCGCCAACACTACCCTGCACTGTGAATCCGGTATATGACCAATCGGAAACTAACCGATGATGAACCCAACTGTTACAGGTATGCTGATGCTGGTCGAGAAGTCAACGCCGGCAGCCCGCTGCAGCCACCGAGTAACAACGCCTCGACACGTCAAAGGTATCCGTCTGCATGTTACCCACCACTAACTTACCTAACCCTTGCATGATCTGTCGCAGATAGCAAACAATCCGCTACTGCTCTTACTACTCTACACGACTATTTCAGAGTTTTTTTCCCCTTGGCTCTTGCCTTGGCACTTGTTTTCCTCTGCCCTTCAAACTGGTACTCTTCGTTCAACTTTCGAGCCAATCTATCAACAGATGAGAGTGTGTTAAAGGTTAATCTTAACTGGTCATAAACAAAACAAGCAGTACCCTCATCCTGCGAAGGCTTCACTTAGTGTAAACTAACCAATATGCAGAGATGGCAGCAGACCTTTTGTGTTGGTCATCACGCCAGTGTGGGCGTGGAGGGGCTCCACTGAATCCGTCAGGCGCTGAAAGGTGGCTGGCGGATTGCGAAGTCCAAGTGGCATACGCAAGTTTTTATACAGTCCTATGTTTGTAACAAACGTAGTCTTTGCTCGATCATCTGGATGAACTGTCAACTCATGATATCCACTTGTTAGATCATAAACCGAAAAAATTCGACATCTGCCCAAGCAATCCCGGGTTGCTATCAGGTTTGGTCAGGTGTAAATGTCTGGTGTGGTTACTGCATTCAAAGCTCAGCAGTCGACCCCAAAACGGAGCTGTGATTCTCTGGAAACAGATTTCTTTTTACGGTGAAAATAACGGTGCATCTGAAGGATCTCTTGGTTCTAGAATTCCTGCCTCCAGTTTTTCTTTAACCATTTCTTCTACCAGCTCTCTTTGACGGAGTAGTATTCTGTGAAGTTTCTGAGTGACCGTTGTCGCATTTCCAATATGTATACGGTGCTAAACCAGATGAGTGACGGGTAAATTTCGACGTTCTCGGAAAAGATCCGCATACTCTAACAAAACAGGCGCTATAATCTTCTGCTCTTCAACTGTCAAATTTTCTATCTTCCACCATATCTTATTCTTTAGTTCACTATTAATTTCGACTCCTGACTGCAATTTAACGGTACCACTACAAAAATCTGTCTTCGTAATTGCGACATTTGAAACTTCATTTAGAATCTGTGTGACATCACTTTTACTCACACTCAATATTTCAGCAACTTACGTTTCTCGTGCCAATACAACATCGTCGGTGCTCATGTTCGTTATTGTTATTGGGACTCTTAACTACATTCTGTCTCACCACCGTAGCTACGCCCAAACTTCTAGCAACATAACAATGCATTTTGTCCAGTAACTCACATTTATATGACTGCTCGGTCAGTAACAGAGTTCCTTCTCTGCATCGGTGTGCTCGACTTCCTGCTCCCTCGGGAAGTTGCTGAGTCTGGACAATCCGTACATCGACTCGGATAGTCTGAACTGATGCGTCGGTCGCGTTGATCGATCCCACAACGTCAATGTTACCGCTCCTTTGAGTGCGATCTGAAGAATGATTTCCTAGGTCATAGTTCCTACAGCCTAGTCTGTTCCTTCTATCTGCAACAAATACCGCTGCCCCTTTAGCGGACAAGAAACCAAATCCAAATAAACTGTCGTAGCGCGTTTCAGTGTTTGAAACTACTTGCACCCTAGCTGTATATTTTTCTTCGTCTAAACATAATTCTACGTCAACTCCTCCGTAGTCACGTGACTTCCCGCCGTTTAGGAGTTTTAACCTATCCGTTTTGTAATTGTAACACCACATTAGTGAGGTGTGCTCCTTTGGCAATAAGTCGATCTGTCGTCCGCGATGTGCAGCACCTCTCACAAAGTCATTGTCGACCTGATTTGCGGTGGAGCTAAAAGGAATCTGTCTTGAGCGCGGAGCGGACGGTGTGGTGTCACGTACGTCCCCGTACTATTTAACGATCTGTCAAGATGTCTGTTACTCCCATTGCCCTTTCTTTTATTGTGGCAATCTCTCGATAGGTGGACCTGTACCCCGCAATAGAAGCAAATTCGTTTCTCCTTACAGTCTTTACGTTTATGGCCAGGCTTGTTATATCTGTAACATTCTGCATTTGTGTTGAATATGCGACGCGCTTCCATTTGCATATCATATGGCCGTCTTAATGCTTCCCCGAAGCCAACAGCTGCTTCTGCTGCTTCCTGAAACGTCTCACATCGCGCCAGTCTGACTACTTTGCTTACTTCCTCGCCATACAACCCGTGGATGAACGTGCCTAGAGCTCTCTGACCGGCTTCGAACAGCTGAATGTGATTCTAAGTCTCGTCTTCGACCATCCCGTATGTTTGAGCGTTATTGTTTCGGATCCTGTCAGCAAACTGTACAATAGATTCGTCCCGACGCATCCGCAGATTATGGAGTTGTTCTCTGTAGAATCTGATAGTATTTTTGCGTTTCAATCTCTGAACAACTGTGGCTTTGAATTCATTGTAATCTTCTGACTTCAAGCAAGTGAGTTCTGCGCTGATGAAATCTCGTGCGGCTCCTCGAATTCTTTATTTAGCAATTCCTAATTTATCTGAATCAGTCTCGGAATCCAACAAGACAGCTTCTTCAAGTTTACGGCTTTACCGATAAGCACTGGTACTAGTACTGATGGCTATAATGAGAGGTTCTTTATTGGGACTTTACTGCAAGAGCAGTCATTTGAAAAGTCATGTGGAAGGCTGCGCTTACTTCTATCTGTTTTTAACCACTGAATCTCTTTTCGCAAATCGTTTAGAACAGTTTGGAGATCTGCCATATTGATCTATGTACGGCAACAAAATCATTCACAGCAAAAGTTTTACAAATCTATCCGTGCCTTCCGTATTGTAGCAAATTCCAGTAGACTAATCTGAATTCCAGCGTTAGATGACCCCGTGTTGTCGGATGACGTCCACGCAGCTGCAACAGTTGCTCCTGCTTCTGATTCGCCATGGAGATATGGCACGAACTCGGAAACTCTCGGAAGTTCACACATTGCTGCACCTCCTTAGGAACTGTAATATTTCTGGCTTTGCAGCCATCATATTCAGCTACTTGACGCTCTTCATAGAGCAGGTGAGAAGGCAGCAGTGGGAAGGTGACGTAATGTGGTTGACAGGTGGTTTTTTCGGTATGGGTATCGTGAGAGAGACCGCCTAAATTGTGGTCCTCCTCCGTGATTGGCTTGTGCATTCGGAAGTTGCGCGCCAAAATGATAATCTTCTGTTCTTAATATTAGAAAAACTAAACAGTGTATTTACTTGCATTTCATGTAAAAGCATCTCACAATAGTAGGCTATGATTCCATTATTTCAAAAGTGTTAACTACCAGCAGAATAGTAAACAGCTGCTAAACGAAAAGACAGACGAAGCACATCGGACACCGGAAATCTTCGGATCGCGACTAAATTGGATGGTGGGCGAAGTGGTTCGGCTGTAAGATCAGAGATGGTTCAGCAGCCTCGGAAGACAGACATGTCTGCCTTAGTCGGTATCAGTTAAGGGCTTTATTATCAGTCTCTCGTAATTTGGGTGTGTAATTGAGAACAGTTTGATGGAAACCACACAAATAAGCAGTTCACTGTTTTGCTTATTATTTTATGGAAGTGTGAAGGCTGGACATTGTTTGTGATTCATAATGTGGAATGATTGTGCAGTTTCTCATATTCCGCTAATAAAAAGCGAATGACATCCTGTATAAATTAACTGATTGAAATTTTAATTACTGACACAATATCAGTTCCTCGTTAAGAGTTTATTAAAGCCTGGAGATAACGGATTCACGACCTGCGTGCTGTTTCCTGCGCAGAGGAGAACAACTATAGAAGACTGCAGGTTGGTAAACATTTATCAGAACTTATGCATTCCACACAGGGCGGTTGAAACAAATAGGCACATCGCGTGTACTGCAATCTTAGTAGAAAGGAGATCAGTGACACATCATCTGTGGTAACACAGAGGAGGTATGAAGGAGAGAAATTTTCGTGGGAAGGGGTTTATCGTATCCACGTATATATCTCCCTCTCTCTTTTTCAACTTGCTGGAAACTGTTGGACTTCCATAACTGATCCCCATGCTGACACCACTTCTATAAGGTGGTTCTGAAGCTTGTGTCCTCCGTCGAGGGCCTCCCTTGGTATTTGTCAGGATTATTGCAGGCATTGGGTCCATGAGATACAGAAAGACGCGAGTTACGAGTTGTTAACCATCAACACTTTATTTCTGTAAGGACATTTATAATAACGTGCTCACTACGCCGATCCGTCATAACTGTGTCTGACGTCCACATTGGAAACAATTCTGCCCGTGCAGGGGGCCAGCGACGCGACGCGACTACGGCGTGTGTGGCGGCGCTTGGCGGTCGGCGTATATCGACACCACAGTACGTCAGCATTCCAAGATAGCGCCAGCTCGCACTCGTACCCCCACAAGGCGGCTGCGTACAAACCTGTAACCTTACCCGATAAGCAAAACCTACAATACTCAATACGGAGTAATGCAACAATCCTCAGACAGATGCAAAAATACTGTGATGTGGTTATTGCTGGTGGGGGAACAGTTCAGCATAGCGCCGTTGTGCTGCTCTTCTATTGCATTCAGAGAACCTATATACGAGGAGCGTATCGTCCAATTCTTCATCAGTAAACCTACCCACAGTGATACCGTCGACATCTGCACTATCTCGAACTATTTTCTGTGCAATATACACTCATGGAAATGGAAAAAAGAACACATTGACACCGGTGTGTCAGACCCACCATACTTGCTCCGGACACTGCGAGAGGGCTGTACAAGCAATGATCACACGCACGGCACAGCGGACACACCAGGAACCGCGGTGTTGGCCGTCGAATGGCGCTAGCTGCGCAGCATTTGTGCACCGCCGCCGTCAGTGTCAGCCAGTTTGCCGTGGCATACGGAGCTCCATCGCAGTCTTTAACACTGGTAGCATGCCGCGACAGCGTGGACGTGAACCGTATGTGCAGTTGACGGACTTTGAGCGAGGGCGTATAGTGGGCATGCGGGAGGCCGGGTGGACGTACCGCCGAATTGCTCAACACGTGGGGCGTGAGGTCTCCACAGTACATCGATGTTGTCGCCAGTGGTCGGCGGAAGGTGCACGTGCCCGTCGACCTGGGACCGGACCGCAGCGACGCACGGATGCACGCCAAGACCGTAGGATCCTACGCAGTGCCGTAGGGGACCGCACCGCCACTCCCCAGCAAATTAGGGACACTGTTGCTCCTGGGGTATCGGCGAGGACCATTCGCAACCGTCTCCATGAAGCTGGGCTACGGTCCCGCACACCGTTAGGCCGTCTTCCGCTCACGCCCCAACATCGTGCAGCCCGCCTCCAGTGGTGTCGCGACAGGCGTGAATGGAGGGACGAATGGAGACGTGTCGTCTTCAGCGATGAGAGTCGCTTCTGCCTTGGTGCCAATGATGGTCGTATGCGTGTTTGGCGCCGTGCAGGTGAGCGCCACAATCAGGACTGCATACGACCGAGGCACACAGGGCCAACACCCGGCATCATGGCGTGGGGAGCGATCTCCTACACTGGCCGTACACCACTGGTGATCGTCGAGGGGACACTGAATAGTGCACGGTACATCCAAACCGTCATCGAACCCATCGTTCTACCATTCCTAGACCGGCAAGGGAACTTGCTGTTCCAACAGGACAATGCACGTCCGCATGTATCCCGTGCCACCCAACGTGCTCTAGAAGGTGTAAGTCAACTACCCTGGCCAGCAAGATCTCCGGATCTGTCCCCCATTGAGCATGTTTGGGACTGGATGAAGCGTCGTCTCACGCGGTCTGCACGTCCAGCACGAACGCTGGTCCAACTGAGGCGCCAGGTGGAAATGGCATGGCAAGCCGTTCCACAGGACTACATCCAGCATCTCTACGATTGTCTCCATGGGAGAATAGCAGCCTGCATTGCTGCGAAAGGTGGATATACACTGTACTAGTGCCGACATTGTGCATGCTCTGTTGCCTGTGTCTATGTGCCTGTGGTTCTGTCAGTGTGATCATGTGATGTATCTGATCCCAGGAATGTGTCAATAAAGTTTCCCCTTCCTGGGACAATGAATTCACGGTGTTCTTATTTCAATTTCCAGGAGTGTAGATACAAATCTAAGTGAGCAAGAAACCAAACGAAATGCAATAAGTATGTAACCTAATGCCGTAGACCACGGGTCCCTTATACAGAATACTCAGAAGGTATCCCTGAATAACTTTTGAAAGTTTGTCGTTGTGGTTCTGGTTCACCCAATATACCAGATGTCTCAGGATGAATGGTCAGTATTCAGGGATATGACAGGAACGATCATTCGAAGCAAAATCTCCAGTAAACATGGACTGTAAAATACATACTTTAAGAGCTATGAACACTTCTATATCTCCAACACTGTGAAACAGATCTCTTCTACTACAAGTCCTTTGCTTTCCATACTTTGAGAGTATGGACCAATACGAGTAAAAAGTGTTCCAGTAAACATAGGCTCTAAAATGCATAGCTTAAGATCTATGAGCACTTCCGCATCTCCGCTACTGTGAAACACATCTCTTAAGGTATGCACTTCAGAGCCCAGATGTACTGCACAACTTTTTCTTGTTTTGATCCATACTATCTCCTCCTAAAATATGGAAAGCAAAGAGGCAGCAGAAGAGATTTGTTTTGCTGTATCGAAGATGGAGTGCTCATAGCTCTTTAGGTATGCATCTAGACCCATGTTTGCTGGACATTTTTGCTTCGAATGATCGTGTAACTATCAAATCTGCTCTTTGCTGACGATGGTTACACAATCATTAGAAGCAAAAATGTCTAGCAAACATGGGTTCAGCAGCTGCCTCCTTGCCCATTCTGGCATACGGTGACCAATTAGCGGCATCATCTCTTCGCTTAATGTTGGCGCCGCCAGCAGCAACAGTACAGGCAGAGTAGACTGTTTCTATCAACATAGGCGCTACCGCACCAAGCTCTGACACCTGTCGGGCAGCCGTAGCTCTGCAGGTCTTATCACTAATCTTATTACCTAATATTAATTCTAGATCTTTGCAACCATCCCCGTCTGAATTTCTTCCCATTTCCCATCATTCTCTTGGAACTTGTCTCAATGGCACTAAATAACTCAAAGTAACCTAAAATAACATTGCTAGTCTCGCCTACTCGTTCGTTCAGTGACTTTAGAGTAACTTGTTGCGTGTCTATTTGAGTGACAATAGCAGCCGCTTACAGGTCTATTCCCTGGAATTTTTTCTCCACTGAGTCCAGCTTAGATTCAAGATTTTCCTTGCTCTTCTTATTCTCAGTGAGTACTTGACCCAGAACGTCTCCCTGCCTCTTCAGTTCTACATCCTGAGAATCAAGTTGACTAGAAAATTCTTGGCTCTGTGCCTGAAGGGCGTTTGAAAACGATTTTCTTTACTTCCTCTAAAGTGTGCGACTGCTGATCAAGCTTTTCTCCTAACTTGGAAATTGTGACCAGCAACTGACTCAACATAGTCTGCACCGCGTCAGTTGCAACAGCTGGCTCCGTAGCGATACTTGCCTTTAGTAGATGTGACCGAATAAGCGCCTGCGTCGAGAATCGTGCGACAGCACCTTCGCGTCCGCGACGACGGTGGTGTCGGCGTCGACATTCGTCCCACGAAGGGACAGCGAGCTGGCCCTATCCGTGGTTTTCACTGGGAACAGACCGTCAAGTTCCAGGGCATGAGGATGGCCTGCCTATACAACGGGCCGACCCCCTCATGCAGGTAGCGGCATTCGCACCAACAAAAGCGCCGCCGGCCGCAGTGGCCGAGTGGTTAAAGGCGCTACAGTCTGGAACCGCACGACCGCTACGGTCGCAGGTTCGAATCCTGCCTCGAGCATGGATGTGTGTGATGTCCTTAGGTTAGTTAGGTTTAAGTAGTTCTAAGTTCTAGGGGACTTATGACCACAGCAGTTGAGTCCCATAGTGCTCAGAGCCACTTGAACCATTTGAACAAAAGCGCCTGATTCTGTGAGGATGGTGGGTAGCGATGCCACGCTTAGCAGGATGTCTCACGGTTCTCTTTTCTCATCTGCAGAGCCACCTGCTCTGTTCCGCATAGATCTCTTATGGCTGGGAAATTTGCAGTAAGCAACCATAGAAAAATACTCTCTCAATGATTTAAAATCGAATGAAAAAATTCGGTCGTCGCCTACAGTATCTAATTGATGGGAAACAATACAAACACTCGCTGAGACTGCGAAGAAAATTTGACGATCATGAAACGTAGTCGAAACCTGCCATAGTCGCCATCATCTGTAACCAGTGGAGACTCGTAGGTATACAGTCTGGGTGTTCAAAGTTTTTATATTTCAGATGAATATGATAGTGCGAAATTAATAACCTCTGCTGTATAATAGTTATGCTTATCAACATATTTATGCAGCTTCAAAAACTGTCAATGATAATAATAATAATAATAATAATAATAATATGCATAAATTGTCTGAAAAAGGAAGAATTGCTTTCGCAGAATTTTGTTGTAATGTATATAATTAAGTACCTTTTATGTCAAGCACGAAATAATGTTTAAGCTTTCGCTACTCTCCGTTTCGCATTTTTGTATAAGTGAGAATTTTCGTGCCTTTTCATTCTTTGGAAAAATGTACAAGATCCCTAATTCATGTATTAGTTAACGAATTAACTTCCGGGCTCAAAATCAGGCAGTCTCACGTTGCACTCGCACAACAACTTAAGCGTATTACATCTTCTTTGTTAAATGTTCGCTTGTAGTCACGCTTATTTCATTTCGTCACTTTCTCAGACAACGGATCTGGTCTAGGAGACCCTACTTCCTTTGCGGCTAACTTTTGCTGGTAATTTTCTTTTCTGTCAGCTCTTAATACAGGTTGAACAGAGTTCATGCTGACACCGCACAGGAAAGCTGATATCAGAGAAACCAGTGAGATCTGTTCCAAGATGGCCGCCGAGTAAGTGACGCCAGAAACCATTTCCAGAAAGTTAAGTGATTTAGACAGGAATATAATTTACTTTAACGGCGACAACAAATTAAATACGTGCATTAGTGTATCGTTTAGTCTTGCCGTTAAAGGTTTGACTTTTCTTTGCTCATTTTTTCAGAAAACACGAAAAGATCGTAACTTCGCAAAGTCGCGCTTAGGCTTAAATTTTGTAAACGTGTTTGTTTCTTGTTTCACGGTAATTTAACTAGTTTCTCGGTAACAAATAAGTAAACTACCGTAAATAGCGTATAACTTCATTGTTTTAATGCAGATTTCAGAAAAACAGCGTAACTTTATATCAGAAACTTGCCTATATACATTTGTTTTAGGCCTAATTCTCGTAACGTTTTTGGAGAATCAAAGTTAAAGTATCTCGTTTAATTGTCCTTTTTTTCATTCCATCTAGTGAAATATATAATAAATAGCGTATACCTTCGTTGTTTTAATACAGATCTCAGAAAAACAGCAGAATTTTAAATCAGAAACTTGCTTATATACATTTGTGAATAGGCTTACTTCTTGTAACGTCTTTTTTGATTTTCGGTAATTTAATTGATTTATTCTAGCTAAAGTATTATTTTTGCCATGAGTGAGAAGTGCCTGACTTGCCGTAGAATTGTTAGTTCCGGGGTTTGGTGTGATGGATGCAGTAGTTTTTTTCACTGGGGGGACTGCAGTGGCGTGGGTGTTGGGAAAGTGGATCAGGCTCATCAGTGGTTATGTAGGATTTGCAGCAGAGATAGGAAGATAGTGGAACAGGAGGGGAAAATTGCTGCCCTTCAGGCTGAGCTAGATCAGGCTAGGGAAGATCTGGACAGGTTAAGGACGGAGAAGGGCAAAGAGAGGTGGGAAGAGGCAACAGGTAGCAGAAGGAACAGGCCTAGAACTAAGTCTGACAGTTTTGTGGTGAATGTCAAAAATAAGTTTGACCTGTTGCTTCAGTTAGAAACTGATGAGCCTCAAGCATAGGTAGGTGTAGACAGGACACAACAAACTTTCAATAGGAAATTGAAAAAGAATGTAGGAAAGTCATCGAAAAGGAAGAAAGTTTTGTTGTTAGGTAGTTCTCATGCCAGAGGTGTAGGCCAACTTCTGCAGGAGGAATTAGGACCAGAATACCAGGTCACAAATTTTTTCAAACCAAGTGCTAGTCTGGATCAGGTGACAGAGGATTTAGGTTCACCCTGTAAAGGATTTACCAGGGAAGACACCGTGGTTATTGTGGGAGGGCCAGGGAACAGCATCGACAGAGATCCTGGGTACAGTATAGAGTGTGACCTGGTAAAGATTGCGTCGGCATCGAGACACACCAATGTTGAATTTGTATCTGTCCTGAGACGCCATGACCGGCCTCATTTGAACTCTTCTGTTGGGAGAGTTAATTTGGAGTTGGAACGGCTGCTTGGGTCGGGTGCAGGGGCTCATATTGGTGTGGTTCCTGTTGATTATCTCAATAGGTGGGACTATACCAGGCACGGCCTAGATCTCAACAGGAAAGGGAAGGGGAAACTGGCTGGGGTAATAGCAGGAAATTTAAGGGGGGAAGGCACTGCCATGAATGGTAAAATACCAGTGGTTACAGGTGTTGGAGCAGCACCTTTTTTAGGATAGGTAAGACAGAAAGATGTCAAGTTCTACGAGAGGTCAGGATTGAAACAAATCTTCAGTTTAGGAAAGAAATTAAACAGCACAATTCTAGCAGATTGGATCACCAATCACAGCTACCAATTATAAATTTTCACCAATCACCAGAAATTTTATCTCCACCAAGTTGTATCTCAGTCCTAGGTAATTGCATTGATGAATTAAAGTCACCCAACCCAGTTGACATAATCTGCCTCTCTGAACACAATGTGACCACTGGTATAGGAACTAGCCCTAAGCACAATGAGAAACTCAGACAGGAGAGTACTGCAAATGTTAGAATAAGGAAAGGTTCTCATAAAAGTATGATTAAAAATAATGTAAGTATATTTCATCAAAATATTGGGAGTTTAAAGAATAAAGTAGATGAGCTTCTGGTTTGTTTAGAAGATTTAGAAGCTGAGAATGAAATAGATATACTATGCCTGTCTGAGCATCACATTGTTACTGATATGGATAAGGTAAATGTAAGTGGTTATAAGCTCTCTGCACATGTAATGAGAGAAAATATGGAGAAAGGAGGAGTTGCCATATATGTCAAAAGTTATCATTGTGCAAAAAGTATAGAAACAAAAAAGTTTTGTGTAGAGAAACAAACAGAAGCATGTGCCTGTGAGCTTAAATTAAATAAAGGCACATTTATAATTGTAACTGTATATAGGTCCCCATCAGGAAATTTTCATCTATTTCTGAAAAATTTTGACTCCTTGTTGTGCTATCTGTCAGACAGGGGGAAGCAAATTATTATTTGTGGGGACTTCAATGTAGATTCTCTGAAAGAGGGTAATAGGAAAAATGACCTTGAAGTATTACTCGGTTCTTTCAATTTGACACCCGTTATTGATTTTCCTACTCGGGTGGTAAAGGATAGCAGCTCACTGATAGATAACTTCTTTATAGACCAAGATAAGTTTAACCAGATAAATGCTCAGCCTGTTGAGAATGGTCTTTCTGATCATGGTGCACAGCTATTTACAATATATGACATAGCTCCATTCAGCAATACTAAACAGTCCTCCAAAGTAGTATGTTCAGTCAACGATTTAACAATTGCAAATTTCAGGGAAAGCCTACAGCAGTTAGACTGGGATGAGGTGTACCGTGAACCTGATACCAATTTAAAATATAATTTATTTCATGACATTTTTGTAAATGCATTTGAAAACTGCTTCCCCAAGAAAATAGTTAAATATACTTGTAAGAAACCTTGTAACAAACCATGGCTTACTAAGGGTATAAAAATATCTTGTAACCGGAAAAGGGAAATGTATCTGACAGCAAGAAAGAGTAGTGACCCAGAAACTATCAAAAATTATAAAACCTACTGTGTTATATTAAGAAAAGTTATTAAAAATCCAGGAGTATGTGTATCATGTCTGAAATCAGCAACTCTGATAATAAAATTAAAACAATTTGGAATATTATTAAAAGAGAAACAGGTCAACCAAGAGCAGAGGAAGACAGTATTACCATCAAATTGAATGAAAGCTTTACGAACAAAAAGTCAGAAGTTGAAAATATTTTTAATAATCATTTTCTAAATGTTGTGGATATAGTAGGATCCAGGTGTTCATTAGAAGATGCTAGGCTGTTAATGGAAGAGGCCATACCTATGCAATTTGATACAATTGAAATCTCACCCACTTCTCCCTCTGAAATTAGGAAAATAATAAACTTGCTTAAAAGCAAAAACTCACATGGAATTGATGGCATTTCCAGCAAAATACTAAAAGCTTGTTCTCAACAGATAAGTAAGATTCTCAGCCACCTGTGTAATAGCTCTCTGGACCAGGGCATTTTCCCTGGTAGACTGAAATATGCTATTGTTATACCTTTGCATAAAAAGGGGGATAGATCTGATGTCAACAATTACCGTCCAATCTCCCTTCTAACAACTTTATCCAAAATTTTTGAGAAAGTAATGTATTCAAGAGTAGCTTCACATATCTGTAAAAATGAAGTACTAACAAAATGTCAGTTTGGTTCCAGAAAGGTTTTTCAACAGAAAATGCTATATATGCTTTCACCAGTCAAATTTTGAATGATCTGAATAACCGAACACCACCCATTGGGATTTTTTGTGATCTCTCAAAGGCTTTTGATTGTGTAAATCATGAAATTCTGCTAGACAAGCTCAAGTATTGTGGCATGAGTGGGATAGTGCACAAATGGTTTAATTCGTACCTAACTGGAAGAGTGCAGAAAGTTGAAATAAGTAGTTCTCGTAACATGCAAAAATCAGCACATTCCTCAAACTGGGGAACTATCAAGAATGGGGTTCCACAAGGGTCAGTCTTGGGTCCTTTGTTGTTCTTATTATATATTAATGCCTTGCCATTCTATATTCATGAAGAGGCAAAGTTAGTTCTCTTTGCTGATGATACAAGTATAGTAATCACACCTGAGAAACAAGAATTAACTGATGAAATTGTCAATACTGTCTTTCAGAAAATTACTAAGTGGTTCCTTGTAAACGGACTCTCACTGAATTTTGATAAGTCACAGTACATACAGTTCCGTACAGTGAATGGTATGACGCCATTAATAAATATAGACCTTAATCAGTAGCATATAGCTAAGGTAGAATATTCCAAATTTTTAGGTATGTCCATTGATGAGAGATTAAATTGGAAGAAACACATGGATGATCTGCTGAAACGTTTGAGTGCAGCTACTTATGCAATAAGGGTCATTGCAAATTTTGGTGATAAACATCTTAGTAAATTAGCTTACTACGCCTATTTTCACTCACTGCTTTCATATGGCATCATATTTTGGGGTAATTCATCACTGAGGAATAAAGTATTTATTGCCCAAAAGCGTGTAATCAGAATAATAGCTGGAGTCCACCCAAGATCATCCTGCAGAAACTTATTTAAGGATCTAGGGATATTCACAGTAGCTTCTCAGTATATATACTCTCTTATGAAATTTGTTATTAACAACCAAACCCAATTCAAAAGTAATAGCGGTGTGCATAACTACAATACTAGGAGAAAGGGCGATCTTCACTATTCAAGATTAAATCTAACTTTGGCACAGAAAGGGGTGAATTATACTGGCACTAAAGTCTTTGGTCACTTACCAAATAGTATCAAAAGTCTGACAGATAACCAACAAGTATTTAAGAAGAAATTAAAAGAATTTCTGAATGACAACTCCTTCTACTCCATAGAGGAATTTTTAGATATAAATTAAGAAAAAAAGAAAAAAAAAAACATAAAAAAATTAAAAAATAAAAA
The DNA here is from genome assembly GCF_021461395.2 of Schistocerca americana. Lineage (NCBI taxonomy): Eukaryota > Metazoa > Arthropoda > Insecta > Orthoptera > Acrididae > Schistocerca > Schistocerca americana. Next base: position 405,460,750 of record NC_060130.1, read on the forward strand.
TAAAAAATAAAGAAAAACAAAAAACACAAAAAAATAAAGTTGTTATATTAACTTAAGTATGTTGTTAAATTAACCTAATTATGTCATGTATTGGAAAATTCGACTCGTTCCACATCATTACGAAATATCGTATTCATGATCCATGGAACTAGTATTAATCTAATCTAATCTAATCTACAGATGTTAGTGAATGTTCAGATATACGAACAATGTTGGCCTACAGTACAGATAAACCTGACCCACCATAAGATCAACTGATGTCAGAAACATGAATAAATGTTACAGTCTCACAATCGACGATGATGTGCTTTATGGTTCTCAGCGCCTCAAATGGATTGCTGTAAGATAAAATCCAAAACTTAATGTACTATATCTCATTCAAAATACGTTTTTGTATCAGTGTAACTATAACATATACTGATGTTTGATCTAATTTTACTATACAGTGAGTGAATTGGCATATCTGTGGAATGTGCTACAGCCCAGCAGGACTTATGCCAAGCAAATGTCGATAAGTTCTTCTGCAGTGTGCTACCACCTGGTGGCATTGATGTAAACTTGTAGGTGAGTGGTAAGGGCTGGCAGTGCACACTGTGAACCATCACAAGTTTCACCTAGTCTAGAAGAGCAATGTAGCACAGAGCTGTAGATTTAGTGCCGTGTATTTCAGATTACCGCATCTATATTACATATAACAGCATTCAAAGAATAATAACCAATAAGTCTGCAAGGTGTCAAAAGTTAGGGTGTTCATGTAGTCTTGTGCTTACACAGCAGCCTCCACTGTCTGTAACTCTCAGGTCTGTGGGTTGACTAGTGTGTCTGTAGTGGTATGATGTTCTGCTGCTTACCACCATATCCTATCAAACAGGAATTACACTTATCTGCTGATCTACTGTCCTCAGACTACCCTCGCCAGGTATTTCATAGTCTAATTGAAAACTTCATTTAATCACAGTTGGACAATGAGTGTTTCAAAACATCATAGGCTGTAAATGTCATAAATTAGACGTGTATTTTGCAGTAAGGCACACGAATGGGAGGTAGCCCAGGTACATGTTTTCTAACACGCACTCTCTAATCTGAGAGATTTGGTACGAAGCCATCTTGATGTAGGTCAAAAAATAGTACATAAAAACACCTTATGGTAAATGATAATACCTCCAGTCCCTGGTGAGAGTGAGGAATGGTTGAACAACCGAATTATAAGAGGCTAGTCATCAGGTCCGAATTACGAAAACAGGTGCAGGAGCCGAACAGAAAAGCTTGCCTCATTACATTTTATGAGGTCGCGATTCAGGGTGCTCGCGGTACAAACGGTGTAATTTCGCGGTGGCAACCAGTGTGACAGCTGCAATTTTCCGAACGTGAACCATGTTGACCCACATGGACACTCCTAACACAAGGCTGCTCACAAGGTGATAATAGACAACACTTGTACCACAAAATAGCGGCAACTTCCACAATACTACCGTCCGTAATGTGAAAGTCTCTGAGATCATCAACCAAAAGATCCCGATCCTATTTGTAAACGTGTGCACTGAACCATCATGTGCGTCCACAGAGCTCATTTAGGATCAAAGAAACGTAACTCCAAAAACAGTGTTTTCAGATAATTTGATTTAAATGTTTTGTCGACAAAACTGTGTACTTTCCAATAGTTTTTCACAAACCTTTCTATCGTAAACAAAAAGTATACTTCATTGGTTGTTGTTTTCTACTAGATGTTGCACATTCCAGTCCCTAGCTAGACCTCAATGAAATGTTTTATGAAATTATACACGTCGTTGCATTTGTCCGATTCTTAACTTAATGGCTACGGCTGTATAACATTTCAACATCAAATAAATAATATGCAGTTTTAAGCAATATTATCATATTAAAGATTACTGGAGTTGTCTTAATAATGTCTTTATAAATACAGATTACAAGGAACAAGCTATGGGGATGTGTGTCAGTGCTATTCAATGTGCACTATAAGCAAGAGAACTGTTACTCAGGAAGTTTATTATCAGTCTATGATGGAGAATACATAAAAGCCATTATTATTTTCACTTTGAATTTTTTGTCTGCAGTAACATTGAATTTACAAGAAATTATTTACAGGTAACAGAAATAATATTTTGTTTTTTAATCTTCACATAACAGACATAGGAAAAATCAATTTAACGAAACACAGTGCTCTCTCACCCCTGTTTTTCTGTTTGTGGAATATTGTTTCGAAATTGGTGGTTTACATGAGATAGCTAAGGCGATGAACTAGCAACAATAACAAAGGAGAAAAAAAAAAAACAGAAAATAAACATAAAGTCTATTTCTGTGATTCTTCCACGTTTTCCTCATTTTCTAAATCGTTAGCAGCATTGAGTCCTTGACATAATGTGTGATACCTAGGACGTATAATACCCTTATTACATAAATCTACACTCCTGGAAATTGAAATAAGAACACCGTGAATTCATTGTCCCAGGAAGGGGAAACTTTATTGATACATTCCTGGGGTCAGATACATCACATGATCACACTGACAGAACCACAGGCACATAGACACAGGCAACAGAGCATGCACAATGTCGGCACTAGTACAGTGTATATCCACCTTTCGCAGCAATGCAGGCTGCTATTCTCCCATGGAGACGATCGTAGAGATGCTGGATGTAGTCCTGTGGAACGGCTTGCCATGCCATTTCCACCTGGCGCCTCAGTTGGACCAGCGTTCGTGCTGGACGTGCAGACCGTGTGAGACGACGCTTCATCCAGTCCCAAACATGCTCAATGGGGGACAGATCCGGAGATCTTGCTGGCCAGGGTAGTTGACTTACACCTTCTAGAGCACGTTGGGTGGCACGGGATACATGCGGACGTGCATTGTCCTGTTGGAACAGCAAGTTCCCTTGCCGGTCTAGGAATGGTAGAACGATGGGTTCGATGACGGTTTGGATGTACTGTGCACTATTCAGTGTCCCTTCGACGATCACCAGTGGTATACGGCCAGTGTAGGAGATCGCTCCCCACACCATGATGCCGCGTGTTGGCCCTGTGTGCCTCGGTCGTATGCAGTCCTGATTGTGGCGCTCACCTGCACGGCGCCAAACACGCATACGACCATCATTGGCACCAAGGCAGAAGCGACTCTCATCGCTGAAGACGACACGTCTCCATTCGTCCCTCCATTCACGCCTGTCGCGACACCACTGGAGGCGGGCTGCACGATGTTGGGGCGTGAGCGGAAGACGGCCTAACGGTGTGCGGGACCGTAGCCCAGCTTCATGGAGACGGTTGCGAATGGTCCTCGCCGATACCCCAGGAGCAACAGTGTCCCTAATTTGCTGGGAAGTGGCGGTGCGGTCCCCTACGGCACTGCGTAGGATCCTACGGTCTTGGCGTGCATCCGTGCGTCGCTGCGGTCCGGTCCCAGGTCGACGGGCACGTGCACCTTCCGCCGACCACTGGCGACAACATCGATGTACTGTGGAGACCTCACGCCCCACGTGTTGAGCAATTCGGCAGTACGTCCACCCGGCCTCCCGCATTCAGAGGAAGGGAAAAGAAAATTAACTGGAACTGCTACAGCGTCTAGTAATTGTTTGGATACCCACCAGAATCTGTAGTGTTGTGCAGTTCATAAGAAGCATCATCATCTGTATCTGAACCAATGAACGTCCTGAGCATCTCCACATCACGTTCTTCCACAGCTATGAATATAAACACTAATACTTATAACAATAATGACAACAGCAGTGACAGCTATAATAATAATAATAATAACAATAATGACAACAGCAGTAATAGCAATAATAATAATTCTTATTATTATAGTACTTACACAAAGAAACAGGTTCTAATAATTACAAGGTTCCATTAAATTCTATTCCTTCTCCAGGCACATTTTCACCATCCTTCTTCCTCTGGACTCCATAGTGCTCCTACTTGCTTGTAAACCCATTCACTACTGAAACGATATTGATCTTAACAGTTCTGTTAGAATCAGAGAAACAAATTAACACTGGGTCCTGTGGTCTAAAAACGTATCAGATCAAACTTCCTGGCAGATTAAAACTGTGTGCCGGACCGAGACTCGAACTCGGGGCCTTTGCCTTTCGGAGACAAGTGCTGTAGCAACTGAGCTACCCAAGCACGACTCACACCCCCTCCTCACAGCTTTACTTCTGCCAGTACCTCGTCTCCTACCTTCCAAACTTTGCAGAAGCTCTCCTGCGAACCATGCAGAACTAGCACTCCTGAAAGAAAGTAGAGCTGTGAGGACGGGGCGTGAGTCGTGATTGGGTAGCTCAGATGGTAGAGAGTTCGAGTCTCGGTCCGGCACACACTTTTAATCTGCCAGGAAGTTTCATATCAGCGCACGCTCCGCTGCAGAGTGAAAATCTCATTCTGGACGTATCAGATCTTCCGTCTGTCTGGTCTTTACTATTTTTCGTAAAATGTAGATACGTTGTCAACTAAAACGGAAACTGCATAAGATAGAGTTAGCTTGTTTGATCGTAACGTAGGTCTTGATTCCGTGAATCTTATGGTACTAACAGCTCAAAAGCGGCAAAAATATAGCTACGTCTGCCTGATCCTAAATGGGCTTAGTAGGTTCCTGCAGCCAGTGTGACGGGGGAACGGAAAGAACAGTAGGTGCAGCTTCACACAGAGGACTGGTAATCCTACACCACCGCTTGGCTTCAGCGATCATTCAAAGGTAAGTGCAAAGACTTGTAAAGGAAATTCGCTGTTTTGGACATTTTGTACATAATGAAGAATGCGAAAATTATTCTGACATAAAATGATTGATTTAGTTTGATGAACTGTTCATAAATAATCCGATCGGTCTCAGATTATTACCAGTGAGTTCGGAAATGCGTAGGCAGCTCGAATCTGTGATTGCAATTATCAAATTAATTTTTTTAATGTGGACTGGCTGTTACACTTTTTGTGGATGCGCTGTGCACGTTGTATGTCTTCAAAAAGCCTCTGTTACAATCATTCCTCTCATATCCCAGAATATTGACTATTCCTCCTGGGACACCCTGTGTAAGACAGAAACCGAGTCGCTTATTAGAACTAATGTGAGATATTGCTTAAAACCCGCTAAAAATGCAATGCTGACAAGAGCACTAAAGCGTCTCCTCCTCCAAGTGTAGCTAAGATCCCGACTACGCTGCTTGTCGGAAGGAGAATTGAAGTTTAATGTACTATCGACATCAAGATCATGAGTGACATAGCTAGTTCACACGGACGAGAGTATAAATCTTTAGTGACCATGTTGAGGGAACCACACTAGCATTCATGAGAAATGATGTAGGGATCCTGTGGAAACGTCCAGTGCCTGTACAGCGTAACGTTCTGATTTCTGGCGAGTGTTTGGGGCTGTTAGCAAACGGCCTCTTAGTTAATATTCGAAATAATAAATCATAACCTGGATTGCTAGCATCTTGGTATAACTCTTCATACTTTGGCATAAAGGATTCGTTACAGAGTAATATTAGAAGAGACAAAATGTGTGTTTATTACAACCTAGCCAGTTATGGTGGAGTGGTTACCTGTTTTTTGGATGAATCTATGTGAATTAGTCGTCATATCATTCAGTCATCATATCATTCAGTGGCTGTGTGGCACACCGTGGTGGGATTCAATGGAGACTTTGCGTATACCAGCTCTTGCACTGGTTTTTTCGGTCACAGAGTACTGTGCTTCAGTGTGGTGTAATAGTTATCGTATCAGCCTTATCGATACCCATCTCAACAACATGACGCTCAAGGTTACTGGTAAAGCAGACTAACTACTCTCTACTGGCTTCCTCTGCTCAGCAATATCTACCCACCACAGATTCGCACAACTGAGACCCGATTTAGAGATTAGCACAATATACAAGAGAATAACGTACTACCCATTCCTCACAACATACCTGTCTTATGAAGAAATAGGCTTCATTCAAAACGTCCATCACTACTGTTTCCTGAACAGCTAGCCATAAGTACCACAAAAGTAAGAGAGCTCTGAAACAAGAACTGTCAACATATAGGGAATTACCAAGAATTGGAATGGTGCAAGAAATACAACTGTAATAATGTGGTTGTCAACTTGACAGGAAACTGTGGGTCAAATTAAAGAGAATCTACACTGTACGTGGTTGGTACTCTGCCTCACTCTAAAACCGGGGTGCTGTGGATACTCTGAGTCGTGGCTGTGGTAAACTGAAACAATTTATAGAAAATATAAGAGATTATTGCATCCTAGGTTGCTATAAGGCACGTGGAATGATTTTATGAATGCCAATGCCACGATAATGAAATGGATCAGAAACCTAGTTATTAATATTTAGTCATTTTACTTTTGCTTTATGCAATGACATTTATTACATATAATAAATGTACTGCCTATGCATACCACACGAATGATGATAATGATGATGGCCATAAGTTGCAGATTTGTTACACAGGTAACATATTTTTTAAGTAAGTAGTTATTACCTCACTGACTAACATGTGAAGACCAGATGCCTTTATATATTTTACAGGCACTTTTTCTCTGTGCTATGAAAGTTTCCTTACTTCTCACATTTCACTAACAGCTGACAGACAACAATGTTGCTCATCCATGGATCAAATTATACCACAGTAAAAGTAACTATGCACTATTGGGTAAACTATAAGGAGGAGTAGCACATCTTGGCATCTTAGGGGATGTAGTAGCAGACAGTGAGCTCTCTCAGTGCTACCTTACATGAGCTGATGCAATGACTGCTGCATAAAGTAGTAGAGGAGCAGAGCTAGTTTGTAAGCTTCCTATAAAAAATTTGTCTGCTTGTATGAGAACTGAATACATTGATTTCAAAAACTTCCTCTTCATGTAACATGTACTTTAGATAATGTATTCAATTGCTAAGCAAAACTAACTTTTGGTTGACCTTGCATTGTGCATGTGAACAGTGTCATGAAATAAAACTTTAAACTTCATTAAACGCAAAATTTGAATTAAATAAAATGAATCTAATTAAATGTCAAAAGAAACTAATTGTGTGCTCAATGAAAACTATAAAATTAAAACTCAGTATCGAAGCACATTATGAACCATGTTGATATGAACGGCAAAGTAGGCTAAGAACGTTCACAAAAATAAATTACTGCTCTACTTTGAAATTATCAACATTGTTCGTAGAAAATTAACGTGTTTGCTAGCTTGACACCTGACAATTCTGACTACACAGTTTGCTCAAGAATGCAAGCTAGGATGTGCCCTGAAATGGAAGTGACTTACCTCTTGCTCAGCATGCTGTTGTAGTGTATGGAGTACTGATGTTCTCGAAAGCAAATACAAATCAGCAGATGCAGCAGCTGAACATAAAGAATGTACTCTAAATTTATTTGTCAGGAACAGTCTATTGTTTTGTGTGGCATACAGTGCAATGCACACACTATAAAAGACACTGTGAATGTAGTGTGTGGACATACAAAGCGAAAATGTGGGTCTCTCGGGAGGCGTGCGCGAGATAGTCCCTGCAGTTGCCCTATCCTCTGTGCCCTCAGTGGCTCAGATGGATAGGGCGTCTGCCATGCAAGCAGGAGTTCCCGGGTTCGAGTCCTGGTTGGGGCACACATTTTCACCTGTCCCCATTGATATGTATCAACACCCGTCAGCACCTGAATGTATTAATATGATTGTAATTTCGTTCTAGACTGCTGCAGGTCATCAATGGTGTCTGTTCTTTCGGACATGTCCGAAAGAGCAGACACCATATCCACATAAGTATATATCAAATAGGAATGTCTCAGCACCGAACAACTCACTGACTAGCAAGTAAACCATAGAGTAGATACATCTCTGGAGTGAGCAGATGTTGCCAATGTTAAACGATGAGTGTCACATGATCTCGGGACGTCAGTGGTTGCTTGTATTTGCGTCTGAGTTTGAAACATCTAATTTTACACGCATTTGTTGCATTTTCACAATTTTTTTATTTATAACAGCAATGGTTACTTACTGTACTTGCTACAAGTACAAAGAGAAATACATGGAAGGAGAAATACACTCCTGGAAATTGAAATAAGAACACCATGAATTCATTGTCCCAGGAAGGGGAAACTTTATTGACACATTCCTGGGGTCAGATACATCACATGATCACACTGACAGAACCACAGGCACATAGACACAGGCAACAGAGCATGCACAATGTCGGCACTAGTACAGTGTATATCCACCTTTCGCAGCAATGCAGGCTACTATTCTCCCATGGAGACGATCGTAGAGATGCTGGATGTAGTCCTGTGGAACGGCTTGCCATGCCATTTCCACCTGGCGCCTCAGTTGGACCAGCGTTCGTGCTGGACGTGCAGACCGCGTGGGACGACGCTTCATCCAGTCCCAAACATGCTCAATGGGGGACAGATCCGGAGATCTTGCTGGCCAGGGTAGTTGACTTACACCTTCTAGAGCACGTTGGGTGGCACGGGATACATGCGGACGTGCATTGTCCTGTTGGAACAGCAAGTTCCCTTGCCGGTCTAGGAATGGTAGAACGATGGGTTCGATGACGGTTTGGATATACTGTGCACTATTCAGTGTCCCCTCGACGATCACCAGTGGTGTACGGCCAGTGTAGGAGATCGCTCCCCACACCATGATGCCGGGTGTTGGCCCTGTGTGCCTCGGTCGTATGCAGTCCTGATTGTGGCGCTCACCTGCACGGCGCCAAACACGCATACGACCATCATTGGCACCAAGGCAGAAGCGACTCTCATCGCTGAAGACGACACGTCTCCATTCGTCCCTCCATTCACGCCTGTCGCGACACCACTGGAGGCGGGCTGCACGATGTTGGGGCGTGAGCGGAAGACGGCCTAACGGTGTGCGGGACCGTAGCCCAGCTTCATGGAGACGGTTGCGAATGGTCCTCGCCGATACCCCAGGAGCAACAGTGTCCCTAATTTGCTGGGAAGTGGCGGTGCGGTCCCCTACGGCACTGCGTAGGATCCTACGGTCTTGGCGTGCATCCGTGCGTCGCTGCGGTCCGGTCCCAGGTCGACGGGCACGTGCACCTTCCGCCGACCACTGGCGACAACATCGATGTACTGTGGAGACCTCACGCCCCACGTGTTGAGCAATTCGGCAGTACGTCCACCCGGCCTCCCGCATGCCCACTATACGCCCTCGCTCAAAGTCCGTCAACTGCACATACGGTTCACGTCCACGCTGTCGCGGTATGCTACCAGTGTTAAAGACTGCGATAGAGCTCCGTATGCCACGGCAAACTGGCTGACACTGACGGCGGCGGTGCACAAATGCTGCGCAGCTAGCGCCATTCGACGGCGAACACCGCGGTTCCTGGTGTGTCCGCTGTGCCGTGCGTGTGATCATTGCTTGTACAGCCCTCTCGCAGTGTCCGGAGCAAGTATGGTGGGTCTCACACCGGTGTCAATGTGTTCTTTTTTCCATTTCCAGGAGTGTAGTTGATGCTGTATGAATACTTTGACATACTGGCACCATGCTGTGCTTTTTTGACTGCATTTTGAATAAATGTTTTAAATCTAGTATTATGTGTGCGAGGCATGTAGGGTTGTTGAGCAGAGTCTTTGGCCATCTGAAGCAGTCATTTCTTGGTATTTGTTCACATAAATGGCAAGAAACCCCCAGCTCAAAAACTGGCCTTTTTTTTTGACAGTGGTGAATCTAAAAAAAAGGGGAAATTTAGACTTTTTTCCTCTTTATACATTTATGATAGCTCATACCTGCGTAATTTGTTTTAAAATGAAATATACTTAACATAGGGAGTACTACAAAACATGAAAAAACATTTGTGTTTATTCGAAATCAAAATGTTCATCAAATATTACACTCATGGTTGGATAGGATGTTTTGCTAGTGAAAAAGAAAAACTGGATTATGTATATGAAGATAGTCTGTGTGTGTGTGTGTGTGTGTGTGTGTGTGTGTGTGTGTGTGTGTTTGTGTGTGTGTGCTACACTGAGTGAAAATTAAGCAGTTATCTTAAATACTTTTTTGCACAGGTCTGGTACACAACACTTCCTTCATTTATTTTTATCACAACATTGGCATCCTCAGCCCTCAGTTGTATTTTCACCTTTGCAAGTAAGTCAAAAAGAAATCAACAGACTGACTGTGAACCATAATTATGGGGCATAAAAATCACACACACACACACACACGCACACACACATACACTGTAATCAAAGCAAAAATTCAAATGGCTTTGGAATTATCTTCAAATTATTGTCTTTACCATTTGATTAACACGTATAAAATATTAATAAATGTGTTTCATTGCCCACTTCCCTTCATGGCATTAAATGGCCTACACCTCGACAGATTACACTAAGGAGCTAAAATAAATATTATAGAGGCAACTGTATTGTAAGTTCATGCAATCTTCAGTGAGTTGTAGGGGAGTAAAGTCTTGAAGATAAACTCAGTACTACTATTTCCTTTAAATGTGCGCAAAACCTGTTTAAATCCCTGGTAACTTCATTGAATTTGTGATTTATATTACAAATAGGCTATGTGAACTGCACATGCAGTATTATCTCTTTAAGAAATTGCCTTATTCCTAGCAAATATCTGACACAATATAAGAGCATTGCATGAAAATGTAAGATAAAGCTTATGTACAAAATACGAGTATTTGTAGTTTACAATAATCAGTGCGATCATAAAACATTTAAATACAGAAAGAATTATACAATATTCTGTGCCAGATAGACACAGAAGTTAAAAAGAGAAGCAACTCACAAAACATTACTATCTTCTAATGATGACAATGGCCATCAAAATGTACAAGAGAATCTAGTGTGTGCACATTAATAGATCTTGCATTACATAAAATGTTTAGTTACTCAGAACTAATAACTAACTTGTAAATCAGAGGAACAGTAATAAAAAATACATATATAAAAATATACGCACAACATAAGAAGAAGAAGATATACAGACCAGAAATAAAGGACAAACAAACAAATGTATCATAGTTCATGTAAAGGAAAATGAAAAGGAATTAAGTGCACTTCAAAGTCAAAGTCTGTCAGTCAATCTGTGTGTATCCTAGTATCATATACTACTCTAGTGCACTGATCAGTTTTCCAACTTCTGTATTGTATGCATACTTTATATTCTCTGAAACCTCACACTTTCCTGTTAATACCATTTATTTCAATTTACCTGCCAAAAATGTCATATGCACATAATTATACCTTTCATGTCAATTTATCTGCTAAAAATATCATGTCAATCTGCCTACATTTCATTATCACACCATCATACCCACATAAAATAATCATTATTCAACATGCATATTAGTCACATTTCTTTCTCATTTCTAGATGCATCTGTTACATTTTCAGCTTACTCTTTTCCTATACGCATTTTCCATAATTCTGTTATGTCATGACATTTACGTTATTTATAGCCTCTAACTGCCTCTCTGGTTATCCTATATGAGCTCTCCTAAGCCTATTCACAAAAATAATTCATCTGAAAAGCAATGCAACCAAATTCATTCCCGGTAGACCACTTGTGGCCTGAAGACAGAATGGTGTATTAAGCGATGGTCATATTATATAACAATATCATAAGTATTTCACTAACCTAAGCCATTGCAAAAAATTGATTAATAAGTGCTAAAATGTGAAAAGAAAGAAAACATTACAGATTAATTCATTAAAATATTCTTTTTACCACAAAGTACATCCATATTTTGCTTAATGGTCTTCTCATTCTTTTTTTATCTCCCCATAGTGTCATCATGAAAACTTATCATTCAATGGTGCATCCTATATGCAGTTGTGTACCATAAACCTGGAATATATGCATAGTAGCCAAGTTCATTTCAATATATGTGTATATCATCACATCTGTGACTCTCTGACCTGAAGACAAAAAGGTTGGTAGTTAGTTATGAAAGAAAAATGTACACACGTGTTACTCTCATATGCCATATGCAGCAAATGAAAAGAATGATCCCACAACATAGAATATAAATATTCCAGAAAATAATTCCATCCCAGTTGTACCTGATGACCCAAAAAATCTTCATATAAAAATAATTGTGTTGCCTTTTACCATATTTGTGTTACTTACCATTTCGATATCTGTTGGGCTACTGACCATACAACTGTTCATCACCTTCCTTTTACTACATGGAAGCTAATGAAATATATAGATCCAAAGAAAAATCAATTTCTATAAAAACAGGGTCCCTAACATATACCCTAACTCTCACCTACTCATTCCTCATAATACATCACAATTGCTAACCACTGCATCTTCCTATCATATTATCATTATTGCCATAAACATCATCATTTCTAATACCATCAATTTATTTATCTGTACTGTACCATCATCATAACGATCTCATATCTCATAATATCCTCACATCTCTTAAATAATCGCTAGTAAATACTCCCTCCTCTGTTTCATTGATCAGTCCTTATATGAGAAACACTCCACAGCTACACTTCATAAATAACACTACTGAGCAAACAAACCTTTAGTACTTCACAACTGATCATGAAAAGGATATCTCTACAAAAATACATATTGCTTCTGATACTGACTATTTCTTTCAGAGAACACAATATTACCTTTAACAATTTATTTATTTATTTATCCATCTTTAAGCATTTACATGCAATCGATGTCGTCATGAGTAATGTACAATTTACATATTAAGAAATATAACTATTGTGAGGTATCACACAAACAACCTGTAACTATTCCTTGTACTAGTAGAAAATCCTTCATACATTTGTAATTCTTCAATATCACAACTATTTTCAAAATCGACTTTTCATTTGGATGACACAACTATGATCTCAATACTCTGTCTACCTCATCAGAACTGGTAGTAAATCTCTCATTTTATAACTCAAGTCTGCTACTCCAATATGCAAAAACGATGGTGTTCGAAATGCTATACTTCGTTCGTCAGTACGTTTCCTTTTCAAAAATTTCCTATTTGAAAATATTTATTTAGAGTATAGTTCCTTTTTTTGTTGTACATAGGATGATCAGTAAGATGTCCCAGATATTTTTTTAAATGAACAAAGTTTAGTGTTGTAGGAGCGGTAAATTTTTTTGTGATGTAACGCATTGTTTACTGCAAAATTTCAAGTCGCAGTTCTATAGTACATTCTCATTGAGTATTGTTACGTATATGCCTCGGTCGAACTTCAATAAAATGCTGCTAGTTTTTCTTTAGATTCCTAACAGGATCAAATATTCATAAAATCCGAATAATGTTTCATTTTAACATTTTTTTTAGCTGCATCAAATTTTGTAACTGTCACAAAATTCGTGCAATCGAAGGGAGAAAAGCAACTTCAATGTTGCTAGTTTTGTGAGACCAGGGGCATTCTTCAAGGAAGCCACCCAAAGTGCCATGGGAAGTATCAAGTCAAACCTCGACGTTACTGTACTACTGGCGGGAACAAAAGATGTGGCGAGAAATGAAAGGCAAAATCTTATCTCCTCACTGAAACACACAGTATGATCTACCTGTATGCTCAGCCAACAATCAAGAGGTGAAGAAGGCTAACCAGGAAATGTTTAAGATGTGTAAACACTTTAAGAATGTCACTTTCTTTGACCTCGGCAACATTGGTAGGAGGTTTCATACATCTCATGGTTTTTACCTAAATAGGTTAGGTAAAAGATTTGTCTCAGATGTTATTGTAGACATAGAAGAAAAACTTTGCCTGAATCAAGCTAAGTACCGTAATGCAATAGCCTTAGAATACCATGTTAACCACCCTGTACACTCTAACCAAGCACATTGATTTAGCAGTGAATAGTAATATCAGTGCTGATTCTAATTCCTCACAAAATTACCACACTCTCAGAATTTGCTGCCTCAATATGTAAGGGCTGAGCAGTAAATCCCTACTATTGAATGAATTTGCCCTAGAAAATCAGTTTGATGTGATTTGTGTTAATGAGCATTGGTGTAAATATGATGAAATTTTCTTTATTCAGTTTGATGACTTTAAACTGATTAGTAACTTCTGCAGGGATAAGCGTATACACGGTGGTACTGCAGTTTACGTTAAAAACTCTTTGCTGGGTTATAGTAGCAAGCTAGATGTAAGTTCTCTGTATAAGGAATTTTATTTTGAGGTATCAGGAATATGTATAAATGACATAAAGTTAGTAGTTTTATCTTTGTACAGATCCCCAGATGGTGATCCCTCTTTGTTTGTTGAAACACTGGAGGAATTATTAGAGTTTTTCAATGGTAACAAGTGGAAAAACTATGAGATACTAATTGGAGGGGGGGGGGGGGGGGGGGGGGGAGGGACCTAAATGCTGACTTTGATGTCACAAAAGATAAACTCAGTGTACGAGAATTTAAAAATTTACTTTGGCAATTTAACTTTGTCTACCACAGTACCAAACCAACCAGACGCTTGACCTGTCTTGATAACATCCTAACTAACTACTGAAGATCAACTTTCTCATGTGGTGTACTGAACTTTCCCTTTTCTGATCATGATGGTGTATTTCTCACTTTTGAAAATTATTTGTAACTCACAATACATCTCATAAGTCCAAATTAGTTGTAACAAGACCTGTAGATGACACAAAATTGTTTAACTTTAGATCCCAGCTTAGTTCCTTCAATTGGTTTGATATGTTTGCTGAAATATAACATTTGTCAGCTGATTTTGTTTTTGAGAAATTTTTTTCAATATTCAATACCTTGTTTGAAATGACTATTCCACAAAGAAAATGTAAAATTAAACTGACAGCCAAAAATCTAAAATCAAAAAGAGAAATAAAGTGTGGTTTACTCCCAAATTAGTCAATATAAAGAATAAAGTTGTGTTGTTATTCGATCTAAATAAAAAGATTAATACTCAGCAATCCAAATTTTTCTTTACAGAAGGTAAGAAAAAATATAGGGCAGCTATTATTGAAGAAAAAAAAACAACGTAACACTATAAGTATCGAGGCATAAAAAAATAAATGTAAGAAAGCTTGGAATATAATAAACTCAGTCGCTAATAATAACAAACCAAAAGAGGTAGCTGTCTCAGCAAACGATTTTAACAATTTCTGTATACAGTCAGTTAGGTATATTCAGAAAAATATCATTAAACCTGCTCAAATGATGGACAATCGTAAATTGGGGTTTAGGCATGACAGACATAATTTTGTGTTCCCTGTGAAGTGACGCAGCAGGAGGTTTTAAATATTGTAAATAAGTTTAAGTCTTTGAGCAGTGCCAATATATACTCCATATCCTGTAAGATATTGAAAAATGTTATTGATTGCATTGGTGGCCCTCTAACTTATGTTATAAATAAGTGTCTGACACAGGGAATTTTCCCCAAAGTACTGAAGTTATGTAGAGTTGTTACTGTGTATAAGAATGGAGATGGAAAATGTCTATCTAGTTACCGCCCCATATCCCTCACTCCTGTTCTAAAGTATTAGAAACTGTTATGTGTAACCAAATGTGTAACTTTCTAGATAATGATTCTATTATTTCCAATGAGCAATTTGGTTTTAGGAAAAATAAATCGACCACTCATGCAATTGATTCGCTCTTTAAAAAGATTCTCCAGGTATTCGAAGATAAGGAGGTTGCTTTGGTCACCTTTTGTGATCTGAGTAAAGCATTTGATTGTTTGAACGGCAAGTTACTTCTGCATAAATTATAGATTTTAGGTTTTCAAAGCAATGGCTTGGGTATTCTTAGGTCTTTTTTGGAGCACCGTAAACAGATTGTTTGTGTTCATGAAGATAGATCCAATGTAGCCGATGTCCTGTGTGGTGTGCCTCAGGGCTCGGTGCTTGGTCCACTGCTTTTTCTGATTATGATTAATGATTTACCACCTAATGTAAGTTCCCATTCAATCTTATATGCTGACGATACAACCTTTATTAACAATGACCCTGACATTGAATTGTTAAAAAATATGACAGAAAATACCATCAGAGAAGCATCAAAATGTTTCAGAGCAAACGGTTTTTTATTAACTGAAAATAAAACACAGTTCATGTTTTTCAGCTTCAGAGATACCTTATTTCTGAATGTTTCAAATAATGTTAAATTTCTTGGTATATATTTAGATAGTAAACTTAATTGGAATTACCATATTAACTATATATCTACTAGGCTTTTTAGAGTAATCTATTTGTTGAGAAGTTTAAAAGGTTGTGTATCAGATCAGTATTTTAGATCAGCATATTTTGCCTTGTTTCAGAGCATTATTTCTTATGGTTTAATATTATGGGGAAACTGTAGCCATGTACATGATATTCTTCTACTGCAAAAAAAGTTGTAAGAATTATCACTGATTCCGGTAGGCTAGATTCCTGCAAGCCATTGTTTGTGAAACTTAAAGTTATGACTGTTGTTCTACATACCATGAACAATTTACCAAACCAGCAATTAAGAGAAAATATACATTCATATAATATGAGAAACAGGAAACACATTGATGTACCTTTCCAATGTTTAACTAAGTCTTTAAAAAGCTATCATGTAATAGGTTCCAAATGTTGCAATAAATTTTCTCTTTGTAAATTCGATTGTCCTATTGAAAAGATCAAGCCAAAACTGTATGAGTGGCTGGTCCAGCATCCTTTTTATTCCCTTGATGAATTTCTTGATTGCATTCAAAAACAAATAATATTATAAACTTTGGCTGCTCCTGATATACTATATTAATTATTTCATTAGCAGTTCTAGTTACCTATTTGTTAGTAGCTTGTAATAATATTAATTATTTCATTAGCAGTTCTAGTTACCTATTTGTTAGTAGCTAGTAATAAACATTAATCTGTTTTTCTCTGCACAGTTGCAAAGGGCAGTTATTATAATCTGATGTAATATTTCTTTGTATATAACATGTTTTCCTGTCTTGGTATTCTGTATTCTGACTTTTTCCTGTATTTTGTATTGGTACATTCTGATTGATTTGGTTGCACTACCTCACTTTATATTTTTTATCGCCTGTCTATTGACAATTTATAAAACTATTGTGATATTGTACTTATAACTTCTGCATATATTTTGATTATATTTTGTAATTTGACATTGTCTATTGCTTCTGTAAGCTTAACGACAGTAAAATCTTATTATTATTATTATTATTTTCAGTTTTGTCAGTATCAGAATCTGCTTTGCCGCCAATATGATACGTGCTTAATCATAGCTCATGAGCCATTAAAATTATTTTTATTAGGATAGGAGAAGAAAATTCCTTGCATTTATTGACTAAAAAGGATAGTAGGGGAAGATGAGTGTACCAAGAAATTGAAAAACAGGTAACACCCAGTTCGGGGAGGCATCGTGCGCCACTCAATGTATCCAAAAAAGTATAATGAACCCCCTACCTATTTTTAAACTTATGAAAGTGTATAGAATTCAGACTGTTACTTCCTTTCGCAATTCTTTTGCTCAAATGCCCAGTATAATAGCGCACAGCTTGTTCATTGTCTTATGTGTAAATGCCTTTTTGTAGAAGAAAATGAACTCCCAAAGCTGACTGCATGAAAATCGTTGTACTGGTAACTGTAAGCTTTCTGTATCCATAAAGCTTCTTTTGTATGCCGCCAAGGCTGTGCGCTGTTCCGACTGCAAGAGAAACTCACTTCTCACGAGAAGTCACCTAAATGTCCTGAATACATAAAAATACAGAAAGTGCCAAAATGTAAATAACAATAACCAAAATCATGGCACTTTCATTTAGGCCTAATCTGTTGTTCCATTATTGTTATATGATCATCTGTATACTGTTTCAAAGTTTCACTTTTCTTTATACATCAAGAACAAACTAGAAAAATGTTATATGAGTCTCTCCTAATGTTGCTCGAAATGATAGCTGTCTGTTCGTGTTCTTAACAGATTGGGATAGCAAGATATTCGATTTGTTGTTCTCCATGAGCTATAATGGTATAGTATGTCACATTGAATTCTTTAGATATACGTTATACTTCTTTCAATGTGTGATTTTGTTTCACCATTTAAACTCATGTTTGTTGTTTTTGTGTCAGTATTTACTTCATGATTCTGTTGTCGGTTTTCTCGTCTGATCATCATTACATTGATACGGAACTTTGCATCTACTATTTTCGAAAAGAGAATCTGTGATGTGTCGTCAAACTTTCTCTCTGTATTGTTTGACAAATGTGTCGTTTTGATAGTAAATTCATCAGTTTTGTCCCGAATGTTACCTACATTTTCTCTATGTGAAGTAATCATTTCTTTCTGATTCTTGGTGTTTTCTACCCATGACACAGTATTTTCTTTCCAAGCAGTACGCGTCTCTCATATATATCTTATCCTGGTGTATTATTATCACCCACACGCTTCTTTAACTGTAGCACCAAATTTGCAGGAATTGCATTCTCAGATTCACCACAAGTGCTGACAGGACCCAACACTGTTACATTTTGTGCACAATAAGCCATTGTAACAAGTTGTACAAGTCGTAATAAGAATAGCTCTTGCAAAATTTTTAACACTCACAAAGTAAATTCTTTTCACACACAAGTCACAAAAAATAAGATTAATTGTTTCTGTAAATTCAAGAGAAACGAATTCGAAACTTTTACGCAAATTAAACTGTATACAAAATCCATTCTACAATGTCACACAGAATAGGTTTTCTCGATTCACAAAAATGTCACAGGAAAAGTCACACACAAAAATAACAATGAAATTACAATAGCTGAAAGAAAAAATACAAATGTTAGCACATGTATGCATAGTGCTGACTTTCTTTCGAAAACCTGTGTCGCAGTCTGACTATGTAATCACTTATACCCCAGAGGTCTATCCTAGGCGAATAGGGTCGACATGTGCAAACTTTCTGTTAAATTATTTCTCTCTAAGGGAAAACTAAATACATTGATTTTTTAAAAAACTTTCTACTCATTTAATGAGTCGCTTATATAATGTATTCAATTGCTGAACAACACTGACTGTTAGTTGGTCCTGTGTTGCACATGTGAACAATGTCATGAAATAAAACATTAAACTTGCGAAATTTGAAATAAAGAAAATGAATCTAATTAAATGCCAAAAGAAATTAATAGGGTGCTCAATGGAAGCTATATGACTAAACCTCAATACCAAAGCACATTATGAACGATGCATGATTTGAAGTACAAAGTTAAACTGAGAATATCCAGAAAAAATAAATTACTGCTCTACTTGGAAGAAACTAACTGTTTGAATTATGAAAACTGTTCATAGAAAATTAACCTGTTTGCATGCAAGACACCTGACAATAGGCTATTTTCCTGTGTTAAAAATATGGTCCAGAATGTTGTAATTCTGATTGATTGTAAAGTTCAGATAGTATTTACAGTCAATATTCTAACAAAATGTCTGTTATTTTTATGTAATTAAAGCTTAAAAATCATTAAATATCAAGATTTGGCCACATGATCAAAAACGCTCTGTTATTGCTTGATTCTTCGGTAACATCACATACTAGGAGTAGATGGATCTATACTGTGTCATAGGAGTATTAGTCCAAGTTGCAAGGCATCTACACATTTTTGATGCAAACAGTTTAGCTATTTATTATGGAAACGCAAATACGATTTTTAAGCATGAATAGAAAGGAAATTGGTGAACGCTGATATTAGAAACCTTGCGAAAGTTGATGTGTTTACGCTCAACCCATTTAGAGCGATGGTATGTCCAACGCTGGACATTCTTTTCTATACTTCCTTCAGAATCATTAAACACGCTCATTACTAAGGAATTGTTGACTTTTTGCAAATGGGTCACTATATTATAACTAGGTTGTCGGCTATGAGTCATGACCTACGGTCCAATGCACAATGAAATTATGTTTAACCAATCTTAGTGCTCATTTCCTATATAGAGGACACTCAGCAGAGGTATAGGTCTGATGCATTCAGTGATGCAATGGATAGCGTATCGATGGTGGGATGTATTATATACAGCTCCACATTAAATTTAGACTGAGAAATGGACAGCAGTGGAATGCAATCCCTCTACGAACAAACAACTAACTTTGTTGGAAAACATTATTAGCAGTGAAAATATCACCAAACACACACATTACAATAAGGTGTGTGACAATGAGGTTTCCTGTACAGAGAGATATAAAGCATGTACAACATGCACATACTGTAACACGAGCATAAGGTCTGTGATGTTTGTGAGTGTAAACTAATGCGAGCGTCTGAGACAAACTTACTTCATCTTTATGTAAGATGGTGAAACTTCAAACGTTTGAACAATAGGGATCCTAGCAGGGCAATACGAAGATAAAAGAAATTGTTTCTAATAAAGTAAAAAGTGTGTGATCACATTAACTACGAAATATCTTTTTTGAATGTGATGTGTGTGAACAGCCACTACAAATGTATGAGCACGTAAACAACAGGCAAAACACAATAAAATTCTGTTTCTGACCGGTGTGGTGAAGTAATTAGGATTTCGTTTTCATATGAGAAGACTGTGGAGTCGTTTCACAAGTAACTTAAAGCCTTGTTTCAGGTTGGATTCGAACCAGTGATCTACAGACATCATCTTGAGAAATTCAACTATCTATCACTCTAACAACTTTTTTAATCTCATTTTGTTCGTTATTGATTTTTGTATTTGATTGTGATGGACGTGCCATGACACCCATCCAAGTTATCATTGATCCATTCACTTAGTTTACAGAGGGCACTAACCCTCTGCTTTAACACAATGTGCTACCTTTCAAGCACAACTGAGCTACTGAACAATTTATGTGAAGCTGGGTAAACGACAATTTTTCACTACGATTTTAATATCGCTAAATGACGCTATTCTTCCCTGTAACATTGGGAAAGCATATCTCAGAGGAAAATCAATGTTATCTTCACTGTGAAACACATTTTTCATGCAGTTGGTAAACTTGTGCATCGACGTGGTAGATATTTTGTGGTATAGTGTAACAATATGTTCTTGTCTTCTCATTCTCTGGGACTGAAAAAAACTTTTCAAGAGTTTTTATAGATGTATTTGGGCTGTATGGTAGTACACACCACTTGTAACCCATTTCCCCAAAACGTAAGATCCAAAACAAAATATCACTGCGAATTAGCTATTTGCCAGTAGGAGCAGCGAGCTATCCAGTGACGTCACATCAGTCAAATGGGGCATTTTAGCGAGCTTTCAAATTACTTTAATTTTATTTCCGTTTTTATAAAGGAATGCTGAGATACAAGGGAAAAAAGCATGTTAGGAACATAAAAAGATATGATTAACAATTTAAGACAGTTTCCAGAAAACAGTCAAATACCCTATTGCGATCACACACTTTGCTCAAAAATGCAAGGTAGGATCTGCCTTGAAATGAAAGTGACTTACCTCTTGCTCAGAATGCTGCTTTGAGGAAAATCGGTTTTGTGAAATCAAACTCTGATTATTGGGAAAAGGACTGCACAACATAAGGAGACTCTAACAATTACAGAATTCTCTCATTACAAAGAAACTAGAAAGATACCTTTAAATTTCTCCAAAAACTTCTCTAGTAACACAAATAACAAGAAAGTGTTAAATAAATTTCATCTCCAAAATAAAGTATTCCACATAGCTTCTCCCAGATTCACAACAACAATTCTCATTCTCTGAAAAACTCAACTGCACACTACTATGCCTCAAATACGAATGTCTCAGCTACACACAAATCAATGCTTAGCAAGCCAACCACAGATAAAACTAAACACAGAGTCAAGGATCTTATTTACTACTTCTACAGTATGCTCATTCACCTTTGTCCCAGTACAGTAAAGGTGAATTATTTACAATAGCAGAAAACAAATGAGAACCTTACAGGTTCAACCCCGTTGATTTATCATCTGTCACATTCAATTTCAAGGTCAAGGTCACCATGTTCCCCTTCCTCATACCCCTTCCTTCTTCCCCTCCCTTCTCCCAACTTTAGTAGGCCAATTGTGTGACAAAACAGAGTAGGAAAATTCAAAGAGGGATTGTGCTGTTGGTTGTCAGAGTTTCCCCTCCTCTATTTCTCTAATGTCCTGTTGGTCCCCAATCCCCCTCCCCCCCCCCATTCTTTAGGCCAATTGGTTGACTTAAACTGGCAGGAAAGCTGCAGTCACTACTTACCCAGGCATGTCACCACTTGTGTTCTGTACACCATAGTGACAGAGTCATGAAGCACAGATCTGCCAAATAAAAGCGAGTTGGAGCATTATCCTAGTAGTTATTACCCAATTAATCAGCTATAGTTTGTGACCCTATTACTGTATGGGAGCACTAATTACACTGTTCATCTGTTTAACAATAGGGTATTTGATTGTTTAAATGGTTAATTATGTCGTATTCTGCCCATAACATGCTTTTTTCCTCTTGAATTTCAGTATTATTTCATAACAACGGAAATGAAATTCTAATAATTTTAAATCCCTCTAAAACGCTCCATTTTAATGATGTGTTGCCTATGATGTCACTGGCTAACCCATTGCTCCTAACGTCGTAAAGCTCATTCACAGCGATGTTTTGTTTTGGAACTTACATTTCGGAAAATGGGTTATAAATGATGTGTTGAACTACACTGGACAAATACATGAGTAAAAACTTCTGATAAATTGTTTTTGAGTGTTCCAAAGAATGTGAAGATGCGTAAAATGTCGCTGCATTGTACCGGCAAAGCGCCACCATATCGATACACAAGTTTCCTAACTTAATTAAAAAGTCTAGTACACTGAAGTTAACGTTAATTTACCTCCGAGATATGCTCTCCCATGTTTAAGGAAGGATGACTTCGTTCAACGAAATTAAACTCTTAGTGAAAATTGTAGTTTCACCCTACTTTATGTACACTGTTCAGTAGTTTAGCTAGTAGTGTAGTAGATCGTTGAATTATATACCAGAATATTGAAAGATCGCTGATTCGAATCCAGCCTGATAGAGATAGAATATTCTAAGTTATAGGTTAAACTATGTAATATGAAAACCAGTTACCATCACAAAACTTCACCACACTGATCAGAGAAAGAGTATTATTTTGCTTTCCTCGCTGTATACAAGTGCTTACATTTGCAATCGCTGTTCACAAACGTCACGTTCAAAAAGATATTTTCTAGTTAATGTAACCACACATTTTTTACTTAACTAGAAACAATATTTTTTATCTTCATACTGTCCAGCTGGGATTCTTATTGTTTAAACTTTTGAAGTTTCACCATCTTATATAAAGATGAAGTAAGTCTGCTTCAGTCACTGATGTTTGTTTACACTCATAAACATCATAGTCCTTACGTTTGTGTTACCTGCTCCACTTACAAAACCTCATTATCCAACACCTCATTGTACTACAGGGGTACTACTAGTAATGCTTTCTAAACAACTGAATTGCTTGTATGCAAAGTGAGTTGTTCCTTGTTCAGACTAAGATTAATTTAAATCTATATTAAATACATCCTATTACTTTAACAACTCCTACAATGAGTTCTTGCTAACACTACTTTCGTATTTCATGTAAAACTTTTAAAAATATACGACTGTTTCAAAATTCAAACCTGCGTCCTCTTCAGCTCCAATTGCACGCGCTATTCATTGCACCACAGAACGCCTTGATAGAGCTGTCTCCCTACTGAATGCCTTATATAGAGAAAATTACCACTTAGGTATGCCACGAATAACTTTGTTGTATTATGGGTCATAGTTCATGACTAATAGTCGTCAATACAGTTATAAGATACGGATCCATTTGCTAATGTTCTGCAATTCCTTAGTTTTGAGTGGGTTTAATGATGTTACAGAGAGCAGGGAAGATAATGTTCGTCATTGCACATATCGCCGCTATAAATGGATGGATCATAAAAACATTAACTTTCGGAAGGTTTCCACTACCAGCACCCACAAAATTCCTTTCTAATGTTATTTAAAACTTGTAATTGCGTCTTCTATCACTAAGTAGCTAAGATGTTTGCAGAAAACGTACATAAAAACTTAGTAACTTTGGCTAACACTCTAACAACACAGCTTCGTCTTAGTCCTAGCCTGTGATGTCACCAACACTTCAGCCAGTAACAGAGCGTTTCTAACCACATGACCAAATCTTGATATTTGATGATTTTTTAAGATTTAATTACATAAAAATAACACATCTTTTGTGAGAATATTGACCGTAAATGCTACTTGAATGTTATAACCACTCAGAATAATAACAATCTAAGCCACATTTTTAACATGGGAAAATAGTCTATTACCACAGACATCGCTAAAATTACTGTATGAAGGTGAATAAATAGAAACGACTATTCACCTTCAAAATAGCTGGTGTCAGACTAGCCTGACTGACATACCTAGTTCCAAAATTAGACTGCTGATGTTAGAAAAGCTAGGCTAATTGATCTACCTGCACATGACTTGCGACTCCACAAATCATGGAACAATCACATTATGTACATTCAGTATCATGTAAAAAAAACACATAGACACATATGTACATTCTAGATCACTCTGGCATTTACACTGTGGGGAAAGTAGTGTTCAATTCACCTACCAATGTGGTTACAGTTATGATTTATAAGCACCATTATACTGACAGTTACACTGCATCCATGTATTACAACAACGGCACTTAGCTCACTCTGGGATTTACACTGTGGGGAAGGAAGTGTAAAAAGTCTTTATTACACTCTCTGTTGCATTGTTTAATACGTCCTTTCTTGTATTATACACACTTATGCTGCCATTCACTGTGGGGTAAGATGGGTAAAAGGTGTTTATTATGCAAGCGGTCTAAGGCGATGCAGTCATGGACTGTGCGGCTAGTCCCGGCGGAGGTTCGAGTACTCCCTTCGGCATGGGTGTGTGTGTTTGTCCTTAGGATAATTTAGGTTAAGTCGTGTGTAAGCTTAGGGACTGATGACCTTAGCAGTTAAGTCCCATAAGATTTCACACCCATTTGAACATTTGTTTATTATGCTGATCAGTGAATGCACAGTGTCTACAGGGTGCCCTGTGTGTATCCACTAGGCACTGGCCAGTATGCAGAGCGGACTCTGCACATGTCTGCAACTTGAGTTATAGTAAGACTGTCACCCCAGCTGCCATGCCCCCCTGGCAGCCAGTGAGCGAGACTGCTGTCTCCTGCTGCCTTCCACCACACCCAACTTCCTTCGGTCCACTATAGCCAGCATATCTCGTGCCACTCCCCACACAGAAATATCTGTTATACTGACTGCTGAATGTACAGAAATGTACTGGACTATTGCTTTCCTTGGCACAAGAACTCTCCAATGATCTGTACATGTGGTTACAAGAGCTGACTATAATTTCTCTACCGAGCGAGGTGGCGCAGTGGTTAGACACTGGACTCGCATTCGGAAGGACGACGGTTCAATCCCGCGTCCGGCCATCCTGATTTAGGTTTTCCGTGATTTCCCTTAATCACTCCAGGCAAATGCCGGGATGGTTCCTCTGAAAGGGCACGGCCGACTTCCTTCCCCATCCTTCCCTAATCCGATGAGACCGATGACCAAGCTGTCTGGTCTTCCCCAAACCAACCAACAACCAACACTATAATTTCTCTTATTCCGATGGTTACAGCACTGCATCCAAAAAGTATTATAGCATATAACACGTACGAGAAAACGGATGCAGGCATCTGTCAGCAGATCTACACCTACATCTACATCCATACTCCGCAAGCCACCTGACGGTGTGTGGCGGAGGGTACCCTGAGTACCTCTATCGGTTCTCCCTTCTATTCCAGTCTCGTATTGTTATAGTGAGACTGCCACCCCAGCTGCCATGCCCCCTGTCAGCCAGTGAACGAGACTGCTGTCTCCTGCTGCCTTCCACCACACCCAGCTTCCTTCGGTCCACTATAGCCAGCATAACTCGTGCCACCCTCCACACAGAAATATCTGTTATACTGACTGCTGAATGTACAGAAATGTACTGAACTATTGCTTTCCTTGCCGCAAGAACACACCAATGATCTGTACATGTGGTTACAAGAGCTGACTATAATTGTGATGGAGTGCACTCATGACAGCCATCTGTGCCTCTGCACATCACGGCTGGCTGGTTCCTTCCTGAGCCTACAGGCAGTGTGCATGCCAGGTGTTGTATGGAATCTGTGTTGGATAGGATTCTGTTCCGCAAGTCACCTCACCTTGCTACATGTTTCCACTTTCATGAGTTTACAAGAAGAAGAAGAAGAAGAACTGACTAAGGGCCCTTTAACTTTTCACTTGAGAGACATCCTGAAAAGTGCTAGGTCACCGAAATCCAAATCTATCATATATGTCGTGAGAAGGAGACCCCCCAACTACTAATTGCCACTGCCTGTGAAAGTCTGCACTGCACATCAATTAATGGCGTCTAGTATAAGACATGACACATTGCTGCCGCCATACATATTATGCGACAGCACCCCCAACATGAGGCTCTTACATCCTCTGTGGCCTATTTACACTTCTGATGTGGACACAAAAGATATTTCCTTCCCTGTATTAGATCTAATTCCTCAGACTTTCATGTCCATGGCTTATTGCCAATAGCATAATTCTATAGCACTGGACCTCTTCATCTTTGTCGCTACAATCAAAAATCGAGCATCCAGGTGTACCCAGGAACGTACTCTATCGGATTTCTCCATGAGTAAAAACCTCTTTGTTATTTGCACCATCTCTCTTGTAGCCCACACCAACATAAGTTCGTTCAGCACGCCCACAACGATCCAATGACGAAACTGGCCACTCTTCTTTGAATCTTGTATGCTTTTGTTATTACTGTAATGTACTATGTAAGAAATATATTACATAGGACATACTGACTAAGCTATATACGCTGTGCATTTTTGTTGGGATTTTTTTAGGAACACACAGTGAGAAACAATTACTTTATTTGGTCTCTTCTAGAAAATCCACAGCATCGTTTAAAAGAGTTATTTGAGAAATAATTGCGATGTAATGTTATGATGACGCAGAAAAAAGTCTTACATTGTTATTTAACAGTGCTGACTTATTACTTGCAGTTAACAAATTCCAAAATGTATATTAACATACAGTATGAAAGTATGAATGACATTCTCAGTCACACCCGGCAACTAGAGGAACACAGAAAATTGGTATTGTGAACTGTGGAGTCCCCAATTTATTCATCTACATAAATTTTACTTACTACAAATGAAAATACTAATGCAGTGAGACATTTCTTATCTATTAGCTGATACCGAATTTATTATGTCAAACACACTCTTACTGTAGCTGAAACAGGTTTTCAAAACACAGCACACAAGGAAAGGGAATATGCACATTTAACATTAGCAGCAATACATCTACATAGAAGGATGCCCACACAGCAACATGATCTACTGATTCCGCTTTTGGGGTAAAAACTCTGCCCACTTTCTGAAGAGGTAGTAGAAGATTAATATTAATTATTCTTTTTCTGTAATTATTGTGTCTTTGGTCTAACAAATACCATCCAGAAGATCTTTATCCTTTGCAAGAAACGTAAACACTTGAGTAACCACACAGCATGTTCATCCCATGGATTGTGCATTTCTTCCAAAACTTCCATCCCTCTTGACATTTGCTAAAGGTTTTCTGGTGTTAAGTAGTGGCTCTCTACATTCCATATGAGCAAACCAGTCGCATCTTTACCTGATGTTGCTCACACCTTAGATAACTGGACTATGCACGGTTTTGTTTATAAAACGTCGTAGGGTCGAGCCACACATGTATGCTTTAATGCTTAGCAGCTAACTCGCTGCAAATGATAATCTGTAGTTTTGATACTGCAATTGAATAGTCTATGCCTTGACGAGAATAGCGAATTAATAAAATAAAAAGACATATTAAATAGAAGGTAAATGCAGAATTGTTACAAAATGGTTCTATTCTATCGTTTGTAATTGATTTAGACGACAGAGAATTATATTGAATAAGGTATATTCATGAGAATATATCTCAGCTATACAGAAAGTTGTCCTATAATATCAGTTAGTTAACAATATGAACAGAAAATAGCCTTATCAAATGCAGTCAAATAGTGTTGAGAGCATTACGAGAGTGGTAGCAAAAGCCCCAAGCTAAACAGTCAACCAAGACACACAAAAACTAAGTCCTCTTCGTGGTCATAATAAATGAAATATTCGCCAGCTTCCTATAGTTCAGAGTTCAACATGATGATTTACAAATTAACACATGCAAGATAATAGGCGGAAACTTATACTCTGTTTACTCTCAACTCCATAATGCAATTGGAAAAAGTTAAACTATCATTAAGGGCATTCACCACAATCACCTATAGAACTGAATCATGAGTGTTACCACAGACAGGTCTACTTTCTTCCATCATCAACATAAAAGTATTCTCCTTCTTATAGATCTAATGTAATGGTGTCTTGAAAGTTAAAGTCTTGTAGCGACCATTCAGCGTCCAGAATCTATAACCTACATGATCAAATACCACACATTACCACAGGCAGGTCAGCCTTCTACAAGAACTTGACGTAAAGTACCCTCAAAGCTAAAGTCTCAAAGCAGCTGTCCGCCACCTAGGATCTATCACCCACACACGCACTGTATCACAGGTCGGTCTGCCATCTTCCAGAACAAACATAAAACTGCCCACCTTCTTCAAGATATAATATACAAGTGCCTAGAATCGCACCCTTGAGTGTACTGCTCCGAAAGTGTCTGTCTCCACTTGCCTTCAGCAGTGTTCTACCACTGTGTGCTTCACCATTGGCCAAAGGCCGTCCCCACCAAAAATACTTCGATCTTATGTTCTACAGACTTGATCTGATTGAATTTGACCACTTCCCAAACTAAACTAACATATTACAACAGCACTTAAATAAAGAAATGTTATAAACATTCAGGCACACTCAGACTATTCAAAATAATTACAAATAAAGATTTGTTCATAAATAAATGAGCTAGTATTCTTGCGCAAGTACACTCACAGTAAATGACGATAAATTGTCTTTAAATATTGTTTAAACAATTATTTATGTTTGCTTGCAAGAAATGTCTTTTGGTTTTCTTTACAATAATGGTGTCAAATAATATACATGCTTGTCCACTTCTCAAATTACCATAATTTTGTATGGGCAATGTTGTATTCAATAATTAAATAAATATCTGTGAAAAATAGTAAAATATTCATTAAAAAAGTACAGTTATGACAAGGTATGAGGTATTCATGCTGTTTCCATTTGCTGTGTTATTATGGAGAATGTGATGTTCTGACAGACATTTGCATAATCATAAGATGTAAAAAGCGTAATAAGCCAAGAAATAAAGTAGAAACAGATACATACCTTTCAGGGATGATGGCTATAGTGCAGTTCTATCATCTGAGATATCATTTGGTGAAATCACATAAAGTGTTTAGAAGTTGTTGGTTCAGAGATTCATTGGAAAAAATGTTTAGACACTGTAAAATACTAAAATTATGGTTTTAAAGATATTCAAAATATTGTTGTGTCACTGGCTGTGCCTCATTTATCTGAGATCACAGATATATTCAGATTTGCTGTAATATTTGACTGTGAATTACCATTGAACTTCTAAGAGCCATAACTTAGCTATCTTTCAGATTGTCTCAAAGTCCACGATTGCGGGAGAATTCTGCATACTGCTAAGCGAGTGACCACTGTCCATCTCCCCTCTTCTGGGCTTCTACCTCATTTCCAGCCATGTTGATTCCCATCTTTGTACCTGGCTCATTGGTACTGGTCCCTTAGCTGGGCTGGCTGCATCACACTCTTGGCAGTACAAGAAACTTCACCTCACCTGCTATCGACTCTAGGCTGCTGGATATCTCCCCCACATACACATAATGTTACACCTCCACCACAATGGAGCACATGATTTGATCTACATTGGTGTATAAAGGATTCCAGCTGCATTATTTTGTCCAGACATTGCATAATAGCTAATGGCCAGTCATCGAAGTATGCTACCCCTACCTCACATGTTCTGTGTCTATAGTGAGTTAACCCAGTATCTCACATGTCATGTGTTGAACTGCACAAAGACGCTGATTCAGGAGATAAATGAAGACATATTTCCATTCCACAGTGATCCGTAGTGTAAATATGTATTATGTAATAAAGGGCTTGCTCAACAGTGTAATAAAGACTTTTTACTCTTCCTTCCCCTCAGTGTAAATGCCAGGATGAGGTACAGTGTCCATTGTTATAATGCACAGAATCAGTGTACATACCAGTATAATTATGCTCATTTATTTATTTAGTTTAGATTCGGTCCTGTGACATCTTGTACATATTACACACTTCTGGTAGGCTGATGTTCTGGCATATGAGACATGAATGTTATTGCCATTTCTTGTTGTGTAATTGTGTACAGAGCTGTTCAGCTGATAGGCATTGGAGGTTCTTAAATATTCTCTTACAAAAACTATTGTTTCAAATATATATAGGCATGGAAGGTTCAGTATCTTTAGAGTAGGAAAGAGAGAGCGACATGAACCTTGCCTCTTTATGTTGCAGATGATTCTGATAGCTCGCTTCTGGGTTTTGAAAACAGGTTGACTACAGGGTGCATTCTCCCAAAATATTATTCCATATCGGATTGCTGACTGGAAATGTGTGTGATATGCCTGTATTACTATTTCTTTATTACAGTTTGCGATTAGTATCCGTAGCTTGGTTGTAAGAGCTTTAATGTGTGCATTCCACATGAGATCACTCTGCAGATGCATTCCTAGGAACTTAACATCATCAACTAATTTTACAATTTTGTTGTTTATTTTCAATGTGTGTTCATTTTGTTGTTTATAGTGGAATATATGGAAGTTCATGGCCACCGTTTTCCCAGTGTTAATTATAAGTTTATTTTTTTTTCAAACCAGTGTGTTAGCTCCAGCAGTGATTCATCTGCAGTTAACTGAAGGTCTTTTTGGTCTGTCCCTGTAATCAAAATACTGGTATCATCTGCAAATAAAGTTTCCTGTTTGGCATGGACATTGTCATTCAGGTCATCAACATACAAGAGAAAGAGGATAGTACCTAATGTTGATCCTTGTGGCACATCATATTTGGTGGTAGTTTTTTCTGACATGTATGTTATTCTTCTTGAAATGTTTTCAGCTATTGTGTGTTGTTTGAGAACAACTTTTTGTTGGCAGCTAGTAAGATATGACCTAATTCATTTCTTTGGAACAGCTCCAATTCCCTTTCTTTCCAACTTACATAGTAGGATACCATGATATAAAATGCCAAATGCTTTGGATAGGTCCAAGAATATTTCAGTAGCCATTTCCTTTTCATCTACAGCTTTTAGAATGGAGTGCAAATATTCATAGAGTGCTGTGGTTGTGGATCTAGATTGCCTGAAGCCATGCTGATGATTTGACAGCAATGAGTTTTTGTTAACAAAATCATAAATCTTACCACATTTTTAGGTCAATAGGACAGTTCCTTCCACACCGTGTAAATGCCAGGGTTAGCAATAGTGCCCATTGTTACAATGCACAGAATCAGTGTAACTGCCAGTATGATTATGCTTATAAATCATAAATCTGACCACATTGTTAGGTCAATTGGATACTTCCTTCCCCAAGTGTAAATGCCAAAGTGATCTACAGAGTACATATGTGTATATGTGTTTTTTAAGCATGATACTTATATATACATAGTGTGATTGTTCATTGATATGTTATGTGTGGTCACAAGCCATGTGTAGATATGTCAATTGGCCTGACTTTTAATATCCAAATCAGTGTAATTGTAGAACTTGGTAGGTCAGCTGGACTAGTCTAACAGCAACTATTTTGTAGGGTAACAGTACTTTTTTATACATCTCCACAGTGTAATTTTAGCATTGTCTGTGGTGACTGTTAAACATGGGACCAGTGTAATTAGCTTGGTAGGTTAGTGGAACAAATGTGACACGTTATTTTGGAGGGAAACTACCATTTTTGTCTATTCACCTTCATAATGTAATTTTAACAATGCCTATGGTAATTGTTAAAGATAAGATTAGTATAATTAGTTTATGTATCCTCACAGTAACTGGATCATACATTATAGCAGAGTAACTGGGTAATAACTACTTGGACAATGCTCCCATTCCCTTTTTTTTTCTGGAAAATCTCTGCTTCATGACCCTTCCACTATGGGGTACAGAACACAAGTGATGTACCTGGGTAAGTAGTGACTGCATCTTTCACGACATTTTTAAGTCAACCAACTGGTCTAGAGAAATGGGGGAGGGGGAGAGGGAAAACTCTGACAGCCAACAGGACAACTCCCCCTTGATTTTTTCACATCTAATTTTGGCACACAATTGGCCTACTGAAGTTGGAAGAGGAGAGAGGGAGGGGAGGTGTGTGGGGCTGAACTTGAAATTGAAAGTGACGGGTCAAAAATGAGTGGTATTGAAGTGGCTCTGCTCCACTATTTGCGGTGTGCATTGGAAACTTTCCATGCAGAATAAATAAATGTTAACCTATATACATTTCTTAATTTTATTTTCATTTAATTACATCAGAGAACAGAAATAATTTTAAGAAAAAACTGTCTCTTGTGCATGTTGTCCAGTGTCATACATATCCTTTTAATAATCCTCCTGGCTGTCCCCTTGCAATTACCAATGAAGTCTCCAGTGGGCAGAAGGAAAACACTGGGGACAAACCATTTGAGTTTCGATAGTAGCTGGTTCATTGATGGAACATAGTCATTTCTGAAAGAAAGAAAAGAATGACATGAGACAGTCCAAGAGAAATTTAGAAACATAACTTGGTAGCCACTCCTTCCACTGCTGTGATTATGTAGATTCACAATCTAAAGATTGCTGTTAACTGAATGACAGGTATGGTACCTATGTCCTCATAACACAAAGGTTACAATTACTTTATGATAAATATGGATGTGGTAACGAGGATAAAACTAATAACTGTGAAATACAAGAGGTATCAGCTATAACTACCTTAGAAGAAACTGACTGTCCTATAATTTTACTGTGTTAAACTCAGCTTGAGTAAGGACAAATAATTTTCATGTTTATAGGAATGACACTAAGTGGTGGAAAATTTTGTTGCCCTGAAGCATTCACTAATAAACAGAAAGTTGTTGTCCCAATGGGTGATAAGAGTGAACAACATTTTCTGCTATAGATATGCCTGAGTGAATTCAGGACATTAGTGTACTATCAAACTTCATGTTACATTAAAAAATCATAATTAGCCATAAACTTCAGGAAATTGATACTTCACACAACCACAAATTAAGATATTTCAATTTAAGTTACCTTCAACTAGCTGCAATTTGATGCAAAGGAGGAAACTGAAAGTTACTTGAGTTTCAAGGAAAGTGAAAAACATAGCATTCTAGGCATGCCTTCCATATGCTACAACTATGCAGGTTCAGTAATTAGATTCCTGTCCTGCTTTATATTCATATGTAGTTATTATTTTATGGCATATATGAGTGGACTTTGTGGATAATAATAATAACTGAGAAGCACAACAGCTATGCTCTATTGCTGACTTTCCTCTTCATTTTCCTGTGTTAAAGTTAGCCTGAGTACACAGAAATAATTCACAGCCTTCAGTGAATATTGGTGGGTGGGAGACAATTTTGTTGCTGTGTAGCATTAATAGACCTGTTATCCTAATATTTTCACTAAGATGCGGAAATTTCTTCTGACACTGGTATAGTGTTTACAAAAAGGGGCATTCCCAATAGAAAACAGTGTGTGGAACAGTATTTTCTGCTACTGATGAAATGTGGCTGAGTGAAATTCGGGCACTACCGTTTTATCAAAACATTTTAAAACGTGAAAAGTCGATGTTTTGTATAAAACAGAAAAAGCTGTTAAACAAATAGTACACATAACTGGCACGATTTTTCGATCTGGATAAGTCTATTGTAGCACTTATACTAAATAAAACGAAATAGTCATTTCCACTACAGCAGCAATTGTAACACATGCCAGATAAACAAGACTATTTTTACACAGATCATCATTTTAATGTGCCTGATGTACATAAATAACACGACGGAATCCATGAAGTATTGAACTCAAACTCTTTTTACTACAAATAAACAGAATTATTTAAGAAAACAGGGAAACAGTGGCACCTGCCTGCTATACGCTCGAGTTTCTCACCAACAGGATAGAAAGGACGAAATATGGCTTCCTTTAAGAAGCGAAATCAGGATAAAAATTCGGAGTCGGCGTCGTCTCATTTCCTTCTCCTTCTTTGAAAAGAAGTTGACAAATTAGTCCCAATCAGAGAAATTTCTGAGACTGTTGTTCTTAATTTTTTCAAAACTCCTTGTTCCAAGTGAATATTTGACTGTCGACGAACAGTTACTTTCTTTTCGAGGACAATGACAATTCAAATAGTACCTTCCTAAAAGGCCGGCTAAATATGGCAGTATGGCATTTGCTTTGGTAGATGCTGTAACTGTCTATACTTTTAATTTAGAAACTTATGTTGCCACTTGGCCAGAGGGTCCTTTCAAGCGAAGTATCCTCTTACAAATGTACTAATAAGATTGGTGGAATCTCTCAGCGGCTCTCACTGTAACATTACTGGTGACTACTGGTTCAGCAGATTACCACTGACTAAGAAGCGACTAGAAGGCAGGGTACTGACATTCATTGGAACACTCAGAAAAAACAAGAAGTAGGTCCCCAAGCGGTTTCTACAAAATAAGCAAAGAACTCAATATTCTTCGTCGTTTGGCTTCCAAGAGAATTGTAGCCTAATTTCATTCTTCCCTAAAGTTAATCAAGATTTCTCTTGGTATCTACATTATACCATAATGATACCATTG
The DNA here is from genome assembly GCF_021461395.2 of Schistocerca americana. NCBI lineage: Eukaryota > Metazoa > Arthropoda > Insecta > Orthoptera > Acrididae > Schistocerca > Schistocerca americana. The sequence continues at coordinate 405,495,531 of NC_060130.1, forward strand.
ATAAAGATACAGACGATTAACTGAAACAATAAATTGTAAATTTTTTACAATACGACAAAATTGGGACCTGATATTGTTGTTCAATTACCTGTAATTAAAAAAAATGATGAGTGACGAAACACTCACAGGTGGTCTATGGTTGTTTTCTAGAATTTACTTAATGTCTCTGCTGTGAGTACACTGTGCACATACTGAGCAAATCCGAGAACACCTAAATCAGTGAGAAGATCGGAACTTCTGTAGAGGTTGGTCCGCAAAGTGATCAAAGCTCATATTCAGCACAGATCTGCTATCTCTCAAATTCCCATTAAATTGTGGCGGCATGCACGTATTCCACTGGGCATAAATTCAACAGTTACACCACAAGAGAAGGTTCCATAAGGACATTGCTAGAAGTGTGGACGGCAGAAAGACAGGTCAGCTAGAAAAAGTTGTCATAAATGTAAAAGGCGGATCTGTTTGGCTCATTTGCATAGCATACGTGTTAACTGTCTCCGAAATAAATTATTAAAATGTTTTTTATTTATTTCCATCCCCCCTACATATACAAAAATAGAACAAACAATTAAAGAACATTTGATAATCGTTTCCATCAGTAATTAATAAAACTCAAAGGTGAACAGGAGTCCCCCACGCGCCCGACCTCGTAACTATTCAGCGCGTGCCTATTGCAGGGTTAGAATACTTGATTACAAATTACGTAAAAGTTTCCATCTTCCAAAGGAAATTTTGTTTCTGTTCCACAGCAAACTACCCTTTGTTTTGAGAGTAACGACAGGGTCCAAGTAGGCGGTATTCTATTCATTATCTTGCGATTAATTGAAATATGAAGCACGAAAATACGTGCTTGAAAATGACCCACGGTTGAAATTCGCCAATCACACAGATAATAAAAACAATACAGCCTACATTGACCATGATTTTATTCTCAAAACATGTTGAGCCTGTGGACAACCACAAAAGCGTCTGTTTGCCGTATAACATTGGATGAATATCTTTATGGCAATCTGAATTTCTTTGAAGCCAACGTTGGTATGGTATACTACTGTACTCTCTGCGGTTGATGACTGGCGTAATGTGTAGTGATATTGTTTATCTTTTGTTGTGAGTTAGTAAATAAACTGTAGCATAATGCCTGACGACGTAACAATGACGGAAGGTACGAAGGAGGAGCAAGAAAAGAAACCCGAAGAAGAAACAGCCGAACTGGTGAGCGACAGTTTTATATTTTTCGGTTGTGTATAGCATGTGCTGTACCATTTATCGAGAGTATTTTAGTGATATATTACATCAGTAATGAGCATGTGGCACTTTTTCGATTATTGAACGTAATACTAATGCATTTCATCCCTATTCTTTCCTGTGTTAAATACTGATGGATCCCAATATTTGTGATAAGTCATATCACTATTCGTTGTATTCTGCGCCAGCTAGTACAGAGAATTAGAGAAATTCCAATACTTATAACAGTGTTCAGCTGCAGATGACACCATTAGGGCAATGGTTTCACTAATATTCAATAGCCTAAGTAGGACTATTCCGCGTTAAAAAGTTGGTTAATCAGGTGATGGAACGCAGTGACGGCTGCAGAGCAGTCGTTACTTCTGTTGCTTCTTTTTTTTTAAGCAATGATATAATTGATATGTTATAAATGCCACTACATCAATAATGTGTGTGTTTTATTGGATGCATATTCGGGAGCAGTGGGATGAAAATACCTTCCTGGCAAGTCAGAATTGTGTTTTCGTGAGTTACTGTAATTTCATCATATGAATGTCAAGGTAGTTTGTACACTGCTGCAATGCCGAATAGCTCCAGTTCTTTACAAGAAATAATCCCCCGCCATTAATAAGCCTTCTGGAGTTCATATCGACTCCTCATCACAATCTGTGAAAATGACTGTGCTTAATTGTATGGCTCGTGTTTGTGCCTTACATTTTGTGCATTTAAACCGTTTTGTTAAAGCATCTTGTAAATCATTATTTCTGTAATGTAAAGCTGCCCTCAACCTTGAAGTTGGTTTGAGCTCGCCACAGTGCTTTTACTAGGCTTGGTCCTGTTGTATGTCATTGTCTTCCTGACATCTTACCTACCAGTCAGTTAAAGATGGACCAACAGTCTGACATGAACTCTCTGTATTTTCCGCATACACAAGTGTTTATTAGAGTCGAAGAAAATATTAAGTGACAGATAAAATTTGTAAGACAAACTGAAAATGGAAGCCTGAACCTTTGGATTTGTAGTGTGCCACTTAACTACAAAGCCAGACTTTTGTGATATGATCTTGTTGGTACCTTTCTGTAGCTGTGTTTGTGGTAAATGGTCATTCAGAAACATTGCACCATTTGCGTGTTTGCTAATTACTTGTCTTAGAATGGTACGTACAGTTGAACTTACAATGGGTAACAGTCATTTCTTAGCGACACGTATGAAGAGTGAATTGCTCGGTGATCGAGGGTTCAGTCCTCAGTTGGTCGGCTACTTGGCTTCTTACTGGATCTTCTGTTGCTTCTTTTACCTCTGACAATGGTTCTTTAATGTGAGAAACTGCTTGTTAACCTGTGGTTTCCCCAATAATTAGCAAGGTGGACCTGTTTAGATCCCAAAGGAAGCAAGGGCATGATACACGTAGTTGGACCGTTCCGAATAAAGCAAAGCATGATTGAAAACGCACTTGCATTTGAGGACAGCTTTACTATGCTTTAATGACATACCAAATTAAAGGTGTAATACACTACACTTACGTACCAACAGTATTGTAACTAATTCTTGAGACACTGTTTATACTCCTTTGCCCTCATTGCGTCACTCACTCAGCTGTTCTGTTAATCCATACATAAAGCTCCACATGAAGATGTGCTTTCAGATGGAAAATGTCAAATTATGGTAAAAGTGTGGCATTTCCATTGTGTTTTGCTGTTGGTAATGGTTCGCACAGTGAGTTGTGGGAACTCAATGTGTCAAATCACGAGTGAGATGAATGATAGCCACTGAGCTTCTCATTCACAATTGCCTATGGTTTGTAAATAAATTTGGCTGGTATTTTGTTCCTTAAGGTTAGAATGTAACCAAATCATCAGAGTTTTTGGCAAAATCGGAAAGAACACACATGTAGGTTATTGTAATGATTAATGTATATCTCAGGCTACGCTACTTGTCAGTCTACTGTGGTAACTATATTTTTGTGTTGAGATCCATTGGCTTCACCATATCACAAGCAAATTATCACATTCCAACCTAACCTAGACCTCAGGCTAAACTACAAATCAGTCTGTCACTACAATCATGCTTTTTGACTTTCACATTCACTGACCTCGCCAACTCCCAACCAGACTGTCACAGTCCAACATAACCTATGCCTCAAGCTGTGAAACAGGTCAGTCTGTCACCACAACCAGGGTTTTTGCTTTCATATTCATTAGCTTCACCAACTCACAAACAAATTATCACATTCCAATGTAACTGAGGCTCCAGGCTTCACCACAGGTCTGTCTCTTGGCACATCTTGGTCTTTACAGTCACCAAAGGACTACTAAAATCACTAAGAAAGCTTATATTTCATAGTAACCAGATTGGTAGAAGGCATCTGATTAGCTCTGACAAGTGTCAACAAATAGCCAGTATCCATACACAATGCAAGAACTGCCAATATCATAAGTGCACTTTAGCCCATATTATTCATTGATTGGTATAAGAAATTGCTGGTCGCTACTTCTGCAACATATACTAACTAATAAACAGTTTCAACTAGGCCTGTTGTACTTGGGTTGATACGAAAGTGGCTTTGACAAAAGCCACTATTTCTCTTTTGCACTAATCAGCTGCTGATATTATTTAATGTTTCAAATAAAATATTTATGTGACTTTACATAGAACACAGACAACCGTTTCTTTACTGCCTGGGTGTGCATTTGGGAGGACGACTGTTCAAACCTGTGTGCGGCCATCCAGATTTAGGTTTTCCATTATTTCCCAAAACCGCACCAGGCAAATGTCGGGATGGTTCCTTTTAAAAGGCACAGCTGATTTCCTTCTCCATTCTTGACACAGTCTGAGCTTGTGCTCCATCTCCAATGACCTCAGTGTCAATGGAATGTTAAACCCAATCTTCCTTCCTTACTTACTTCCTTTCTGTACTGCCTTTGCAATGCTTGCTTCCTGCATTCTTGGTATGCTTTGTGTTTGAAGGTCACTGTATCAAGGGGTAATATATCTTGTCATACTACTAGTCATTAAAATTATGGGATGAAGATCTAATATGCCAAACAAAACAACTAGAATGAGAACAACTGGCTCTCTCTGGCCCATATCTCATTCATACACCATCTTAACCCAAAGTCCATGTGATTTGCCTGAAATTTCTTTGTAGAAGTTGTCTTGTTTTACATTCAGCATTTTTTAATTTGTTATACACTTATCTAGTTTATTGTTATGCGATGTTCAGTGTTTAGCATTACTCGTGACCAATAGAAAGTACTTAATAACGTAGTATACATCTTTCCATACTGATGTCCCAAAGAATCTTAATTGTTAGAGACAATTATTATCATTTTGAAATATTAGTTTGAAGGCAGTTTTTTCAGTACAGTAGGAAATACGGAAGCGTCCGATCCCACCCGTCTGCTTTGACCCATGACGTCACGAGTATGGCGGAAACGACCATAAACCACGATTCCAATATGACGCATATAAAGTCATTACGTACACATTATGAGGACGAAAATACATCGAAAAACAAACACATACACACACACGTTCCACAAAAAGCCTAATGACACTAACGGGACAAGCACGGGAAATAGGGGGTTTTTGGGTGGGGACAAACTAAATATAAACAAATTTAGACACCCACCCCCATACAAAACCACTAAACACAATATCATCTGGAATCGGACACTTCCCTTGACCTATATAGCTCAACAGCAGCTCCCGATCCCATAAATTAGGACCATACACTTCCCTTGGCCTATATAGTTTTAAAACATCTCCGATACCAATATCAACATACAAAGCCGCACATTGGGATCGAACACTTCCCTTGACCTGCGCACTGTTAATTTTATCCCTCATATCCATTCCTGAACAAAAACAACAACCGATTAATTTTACTAAAATTACCACACAATGTACAGCGATCAACACTAAATTAACCTTCACACAAAATCGTTAACTCACTGAAACACATTCCACTACAAACACAGCCGACACTCGAACAATTCTGGATAATGAGCAAAAGCAAACTGAGCCCATTACATCACACAAACGAAAACCCTGAACATACCACTAGAGAGCACAACAAACCACAACACGACGACATCTACAAACACGCCACACTCACAAACCAAACTCCGCGCCGTCATGACGTCACACATGACAACACCCTTACGTCACGGGTCAAAGGCGACGCATGGGATCGGACGCTTCTGTCGACCCGTACAGTATTATTGCAATGTTCTTCTTATAGATAAAGGTGTATGTAAAAAGCTGACAGTGAGATGCAAAGACCACTGCACACAGTAACCAAGCTACACTTACTTTGTCAGTCGCTTTTTATGTCCAGTTCTGGCATTTTGACTGGTGTTTCTTGTTTGGTAACTCACGTTGCCTGAACTGAGACACCCAATTCCTTGTATGCCATTATGTCCCTGTTTATCATGCCACGTACACCATTCATTTTACCCATTACAAAATTGGACCACATGTGAGTTGAGTTTATTGTTGGCCTAAGCAAATCCAGGTCGATTTTCTTTTTCTGTTGTATAGGATAACACCATGTGAGGTGGAACAGTGGTAAGATACTGGAGTTACATTCATGAAGACGGTGTCTCAAATCTCTATCTGGCCATTTATATTTAAGTTTTCTGTGGTTTCCCAGAATTACGTAAGGCAAATACTGAGATTGTTCTTTTGGAAAAAGGCATTCTTCCTCTATATAACTTGTGCTTTGTCACCAATGACCTAGTCATCAGTAGGGTGCTAATATTTTCCTCATTCGTTTCTTTTCAGAGGAATATTTTTCACTCACTTGGTGCAATAGGATTAAAAATTTGCACAGTTTGTAACCAAACATTTTACTGTCATTATAAGTTCTCTGCTTACTTCATAAATTTGACAGTTTTGCGGTTTCATTTGCATTTATTTTTTCATTATTATCTTCTTCCATCTGGTTTGCTGTTTGTTATTTACTCTGTCATAATTTGCTTCCAGGCAGACATTGTCATCTCAACATATTCTAACCTCTTGTATTTTCTTTTCTCGTGCCTTTAACATCTTTAAGTACCATATGCAAAAAAACTTACAGTATATCCTCAATTTCTGTGACTGATATAATTTTGTGTTTAGCTATTATCTATTTGTGTAGAGTAAATGCTGACTCGAGTATGTGTAAACACACTTTTCACTGTGTTTGTTCCTGTACTTTTAGCATTATAGTGAAGTATAGGCCTACCATGAGTTTACTTGCAGTGTCCATTAAGCCTTTTTGCAATTATATCATTTGTGGTAATTGACAGATCTACGCTTTAGTTAATACTGTTACATTTCAATCACATTTTTATTAGAGAAATTTATTTTTCATTTAATAGGCCAACTTGGAAGATGTTTTTTAGAGTAGTGCTACAGAGTTACTTATTTGCATAATATGTATTGGTGTTTTTGCAGAGCATTCTGCATACTTAGAATTTTCTCTGTTTGTTTGTAGTCCGAAGAAGACAAGCAATTGCAGGAAGAACTTAACTTGCTGGTAGAAAAACTGTTGGTAAGTAAATTTTATATTTCTATGTCAAAGTAACTACGCTTTGTCATATATTAATAAGTAAAATGCTCTTTCATGTGCCTTTCAATCTCCACAAAAACCACTTTTTTCCTCTCTTATGAATGAACAGAGGTTTCACTGGTAAATGTGCTTTTAAAGTGTACTGCTATTGGTAATGATTTGCATGATAAATCACGGAAAGGTATTGCTACGAATCACAAGTCAAATGTAGATAGTCAATGAGAATCTTTTTCATAATTTCCTATTGTTTGTAAATAAATGTAGCTCATATTTTGTTCTATTAGGTTAAAAAGTCACCACATCATTGGAATTTTCAGCAAAATTATAAATAAGACATACAAGTAGGTAATTGCAGTGACTAATGTATATCTCGATTACAGCAATTATTTTTTCGTATTGAAATTCATTGGCTTTGCCAACTCACATTAAAATTAATAAGTTCGAACGTAACCTAGGCCACGGGTTACACTACAGGTTGCACTGTCCACACATCTAGTTTTCTTCCATTCACATTCATTGCCTTTGCTAATTCTCAACCAAACAGTCACATTCCATCATAAAATATGCCCTATGCTACACTACAGGCTAGTCTGTCAGCTCATTTAGTTTTCTACTATTCATTTTGTTGACATTGTCAGCTCACAAACACATTGTCACATTCCAACCTAACCTAGGCCTCAGGCTTGACTACAGATTAATGTGTCGGCATATGTAATTTTTTCCAGTCTCCAAAGAAATACAAAAATTAGTAAGCATTCATTCACAAAGTTCCTACCTGGCTCGCTTGAAGGAAATCCTGAGGATGATGATGATGATGATAATGATGATGATAAGAAGTAGCAACCTAAAAATTCACAATAACCAGATGACTAACAAGTATTCTGGTGCTCTCTGTATTGAAAACAATATAATCAAGTCATATCTTGTGCTGAAAGGAATTAGATTAAGTGATTCTCATTCGCTACCATGTACTATCACACATTTTGCTAAGACCAATGTCAACAAATTGCCATCATCAGTATGCAACACAAGAGCCGCATCACCATAAGTGCACTTTAACCAGGTTCAGTCGTAAAACAGTGTGGCAATTTCCAATTATGAGATACACAGTCAGGGAGGGCATGGTTAACACATTATTGGGTCACCTTGATGTGCTGTAACCACGTGTAAACCATCACATAATTGCAACAGAAGAACCATATCAATTGACTCGTGGGACCTTTTTTTAACATTTGTCAGAGTGAAACATCCATTGATTATAATGTGGGAAAGAAATATGCCCTAGATTTTGCACTACAAAGACAACCAAAAATGCTGTGTAATGTTCAATTTGGATCATTTATCAGGCCAGGGGTGGTGTTGACACACTTCAAACTGTATAGCTGAAAATAATAGTATGGTTGGGCACTATCATTTTTGGTAGGTAACAATCAGTATTGCAAAGTGTAATTGACTGTTGTTTGTAAGTTTAAAGTAAAGAAAGTACTAGCTGAATCCCCTGAAAGTGTAGTCTATGACTTCAGCAAACTTGTCTGCAAGTTTAATGGCAGGAAATATGCAGTTTGGTGCATAAGCTACTTTCTTTGTCTTACATACATAAACCTTACTTGTTATTGGAAACTAGTACAAGATGTCGCATCTAAGTGTATTACAATGATTAGACAATGGCACATGATCTAGGCACAATATTTGTCATGCTAACTAATTTTTGTGGTGACCGGAGATTTTGATGTTGCCTGGGGGTTGTGACAGCTAAGTTTCTGGAGCTTGTTTTGGACTCTTAATGCAGAAATAATACTTACTTTTGATGTCTTTTTTGTGGCCTTACCATACAGTTCTGTGAAACAAGTCTCCTCATTGGTGATATCAAATACCCACTGTTGGTACCTTGTGAGTAATATGTCATTTACATTGAATTTGCCTACATTCTGATTTTCCTTGCTAAAACAAACTCAGATAATGTAATCTCCTTGAAAGTGATAAAGTGTTCCTTTTCCTTGCCAATTTCTTACACATTACTTTTGGAATATGCTTACTGTTGTACTGCATATTAACTTCCTGTACTGTAATATACAGAAGTGGTGAGATGCACAGTTGTGTTGTGCTCCAAACAAAGGGTAAAGGTGACAAGGTGGTCATTTGATGAGTAACAAAAGTTTTTACAAATAATTAAAGTGATGTAACTGATTATATATACAGGGTGTTACAAAAAGGTATGGCCAAACTTTCAGGAAACATTCCTCAAACACAAATAAAGAAAAGATGTTATGTGGACATGTGTCCGGAAACGGTTAATTTCCATGTTAGAGCTCATTTTAGTTTCGTCCACCTACGCTCAATGGAGCACATTATTGTGATTTCATATGGGATACTCTACCTGTGCTGCTAGAACATGTGCCTTTACAAGTACGACACAACATGTGGTTCATGCATGATGGAGCTCCTGCACATTTCAGTCGAAGTGTTCGTACGCTTCTCAACAACAGATTTGGTGACCAATGGATTGGTAGAGGCGGACCAATTCCATGGCCTCCACGCTCTCCTGACCTCAACCCTCTTGACTTTCATTTATGAAAGCTCTTGTCTACGCAACCCCGGTACCAAATGTAGAGACTCTTCGTGCTCGTATTGTGGACGGCTGTGATACAATACGCCATTCTCCAGGGCTGCATCAGCGCATCAGGGATTCCATGCGACGGAGGGTGGATGCATGTATCCTCGCTAACGGAGGACATTTTGAACATTTCCTGTAACAAAGTGTTTGAAGTCACGCTGGTATGTTCTGTTGCTGTGTGTTTCCATTCCATGATTAATGTGATTTGAAGAGAAGTAATAAAATGAGCTCTAAAATGGAAAGTAAGTGTTTCCGGACACATGTCCACATAACATATTTTCTTTCTTTGTGTGTGAGGAATGTTTCCTGAAAGTTTGGCCGTACCATTTTGTAACACCCTGTGTGTGTGTCTATATATGTATATAAGTTCTGGTAGAATATAAATAACTTAGGAATAAACAAGACCGTGCTAACTTTTGGACAAACCTATCTTGAACGCGCGCGCGCACACATACACATACACACACACACACACACACACACACACACACACAGTACTAAGACTTCAGGTAGTGTGGGTGCTGTGTTGGGTGGTGTAGGTAGCGGGGGAGTGAAGAGGGAGGAAGGAGGAGGGGTTGGTGGTGGGTGACTGGTGGCTTAGTGGGAGGCAGCCGGTTTGCTGGCTAGGAATATGGGAGTAATGGGTGGTAGGTGTATGGTCTGGGCTTATAATGCACAAGTGCGGGAGCCAGTAGGGAGTGGCACGTGGTAGATGAAGATGATGATGTCACGACATGGATTGGGAGAGGGTGATTAGACAAAGGAAGGGGAAACTGTTGGGTGGAGGATGTGGGCACAGTGGGTTAAGAGAGACTGGGGCCAGGAGGATTAAGGTGTCAAAGGAGATAACTCCCATCTGCATAGTTCAGAAAAGCTAGCTGTTGAGGAAAGGATCCAGACAGCCCGCGATGTGAAGCAGCCATTGAAATCTGCTACGTCAACTTTATTTTTGGTCACAATCATAGCCAAAATCCTTCCCACTCTTCCTGAAATAGTATTCCATTGCCCATCTGACCTACACAACATCCCAGTCCATGCCAGAGCCACTTTCACTCACCATGGAAGACCCAGGTGCAAGACCACAATCCACCTTCCTGGCACTTCCTCCTCCAGTCCAGTCACACACTTATCCTACCCCATCAGAGGCAAAGGCATCTGAGGAAGCTATCATGTCATATACCAGATCTGCTGCAATCCCTGTGCTGTTTTAAATGTCAGTATGACAACCAACCAGCTGTTCAACAGAATGAATGGCCACTGCCAAACTATGGCCAAAAGCAGAGTTAACCACCCAGTGGCGCAACATGCAGCTGAGCACAACACACTCAGTTTTAATGGCTACTTTACAACCTGTGCCATTTGGATCTTTCCCTCCACCACCAGATTTCCTGAACTACCCAGATGGAAATTATCCTTGCAAAACATCCTTCCCTTCCATAACCTTCCTGGCCTCAATCTCCGTTAACCCACTGTACCCACACCCTCCACCCAATAGTTTCCCCTTCCTCTATCTTATAATTCCCTTCCAGTTCACATCTTTGTGTCATCTATCCTACTAGCTTCAGCACCCATGCATCACATGCCTGGCCCGAATACCTGCCACCCCTCTCTCCCGCATTCCTTGCCAGCAAACTGACTGTGGTTGCGGAGACAGACATAACAATAGTATAGCCTGAGGCTTCTGTTGTGTTCTTTAATTATCCTAGTAACTGTTGTTATCATTTTTCTTGTCATGTTGTGTATGATCTCTTTCTTGCTGCAGGTTTGCTATAGCTAGTTTTTCCATTGAGCTGTTTTGCAAACTCTTTCTTTTACAGACTGTTAGTCCTTGTTTGGCACTGCAGAAGGAACCTTAAAATCCCAAACACTGTCTGCTGTTTCCTTTTATGTATATGACTGCCTATTATTCTTACCATGCTTTACCGAATACCAGTGGGAAATTCAAATTAATTTATGTAATGCTCGTTATTGTTTTGCACAAATTAAACACAATGTTTAAATTATCTCTAGTTGCAACTGGCACTTATTCAGTTTGTACAGTGGTAACTTACTTTGCAGGTATTCTGAGTAATCATCATCTGCTGTTTTTTTGTTAATTTTACTGTGCATCTGTTGCAGGACAATGATGAAACTCAGTACTTGCCTGCTCTAGAGAGCTTGAGGAGCCAGATTCAAGCATCAACCACATCAATGACCAGTGTTCCAAAACCTCTGAAATTTATGAGGCAACATTTTGAAGCAATGAAGACTGTATATGATAAAATTAAAGACCAGAAGACAAAAGAATTTTGCGCTGATGTGATATCAGTGCTAGCAATGACAGTTACTGGAGATAAGACTGAATGTCTTAAGTATAGGCTACTTGGATCTGTTTGTGAAATTGGTGATTGGGGTCATGAATATGTAAGGTAATTGCATTTTGATAGTATTAAGGAGCTTGACAATGGTTCCCAATTGCTAAAGTGTAAAAATTATGAGGAACAAAGTTTCAATCTTTGTATAATGGAATAGAGTCGTGCAGAAAAAAATTTAGGGAGCTTGTGCAGTGTTTGCTTTACTGAATCTGCATTCCAGATGAGCTGGAGTCAAATTCCTGTGATGTTTTCCAGACTTAGGTTTTCCAAAGTTTTCTAAATGATTGTAAATGCTGGGAAGAATCCTTTATCTTCCTTCCTGCAGTGAAGATTGATGTGTCTTGTGTAGCTATTGGGATCTGTGCAGTCATACCATTTACAAATGTTTGATACTTACACTACTGTTTGGAACACATACAACAGCAAGAAATATTGGAGTTAACCTAGTGAAATGTATTATATGATTTATTTATGATGGAAGTATTATTTGCAAAGCTTTTAAAGGACAGGAAGGATGTTGTATGGAAATTCATAATAGGTGAAGTCCGAATTTATTGATGATAATCACTATAAGTGTACTGTGTAGCAAGCTTTAAGTTTGTTCCACAAGTAAAAGAAATTTCTTAGGCATGGTTTGCGTTGAGGCTATATGATATGTTATGTGACATGTTGCAGTAAAGGTTGCATGATGCTTATCGGTGCAATGCTCATGTTCCCACTGGGAAGATACAATAAGTGATACTATACACAATGCAACTCATGATACAACAGACAAGACAACACAAATCACATTTCGGTTTCACTTGCAATCATGAGCTCTTCTGAAGAGAACATTACTGTGATTTATCATTATTTAAGTCTCAAAACACTAAAAAAATAAAAGAAAGTACTGGGTACACTCATACAGTGCTATAAATTATAAATACTAAACATAGTTTGGCTGTGAGGTCACTCAACATGAACAGAAATTCCACAGAATGAGTCCAGGCACTTTTTGGAGCAACCAGTATTAGCTTCTCCGACAGTGCAGCACACAAATTTTTGACTTGCTATTTCTCCTGCTGAGAACCTGCTCGTTACAATAAGGTAAGTTGGTGAAAGTGTGTGAATGGTGTTAAAAAAGCTGCCATTAAAAGTTTGTTTTCTGTAAGACCACATAGAACGATACTTGATTCAGTGTTATACATATATAATGGTTACAAATTAATTTTGCTGGGACGGTATTTTCAATTTCACAAAGTAGCATATGATCCAGCCTGGAGAACATTCACAAGAAATCCTGGACTTGAAATGAGATCAGTCACCATCAATGGTATATCAGTGGGTGGTGAATGCTGCTTAGAGGTAAGCAGTGTGTTTGAAGAAATGGAAGAACCTCATGGTGTTAAGAAAATCCCAGTGGGTCTTCAGCTTTGTCTAGCTGCTCATTCAGAAGTAACAGGAATTTAGCATTCAGATTTCTTTTATTCTGATCACAAAGTTTCCTGGAATCAGGGAGCGTAGACTGAAAAAACATCCAGTCAGTATCATCAGGTGATGACTCCCTGTGTCTTTTCATTTCCAGCTTTGGTTTGTATCGACAGCGTAGCAGGAGGAAGTAGCCTTGCGTGTAGCGCATAGTGTATAGCTGCCATCTTAGTTGTGGACAACTTCCAGTATATCTCACTTATTTGCTTGAGGATGGAAAGAGCTATCACTCTCCTTCCACTGTTAAAAACAATTTTGATATATTTGATATATTTTGTACACAGCAGTGCATGACCTAAAACCCACCAAACGTAAACTGTTCAGTGACAACATACACCACAGCAAGCTTTTCAAAATATTCCCTATAGTTTACTTACAGTATTTGTGAAGTATTGCAATAACTATGGGCAACAGCGAAAAGAAAAGCAGTTCATTACCATGTTGTCATGTTGGACTATAACATGAATTTTTTTTTTACGAAGTAGTTTAAGTAGTTTCCTTAGAATCAAATGAGAAACCCTGTGTAGCAGAGAATGCATGTGAGTCTAAAACCTCTGATTTTTAGTTTTCACACAGAAAGTAAAAGCTTTCCAGAAAAATTAAGTAAAGAGATGGGTGTGGCTTTGCTTCATTTACATAAAGATGACTCAAACTTTGTATTTTATAATACAGTTTCGTGGAGCAACCAGAACTCCCTGTTGCTCTTGGTGATACGATAGATATACATGTCTCCGTTGTATCACTGTCATCCCAGTGTGAACCAATTAAGTTGCTTAAACTACTTCTCTACACACTTCACAATAGGGGGTTGCTTTTGTATTGTATTGTGATGAGTCACATTGCATATCGTATCATGTATTGTATTGCCTCAGTGGGAACCATGCCTCAGAGTTACAAACAGTAACATAGCACAATCTAATGGCAAGTCATTGACTAATGAAGTGACAAAATTTATTTACCACAAATTTATTGTATAAAATATAGGAGAGCAGTAATCAACTAAATTGCTAATGGAATGGGGGATTGTAATACAAAAAAGTCAATCTCTTGCAAGGATTTTGACTCTAGCTTGTCAACAGTATCTCAGTAAATAAAACTGATTCTCGTGTTACGTTCTAATTATATATAAAAATTGCTTAACATCTACTCATTTTCAGTTTCCTAGTATCTTACAAGGTGCGACAATAAAGTAAGGAGACTGATGTGAAAAAAAAATGTTGCTTACCGTTTTAGTCAAGTTTAGTGTTGTCTCCTTCAAAGAAGTTTCCTTCTGATTGCACACACTTTTTCCAGCATTTCTGCCATTGATGGTAACATTTCTGGAACTCATCTTCTGTAATATCCTCCAAGACGCTCGTCACCACTTTTTGGACATCTAGTGTTGCTTGAAAATTGTGTCCCTTGACTGCTGTTTTGACTCTTGGAAATAGAACAAAGTCGCACAGAGTTGGTATCTGGTGAATAAGGTGGCTGTGGTAGTACTGAAATTTGTTTTGAGGTTAAAAATTGCTGTACTGACAGAGCAATATGGGATAGCGCATTATCGTGCTGCAGAATCCAATTATCAGCAATGTTGGCATGGACATGAAGAACTCTTTTTACAAAGTCTTTCTAATATTTCTTTGTAATAATATTGGTTAACTGTTTGTCCAGGAGGCAACCACTCTTTATGAACAATTCCCTTATAATCAAAGAAGCACACAAGCATGCATTTCACTTTTGACTGTGACATGCAAGCTTTTTTTGGTCTGGGTGATCCCTTTGAGCACCATTGCAAACTTTGGCATTTTGTCTCTGGATCGTACTGAAAAAACCAACTTTCATCACCAGTGATAACACGGCTCAACTATTCTGGATTGATTTCCATTTTCTGTAACAGATCGGCTGCCACATTTTTCCGTGTTTCTCGCTGTTGTGGTGTGAGATTTTTGGGGACCATTTTTGCACAAATCGTTCTCATACCAAGATCTTCAGTTATTATTAGACAAACCATTTCTCGATTGATGTTCAGTTCTTCTGCAATCATTTTCACGGATAATCTTCAATCAGATCGTACGAGTTCATGCATCCTGACCAAGTTGACATCCGTCCGTGAGGTTGATGGTCATCCACTGCGGTCTTCATCTTCGACATTCGTTCTGCCTTCACTGAACATTTTATGCCAACGAAAAACTTGAGCTCTTGACATAACTTCCTCTCCAAAAGCCTTCTGAAGCTTACTGTAAGTTGTCGTTGTGTTTTCACCCAATTTAACGCAAAAAGAAATGGCGTACCGTTGCGCAGTATTATGCGGTTCCACTTTCGTGACCAGAGACACAAACACGTGTTAACTTATTACAGCACAACTCACGATTGAGCAGTTGCATCAGTGTGCCGTTTGGACTAGAAGCAGCTTATAGACCAAGGTCAAAGTTATTGTGCCTACACAAGCCGGCAGAGTTGCCACATCTTGCAAAGAAAATCAGTCTCATTACTTTATTGTCGCACCTCGTATATGTGCTCAGCAGGATGTAATAATGTTCTGTAAATTCACATAATGTTTAATTGTTTAACACATACGTTCTAAGACAAAAAGAAACAAAAAGATGCACCATGAAGGAATTATCCAAATGCGACAGAAATTGGTAGATGTGATATATGTGTATAAACAAACAAATGATTACAATTTCAGAAAAAAATGGAGAGAGATTCACAAATTGAGTAAGTTAATAATACTTTGATCCATCTCTGGCCCTTAGGCAAGCAGTTATTCAGCTTGGCATTGATTGGTTGAGTTGTTGGATGTCCTCCTGAGGGATATCGTGCCAAATTCTGTGCAGTCCCTTGGTGGTCGCCGCAAGTCGCTGAAGTAATTAAGGAGCGGCGGTGAGCTGTACAGCAGCATAAGCGACACCCTTCCCTGGTGCACCTCATAGCCTTTAAACAGCTCCGTGCCCGTGTTCACCAACTTATCAAGCAACGGAAGCAGGAGTGTTGGGAGAGATATGTCTCAACCATTGGTTACCATACGTCACCTTCCCAAGTCTAGATGAAGATCAAATGTGATGATAATTAAATCAACACCCTAACTGCAATCAGGCGTTTATATACATCATTGGGGACATGTTAAATATGTGTACCCTGACTGGGACTTGAACCCAGGGAGCATGCAAGGGATAAGTACCTGCAGGTGTATTGCCCTCTGTGCCCTCGGTGGTTCAGATAGATAGAGCGTCTGCCATGTAAGTAGGAGATCCCGGGTTCGAGTCCCGGTCGGGCCACACATTTTCAACATTTGCCCAATGATGTATATCAAAGCCTGTTTTCAACTAGTGTGTCAATTTAATTATCATTTCATTCTAGATAAGCTGCACGGTCATCAATGGTATCTGTTCTTTCGGGAACAGACACTACCTTCATATATAGTTAAAGATCAAATGTGTTTTCGGGTACCAGACCCCAACAGGTGCTCCCGGCGTTAACACCACTAGCATGTTATCTTCCAATGCAAACGCAATTACCGAGCACTTTGCTGAGCACTATGCTCGAGCCTCCGCGTCGGAGAACTAGCCCCCAGCCTTTCCCACTCTCAAACAGTGGTTGGAAGGGAAAGTCCTCTTGCTCACTACACACCTCAGTGAACCCTATAACGCCCCATTTATGGAGTGGGAGCTCCTCAGTGCCCTTGCACATTGCCCCGACACAGCTCCTGGGCCAGATCGGATCCTCAGTCAGATGATTAAACATCTCTCGTCTGACTGACATCTCCTCGTCATCTAAAACCGGATCTGGTGCGATGGTGTCTTTCCATCGCAATGGCGGGAGAACACCCATCATTCTGGTGCTCAAACCTGGTAAAAACCCGCTTGATGTGGATAGCTATCGGCTCATCAGCCTCACCAACGTTCTTTGTAAGCTGCTGGAACGTATGTTGTGTTGGCAGTTGGGTTGGGTCCTTGCATCGTGTGGCCTACTGGCTCCATGTCAGGGCAGCTTCTGCCAGGGTTGCTCTACCACTGATAATCTTGTGTCCCTCGAGTCTGCCATCCAAACAGCCTTTTTCAGACACCAACACCTGGTTGCCGTTTCTTTTTATTTATGAAAAGCATATGACATGACCTGGTGGTGATCATATCCTTGCCACATTATATGAGTGGGGTATCTGAGGCCCACTCCTGTTTTTTATCCAAAATTTCCTGTCGTTTCGTACTTTCCGTGTCCAAGTTGGTGCCTCCCATAGTTCCCCTCATATACAGGAGAATGGGGTCCCGAAGGGCTCTGTATCGTGTCTCTCTATTTTTAGTGGCCATTAATGGTCTAGCAGCAACTATAGGGCCATCCGTCTCACCTTCTCTGTATGCAGACGACTTCTGCATTTCGTACTGTTCCACCAGTACTTGTGTTGCTGAGCGTCGCCTACAGGGAGCCATCCGCAAGGCGCAGTCATGGGCTCTAGCACACGGTTTCCAGTTTTCAGCTGCAAAGTCGTGTGTTATGCACTTCTGTCGGCATTGTACCATTCATACAGAACCAGAACTTTACCTTAATGAGAATCCACTCACTCTAGTGGAGACATATCGATTATTAGGACTGGTTTTCGATGCTTTATTCACTTGGCTTCGTCAGCTTAAGCGGAAGTGCTGGCAGCAACTCAATGCCCTCCGCTGCCTGAGCAACACCAACTGGGATGCAGATCGCTCTACGCTGCTGCAGCTCTACAGAGCCCTTGTTCAGTCCCGCCTTGACTATGGGAGTCTGGGTTATGGTTCGGCGGCACCCTTAGCGTTACGTTTACTCGACTCAGTGCACCACTGTGTCGTTTGCCTAGGGACAGGAGCTTTTAGGATGAGTCCGGTGACCAGTGTCCTTGTGGAGGCTGAAATCCCTCCAGTGCAGGTTAGGCATGCACAACTGCTGGCCAGTTACGTTTCACACGTTCATAGTTCTCCTCTGCATCCGAATCATCATCCCCTTTTCCCAACCACAGCGGCTCATCTCCCGCATCGGCAGCCCAGGTCAGGGCTTCCAATTGCAGTTCGTGTCTGATCCCTTCTTTCCGAACTGGAGTCCTTGCTTTTACCATCTATACTCGAGGTCCATTCACGTACACCTCCTTGGTGTACACCTAGGCCACGGCTTTGCCTGCACGTTTCACATGGCCCTAAGGACTCAGTTAACCCTGCAGCTCTCCGCTTCTACTTCCTCTTGATTCTTGACATGTACCGAAGCCACGAAGTGGTTTACACCGATGGCTTGATGGCTGATGGTCACGTTGGCTTCGCGTATGTCCATGGAGGACATATTGAACAGCATTCCTAGCCCGATGGCTGCAGTGTTTTCACTGCCGAGCTGGTGGCTATATCTTGTGGTCTTGAGCACATCCGTTCATGCCCTGGGGAGTCGTTTATTCTGTGTAATGACTCCTTATGCAGCATACAAGCTTATCGCCCAGTACTACCCTGGTCATCTTTTGGTAGCGACCATCCAGGAATCCATCTATGCCCTGGAACAGTCTGGTCGTTCAGTGGTGTTTGTCTGGACCCCAGGTCATGTCGGAATCCCAGGCAACGAACTTGCCGACATTTCGGCCAAACAGGCTACACGGGAACTGCTTATGGAAATTGGCTTCTCTGCAACTGACATGTGTTCAGTACTATGGTGCAAGGTTTTTCAGCTTTGTCAGACGAAATGGCATAACCTCAGCACGCACAACAAACTGCGTGCCATTAAGGAGACTACGGATGTGTGGCAGTCCTCCATGCTGGCCTCTCGCAGGGGCTCTGCTGGCTCTACATTGGCCACGCTTGGGTGACACACGGCTACCTCCTGTGCTGTGGTGACCCACCTCAGTGTTGGTGCGGCACCTGGCTGACAGTGGCCCATATCTTGGTGGGCTGTCCTTTGGCTGCCCTGCGATAGACTCTTCAGTTATCGGACTCGTTGCCATTAATTTTAGCTGACAGCACCTCATCAGCTAATTTAGTTTTATGTTTTATGTGTGACGGTGGGTTTTATCTTTCTATATAAGTTTTAGCACATGTCCTCTGTCCCTTTGTGGTCTCCACTCTAATGCTTTTAAGGTGGATGTTTTAATGTGCCACAGAGTGGCTGGCTTTTCCTTTTTATTCTCATGGTTGGCCAGCCATGGCCATCTGCTCTCTTGTTTTTACTCCTTCTACCTGTTTCTTGCTTCTCTCTATGGTTTTATTTTCCCGTTTTGTCCATAGTAGTGTTGGTTGTTGTTCTGTCATTCTTCTGGTTCTTCCTTTCTCCTGTTATTGTGCTGTACATCTGCATTCTTTTCTTCTTTCCCTTGTGTAATTATTTTACCGGGAACAAGGGACCGATGACCTCGCAGTTAGGTCCCCCCCCCCCTTCCGTCCCCCAGCTTTTAAACCAACCAACCACAACCAACCAATCAAATTTTGTCCAAATGGCGCGTTAGATCACCAGAATCCTGAGGTGGTTGGAGAACCCTGCCAATAATGCTCCAAATGTTCACAACTGGGGAGAGATCCGACGACCCTGTTGGCCAAGCTAGAATTTGGCAAGCATGAAGGCAAGTAATAGAACCTCTCGCCATGTGCAGGTAGGGGTTATCTTGCTGAAATGAAAGCCCAGGATGGCTTGGCATGGAAATGGAAATGCCATTTGGCTAGGGCCTCCCGTCGGGTAGACCGTTCTCCTGGTGCAAGTCTTTCGAGCAGATGCCACGTTAGGTATGACATTCCGTCATGCTGACCACTCAGCTACTATGGGCGGAATGCTTGGGATGAAGGGCAACAAATTGATGTGTAGAATATTGCTGACATACTGTTGTGCTGTAAGGGTGCCAAGGATGACAGCCAAAGTCCTGCTATGAAAAGAATTGACACCCCAGACCATCACTCCTGATTGTTGGGCCATATGGCAGGCAACAGTCAGGTTGCTATCCTACTGCTGTCCAAATTATCTCCAGAGATGTCTTTGGTCTAAAATATTATTGACTGGAGTGGAATGGTGTTCACAGATGAGTCTTGCTTCAAATTGAGCCCCATCGACCAGCCGTAACATCTGGAGATGCACCGGACAGCCATGAGATACCAAACTGACTCTCGCCCGCCATACAACCCAATAATCAGGAGTGATGATCTGAAGCGCCATCTCTTTTCGTAGCAGGACCTCTTTGGTTGGCATCTGTGGCACCCTTACAGTAGAACAGTACAGCAGTAGTGTATGCCTCGTTTCATTGCCCTTCATGGCAAGCCATCCTGGGCTTACATATCAGCAAGGTAATGCCTTCCTGCACATGATGAGAGTTTCTGCTGCTTGTCTTCGTGCTTGCAAAATCCTACCTTGGCCACAAGGTCATTGGATCTCTCCTCAATTGAGAATGTTTGGGGCATTGTGGATAGTCCCCTCCAACCATTTTGGGATTTTGACAGTCTGATGTGTCAGTTGAACAGAATTTGGTATGATATCCTTCAGGAGGATGTCCAGCAACTCTGTCAATCAATGCCAAGCTGAATAGCTGCTTGCATAAGGGCCAGAGAGAGACCAATGCATTACTGACTTGCTTTCTCTTGGATAAATTATCCAGTTTCTCTGAAACTGTACTCATTTGTTTGTCTGTATCTTTACATCACATCTGTCAATTTCTGCCCCATTCAGGTAATACCTTCGTGGTGTGTCGTCTTTTTTGTCTTAGAGTGTATTAAATTGAGTTTGTCACCAGTATTGCATCCTCACACTGCTACATGTAGTTTTTCATTTTTCTTTTCTGTGATCAGATAATATGTAGTTTTCTAATTTACTGGTTTCTGAGACAGTGATACAGTAGGAGAAATGTAATGTCAAGCTTTTATTGCTATTGCTAGTTTTAAATTTATTGATGTTCCACTGAAAAGAAGTAATTACTGTTTACAGGCATTTAGCGGGTGAGATTGCAAAGGAATGGTCAGATGTGAATAGTGAAGATACAGGATTGAAGCAGAAGTTAATTGGATTAGCTCATCAAATAGTTCGGTATCATATGGCTCACAATGCTGAAGCAGAGGCATGTGATCTTCTGATGGAGATTGAACAGCTTGATATGTTGGAACAATATGTCGATGAAAGTGCATATCCTCGTGTTTGTCTGTATCTTAGCAGGTACTGTATCATATATTACATACTGAATCTAGCTTTCTCTAAGATGATAAATGTTTTCCCTTTAGGGAAGTATATGCTGCACTGAATATTTGTTAAAACTTAAATGTTTATGTATCATCTGGACTGAAAGGAGGCTCTCATACCTTTCGTGGGAAGTATGCTGCCAATTTACAGCATGTCTCATTGACTGACTCGGAGCTCTGATTTTCCATTAGTTATTCCTCATACTTCACAAATTCTGCAGACATTCTCTTATAATTCTGAAGTTGTGGCTAATTCAAAATAGCTGTTATGATCTTTCTCCCATGGATGCAAGACCTGCAGCATCATGGGAGAGCTTCTGTGTAGTTTCAAAAGCTTTTGAAGATTTGGAGAATAACTAGGGGAAAATTGCCATTTTGTCAGTTCATGAAGCGTGCTCAGATGGCGCAATCGGAGCAATGTGTGTGAAAGGTGTTCCTGGCATAAGGTTTTAATTTTTCTCACATTGTTTAATCCTCCTTCATCAAGTGAAGCTGCTTATTCTTGTATTCTGGAGTAGAAGATTAAATCTCCATATAACCACTTATATATAAATTTTCATTTGTTACTATAAACCACTTCAGTTGAATTTCAGGATGGTTCCTTGAACAAACAAGATTATGACAGAATTCCTTCCGCATCCATTTTCATTCCAACTTCAACTGAGCTTCTAATGATCTCGAGCATGTAGAGATGTTTGCTGAAGCCTTTTCTTTGTACCCTGTCTGGCCTTTCCACCGATCTTTCCCACAACTGTGCTCACCCTTCTTTCTGATCCAGAATTTATCCTTTGTTTCATGTTTCATATGAAAAAGTTTTCAAGATTTCTGAAGGGAAGAAGATTGTAAAATATGTTTGGCATTGGTTGAATTCACTTTTTTCTAGTTCTGATGTATGTTTCACTTTTCTAGGCACTTCTTTATGAAAAAATTACTGGTCTTCTCTCCCAGTGTACATAGTTGTGTAGAGAATAGAAGTATACAGTCAAGTTTTGTTGGCAGAGGGATCTTTGTCTATGATGAATGAATTTTATCATATGATGTGACTAAGCAGAAATTGTATGGTTGCTATGTTGTCTACAGGTGCATATTTCTGAACAGCTGTTGGTTTGTGTCCCAACTGCTCAATATATGTTGTGTTTCTTACATAGATTGGTATTAATCCCTGCTGATTGGGCCATTTTCTGGGTGCTGTTTTGGTTAAGAGCAATATTTCATCATGTTACCTGTGCAGGGAGCATACAGTTGAATGTAGAGAGTGTAAGAACAATTCCTTGAAACACAAATTGTGTTTTGTAGATACCTGAGTTGTAATTATGCTAACATTAGGCATATGTTCATGAGTAATATATTTATGGCGCATTGAAGTTTTATTTTTCACATGGTCTTAAAATAATGTAAGCAACTTATTGTTGGTACTGTTTGCAAGGCTTTTTAACAAGAAAAGAGATTTTTATTACTCTGTAGTGTTTTATTTCTTTGTTATCAAATAATATCCCATCTCAGGAGTATCATAGATGACTTTATCAAAGTGATTTAATTCGGATTGTGGGACATTCAGTAGAGAGCATCAGTGCCTTTATCATATGGTTTGCTAACTGATAAGAATACAGACATTATGTGTTTACTGTAGTTAACACATCAAGGTTTTGTGTAGAGGGTAAGATTATAAAATTTTAACAAATGGAGCTTGATACATTGCATGACTTACTAATTCTTGGTGGCATATAGTAAAGTTGTTCTACTAGAGAGTCAGTTTAACAGTATGTAAAAATACAGTATTTCACTTGTATGGATAAATGTGCGTACACGGATTTGGCTATTAGTTGATAACTTGATGTTGTGTTTCATGCCATTCATAAGTATAAATTAAATTGTGTTTCTTTTCGGTATCCAACCTTATGTAGACACATGTGAGAGTAGATTTTTGTAAGAATTTGAAGCTTAGAATGTAAGGAACTACAGCTGCAGTTAGTCACTTAATGGTATATTAGTCTATTTTCTAGTTCTGAGCCACTCCAGTTGCAGAGGTTTACATAAATCTGAAGATGAGTGTGAAATGGCTGGAAACTATCAATGAAAATAAGCTAAATATGTTGTTAATTTACTGGTAGCAAGTATTTATAACTATAATTGATTTGAGATCCATAAAGAGATGCCTAATAAAGAATTCATTTTGGTAACTGATATAATTTCTTGATATAAAACAGATGAACATGCATTATTTAGTTGTGCTGCTTTCTAAAAGGAAGCTATTTCAACATAGAAATGAACTGGGATGTCATCAAAAGGTTTGTGAGCTGAATGGAAATGGATATCTTACTTGTCCGTGTGAAAACCATTTCATGTGAACATTGCCTTGCATTTCCAGAGCGTATCAGTTTGGTAGAAGTCTGCTGTGTATTTTTTTTTTTTTTTTTTAATATAAAAAAATTGCTAGCTGAAAGTTTCAGATGTAAATACGAAATGAAAAGAAAGTAAGGGAAAGTTTTGACTATTTATTCTTGTTTGAAAAAGAAATAGTTGTTCATAACTTTCCAACTCATCTCAATAAAGAATTTTTTGTATCCTAAAGAATGTTCTTACTGTGCAAGAATTTTGTGGTAGTATAATGGAATGTGAACCAAAATGCTATTTTTTAAAATAACTGTCTATTACTTTAAAGTTTATTTATTTAAGACAAAAAACTTTTTGGACCTACGAGTTGACTTTGTCTGCTTGTAGGATATGTTCTGAAGGAAATCAACAGTGTTCTTGTGGTTTCTTGTCCTGCTCTTCATTTGTTGTAAATTTTTTTCATCTCAGATGGGGTGTTACACTATTCAAACTAATTGAGATAGCATGTTTGGGTTTAGTAAATAACTGCTTTTAAATATGAAAATTAGTTTTTGTGCAACAATTTTTGTGGTGTTTTAGGCAGTCTACATTTTAAAGGGGAACACTGACTGCTGTAGAACATATCTGTTGCAATAGTGTGTCAGTGAGATAATTAATAGTCACTGACAGAATAGGTTCCATCATGAAGTAAAGTGCACCAAAATTACTTCGAGTGGTTGCACAATAACATTTAAACAGTTAATAATTTCTATAATTTGTAGACATTTTCATGATAATACTGCAGTTTTATCATAAACACACATACACACACTTAGTGTAGGTAACTCTGTACTTGTGGTATGCCGACAAAAATGCTGCACTGGCAGTGATTCACCTCCAGAGTTGTAGTATGTTATTTCTTGCAGTTAAGTTTTCTGTAGAGAAAGTAAATATGATATTTTTGATAGTTAAAAAGAAAAGAGGTAGATGCCGGAAGGATTCTGGCTACTGAAATGCATATAAATCTTTTGGATTAAGAAAAAAAGGCACACTTTTTTTAGTATTATGACTTGGTTTCAGCTCCTAAGTATTTTTATTACTTCTCTAAAAATTATGTTGAAATTTTCATCTCTAAATAGCAATCAATTTGTAATAAACTACAGTGTTGAAATAAGTACAGGAAAAGTAATTGACCCCACTCAAAACATATGTAACTGACACATTTTTGTGGCTAACGAAAACTAAATAGAGCAAACAATGAACAGTTTGTTTTTATGTCCTAAGAGTACTTCTTATGCCATTTTGTTTTATTCACATTTAAAAGTTATATCAAAGAAGTGGGGTACATTTACAGTCCTTATATTGCTGAAGTAATTCATGAAAGTTGTCCATCACCCCCAGTCAGTCAATTTGTGTGCAATGAAAATGTTTTCTAGGGAAGTTATGTTTTTTAACTAATCAGTAGGCTGATGACTGTGATGGTACATGTTTGAGTTGAACATTGTGCAGAAAAAAATTACACATTGATGACATCAATGACCAAAGTTACTTTACAATGAGATGTAATGGCCAGGGAACATCTACTTGAGGTAGATGTCCGCATAGCATATCAGTGTGTGGGCTGTGAAACCAAAAGTTATTTTGCTTTGCATTACAATGAGGTGCCATCATATTCCAATAACTATCAAAGTTCACAATCACTGTAACATTATCTTCTTTGAAGAAATGCAGACCCCCCAGGTAGTGAAAACTGTTGCTTTGCACCATGTATTCAGCCAAAGATTATGCAAGAGTCATTTCTGCAGCTGATGAGGGTTGTGTGCCCAGTATCTGAAATTTTATTTGTTGATGTTCTTAAATGACATGAAGACTGTTTAACTGAGGCCAGACTTGTTGTGGTGTGGAAAGTACAGGTTTAATGAAGTTTAAAAAGTACACATAAAAGCTCTTTATGTCACTGTAAAAGATTCATTGTTTTTAAAAAAATCTCAATTGTTGTGGCAACAGAAAATGGCATGGCATTCACTTACGAATGCAATCTTCACTACCACCATAACCCCACCACTCTTAGAGTATTGGGCCTCAGAAATGGGTCAGTTATTTTACTGTATCATGAGCTGAGTGACTAACATGTTGAGCTTAAGCTATCAGTTTTGCAATGTTACTTAATTTACATAGTGTTTTGTTGTCAGTGCACTGTTTTATTGTGGTAATCTTATTTCTTCTCTTTCAGTTGTGTGCCATATGTAGCTGATCCAGAGAATACTACATTGTTACAAGCAACTCTTAAACTTTTTCGCCGTTTCAATCAATACCCACAAGCCTTGCGAGTTGCGATGCAACTAAATGACCATAATTTAATAGAAAAAATATTCACGTCTTGTCCTGATCTGTAAGTAATAAGTTATGGAATGTAATGTACACATTTAGAATTTATACAGATGGTTGTACTTTCGATGAGACAACCAGCCATCCACTAGATTACTGCAGCTCATTTCAAATTTATCGAGACAGATAAGACTTTGATCTAGTGTACCATTTCCTAAATGGCTTATGGTTTTATTAAAATAACTTTGTGATTGGCATTTCATCAAGTCAAGCGGTAAGGATCAACTGCCAGCCAATCATAGCTCTGTATCAAGTGTCACATACTTGCTATGCTGTCTCTTGGGGATGTACCCGCAGAGCTTTGGCAAGTGTGGATAGCTGCAAGCCAGTAATATTCCCCTCCTCCCTCCCTTCACTCCCTCCATCTAATAAAATTTATCAAGCACAAAGTTATTTTGTTCGATCTATAGTTCAACTTTTTGTTTTCTGTTTGTGTTACTGTATAGGATAACTGTCAGGAGAGTTACAGTCACTGGGGAGATTCCCTAGTAGTAAGTCAAGAACTGTGGCTGCATACTCAAACTTTTTGCATGTTCCTCATTTTCTACAGAACAAATGCTGTTGCTGATACTTTTGTGAAGGGCTGCAGGAAAGTCTTCATTTTTAAAAACCACTTGCTGCACAGAGACAATTTTCAATTTTTTAATCATAGGTCGGGCAGATTGTCAATAACTTACGAGTAAAGGGCACCACTCACTGATAAGCAAAGGCGTTGAGTCATTCATGCGTGCCCGCACCTCCCCCAGCCCACACACACACACACACACACACACACACACACACACACACACACACACACACAGATTTAAATATGCTGGCAAAATGTTGGGGCACAGAGTGAGGTGCTCGTTCCTTTTCATATGTCTTCGCAACATTATCCCCAGATATTTAAACGAGATGACTGTGTCAAGCAGGATGCTGCTAATGCTGTGTCTGAACAGGTTTGTTTTCCCTACTCATCTGCTTTAACTTACATTTTTCGGGATTTAGTGCCAGCTGCCATTGGTCACACCAAGTTTGTCTAGGTCAGTCACTGATCTTCAATACCTTCCTGTACACCACAGCATCGTCAGCAATCTGTCACAGATTGCTGCCGACCCTTTCCGCCAGATCATTTATGTTTATATAAAATAGCAATGGTCCTATCACACTTACCTGAGACACCCCTAATGTTACCCCTGTCTCTGATGAACACTCGCCGTCAAGGACAACATACTGAGTCCTATTACTTAAGTAGTCTTCGAGCCAGTCACATATCTAGGAGCCTATTCCATATCCTAGAACCTTCATTAACAGTCTGTAGTTTCCAGAAGATAGCAAGTTTTCATTCTCATTTGTATGTGCCTGTCGATGACTCAGTGCCTCTGCTATTCAGAGTGGGACTCCTTTACTCCTAAACAGGTTTTTAACCAGGTCTTTTCTAATTGTAAGGCAGATACGATAACATAAGAAGCTGCATTTATTTCATTATTTATGAAAGTGTTATTTTAGGTATCCATGTGTGTAATCGAGACATCACTCCATTATGCAAGTGCAACGTGAAATTTCTTGGCCTGGCATTGAAATAACACTTTCTCCCAAATGCTCTTACATTTTGAGATTGTTTCCTTTTAAACCTCTATATATTGTCCAACATTTTTCCAGTGAGTAGATTCCATGCCAGAATTGTAATGCCAAGAGATCTACCTCCTCTTTGGACTCATATTGTTTCCAGCTATAAATTCCTTTAGATGTGCACATTAGTAAAAGTGCAAGGACATCATACTTGGTGATTTGGGGTGTATGTTCTAGTGATTCATACTTTAACCTGTAAGGGCAGATGGATTTCCCAGTTAAAAGAACCCCCCTCCTCACCACTTTTGCAATAATCTGGGCAGTTTTTCTCATATTTTTCACTACAGTCGATCATGACCTGTGAAGTTCGCAGCTCGTGGTCTAGTGGCTAGCGTTGCTGCCTCTGGATCACAGGGTCCCAGGTTCGATTCCCGGCCGGCTTGCGGATTTTCTCTGCCTGGGGACTGTGTGTTTGTGTTGTCCTCATCAATTCATCATTATTTGTGACAATGGTTAGACTGGACTGTGTTCAAAAATTGGGCTGTGTAAAAAATTGAGACTTTGTATGGGTGCCGATGATCCTACAGTTGAGCGCCCCACAAACCAAACATCATCTGACCTGTGAAATATTTATCACTGTTTTACCCTTTGCACAGTAAGCAAGAAGGTGAATTTTTATGCACCAGTCCGCAGCTCGTGGTCGTGCGGTAGCGTTCTCGCTTCCCGCGCCCGGGTTCCCGGGTTCGGTTCCCGGCGGGGTCAGGGATTTTCTCTGCCTCGTGATGACTGGGTGTTGTGTGATGTCCTTAGGTTAGTTAGGTTTAAGTAGTTCTAGGGGACTGATGATTATAGATGTTAAGTCCCATAGTGCTCAGAGCCAATTGAACCATTTTTTATGCACCACATCAAATATAGTCATAATAGTTCTGTAATATGAAATAAAAGCCACCTTTTTTGTGCAGAACCAACAGCCTGGACAAATCATGTTTGCTTCTCCTCTGTGTTCAGTCATATTAACCCAATATCATGGTTTGCACTTTCATGGTTTCACCTGTGGTTGCGATTTTGAGACTCCTTTTTGTGGATAATCTGCAAGAGAAATATGGCTACATTTAAACTCAGTTGCCCATTTCTTTATTGTTGGAAAGTAAAGGGTAGACTCCTTGTAAACTTGCTCTAATTTTGGATTCATTTTTGTTGCTGATAAATCATTGGAGACAATGATTTTGACAGTGTCATAGTGATGTTCTAGTTAATTCATTGGATTGAAACGTCCAGTACGTGACTGCTGTAGACAGCTTTAGAAACAGGACTATTCAAAAAATCAAATTGATGTTCGATTTGCATTGTTAAACAACATTTAGCCGTATAAAAAAATTCATTGATCGGCTACACCATCTATATGCCAGGTGAAAAAGTTTTCGTCTTGTCTTCAAATATGGTCTTTTGACATGGATTCTATCCAATTTTACAAGGGCTTATCCAAGTAAGTTGCAGTAGAAGTTGTACCACAAGGTGCCTCATATTCTGTAATGTCATGCTTACATTTATGTGTTAAAATCATCATTCATTTCAACTGTAATCTGAATTTTTCATCCAGGGAGTTAATATTTTTTGTTTTCATAGACTTAGGCAGAGAAATGTTCATGGTTTCCTAATGAAATCTCCAGCCCAGTTTTCATATCATTTGGTTCCACCAGCACATCATGTACACTAAATAGGTTTTCCTGTGTAATATTTAAATTTTGAAATCTGTGTGTAGTGTGTTGTCAGCAATCACTTTAATTACACCCTGTCATTTTCCCATCTACACTCTTCAGCATCCATCTGTCACTTAGCTGCCCCCACAAGTCCTGCTTCAAAGCTATCTGAAAAGACATAATATGTGACCTAGAGAAGTCATACACTACTACTCCAGTGTCAGTCACTGGTGTTTCACAAAGCAAACCAGAGATACTTTTATTTTGGAAAACGATGTTCTTGACAATACTGCTGGCCCTTCATCTTTCTTCATGTGAACAATTGGTAAGTAACGCAGTTCAGTATTATTTGTTTATTGTGAATTCCTGTATTCAGATGTTGATCAAAGGTAAACTGCAAGGTCCACACAGATGTGATGAAATAACCAACTGCTGTTTGTACATGCAAGGGCTTAGGAATATATCTCTCGTGTCATGGGTCCACACTTCTTGTTTTTCTCTTCTTTCTTTTTTCCCTGCATTCTAGGCATCAGTTTTTTCTCTCCATAAGTCTGAAAATGGTGGTAATTTTTATTTTAGTGACAGAAATTCCCTAGATGTGTTTGGTGGTGTTTTATGTGAGAAAGATTTCTTATTAATCGAATTCGCCATGGGAACTAATTTTCCCCATAAACTGACAAGAACACAATTTTAATAAATTTCATGATTGTTATGTATTTATATTTCAGTGCAGCTCAGACTATAAATCCTAAGTTACCGGATTCAGTCTTCAATTAGCCCTACTTTTATCTGTTACTTATCTTTTCACACCTCTAGCAATGATATATTAATGTGAAAAATGCCATTGGCAAGTTGTGCTGTAGCTGGGAGTCCATGTTAGACTCCATGTTCC
Organism: Schistocerca americana; assembly: GCF_021461395.2. NCBI lineage: Eukaryota > Metazoa > Arthropoda > Insecta > Orthoptera > Acrididae > Schistocerca > Schistocerca americana. Next base: position 405,525,720 of record NC_060130.1, read on the forward strand.
CCTACAACTTGCTTGGTAAGTCAGTTTGAAGGTTGGAGAAAGGTAGGCGTGTATCACCTCCAACGTTACCATGCCTAGTAAAGCACTGTAGTGTTAAAATCGTATTTATATTTCATGCAAAATTTGTTAAGTGAAGTACCTCTCAGACTTTTTTATTGTACTTCATTTTTTTTCTAAATTTGTGGCATTTTCTTTATGCCAATTGAGTATCTGGTGCATTATTTATTTTTGCACAGCTTTAATTCCTTGTGACCTTATTTATTGTTACTATATATTATGTTTTGAATTTATTTTTGAGTGTTCATTGAGATACTATATATGATGTGAAGTGTTTGTGAATAAAACATTGCATATTTTGTTGTTGTTTCTATAGGTCCGTCCAGAAACAGTTGGCGTTTATGTTGGGAAGGCAGCAGGTGTATTTAGAGTTGAATGAAAATATGCCAGAGTATGATGACTTAGTGGAAATAATGTCCAATTCACACTTAAACAATCATTTCTTGAGCTTAGCGAGAGAGGTAAAATATTTATTAAATTGCCAGATACATTTTAAAAATGTCAGTTAAGTGGTATGTTTTGTGGAATAATTTCATTTGATAGAATAACTTTCTAATATTATTTAAGCGTTGCTAACATGTAGATTCAAAAATTTCTTCTCTTATTTCTTAATTTCTTTTCCTTATTGAAGTATTACTATCCCAAGCACAATCAGTACGTGTGAGAATTTTATTTCAGTTTTTGCTTTGTGCATTCATCTGTGTGACCAAAAAAAAAAAAAAAAAAAAAAAAAATGGTATGAGATTCTTTTATTGTAATTTACAGTTCGGGTCACTCAAATGGTAGCATTAACTGATTTTGACTTCTTAGCCAGCCTTCATCAGATGATCTGTTTAAAAAGAAAGGAAAGGAAGGATAGTAAAATGCTAAGAAGCTAAATTACAAAGTCAAACAAACTTTTACAAACAACTATGCCCACTTAAATATGTTACATAGCAACTGAACAGGCCAGGAGAGGCACACATGATGGAAACGCATCTGCACACTGGGGTCGACCATAAGCAGGTTAAATGAAGCCCACCCACTTTTAGTAATTCCTAGGTGACATACCCCAATAGGTAAGTATTTTACTTTGAGAATGGCATATCTCACAATCAGTTTTAGATTGTGGAGATTTCTTTTCCATTATGGTCCTGTCACATTAATGTGACCTCTGCCTATGTTTGACATCAACATGCAGTAAACACTCACAGATGACAGATAGCAGTACTAGCAGTGGAAGGTATATAAAGCACGTTAGGGGATGAGGAAAACGGTGGAGTTGTTATCTTAATTTGGAAACAGGGTGATTTATCTGATATTCAAAAGGGCATGATCATTGGCTTTTGGGCCAAGGGTGGAAGCATTTCTGAAACAACTGAGTTTATTTGTTAACTGTTCCTGTGCTGCTAAGGTTAAAGTATATGTGCATGGCAAAGTGGCACTATCTGAACCCAGCACTGAGGCATCTGTGGTGCACCACATGCTGTAGATGACAGGGATGAACAACAGCTGCGGACATGTGTACAGGTGACCAGATGTGCAACTGTTGAGAAACTGACCTTCCAGATGAACCAAAGGAGTAGCAGCAGTGTCTCCTCAGTGACTGTTCAGTGAACACTGCCTCTGGAGCAGGTGCCTGGTTAATTTTTGAAAAGGATAGATTGCTGTTCACCACATAGGGGAGGCACTGAGTCACAGACAGGCCCAGTGAGAGAAAGACAAATTGTTTTCATTGTGTCTTTCTGTAACTCAGTGCCTCCTTATGTGATTAGCAGGGAGTCTGTCCTTTCCGTATTGTTGTTATGCCACCCTGAACTTTCCGTTGTTTAATACTAATTTTTAGCACACAAAGTGGATAATGAAGATAGTGAAGTTGCCATACATACTAATAATGTTTGCAGATATTCCCATATAAAATTACATTGAGGCAGTGAACTCTCATTGTACACACATAAAAAAAGTTTCGCACCAACCCGGTTCCTAGAACTCCTGATGATAGACATTGACTGTGGATATTGTATCACAGACATAGTCCCTTTGAGTGTTCAGAGATGTCACTAAACCCGCCCAAACCATGCATGAGCAGTGCCTGTTAGACAGAGGGGGTCCGACAGCCGATCAGTTCCAGTCATTCCACCAAGGAGGTGGTACACGGCCCATGTTGTCTGTTGTTCAACCATGCCTGGATGGTCGGTACCACGGTTTGACTGTGTCCACATTGTTACTTTGCACCAGGATGGGCTCTCAACGAGGGAAGTGTCCAGGAGTCTCGGAGTGAACCAAAGTGATGTTGTTTGGACATGGAGGAGATACAGAGAGAAAGGAACTATCGGCGACATGCCTCGCTCAGGCCGCTCAAGGGCTACTATTGCAGTGGATGACCACTACCTACAGATTGTAGCTCGGAGGAACCCTGACAGCAACGCCACCATGTTGAATAATGCTTTTCGTGCAGCCACAGGATGTCGTGTTACGACTCAAACTGTGTGTGGTAGACTACATGATGGGCAACTTCACTCCCGACGTTCATGGCGAGGTCCAATTTTGCGATCACGACACCATGCAGCGTGGTACAGATGGGCCAAACAACATGCCGAATGGACCGCTCAGGATTGGCATCAAGTTCTCTTCACCATTGAGTGTCGCATATGCCTCCAACCAGTCAATCGTCAGAGACTTGTTTGGAGGCAATCTGGTCATGCAGAACGCCTTAGACACGCTGTCCAGTGATTACAGCAAGGTGGAGGTTCCCTGCTGTTTTGGGGTGGCATTATGTGGTGCCAACGTATGCTGCTGGTGGTCTTGGAAGGCGTAAATGGCTGTACAATATGTGAATGCCATCCTCCAGCTGATAGTGCAACCATATCGGCAGCATATTGGTGAGGCATTTGTCTTCATTGACATCAATTTGCACCCCCATCATGTACATCTTGTGAATGACTTCCTTCAGGATAATGACATTGCTCAATTAGAGTGGCCAGCATGTTCTCCAGACAAGAACCCTATTGAACATGCCTGGGATAGATTGAAAAGGGCTGTTATGGACAACGTGATCCACCAACCACTCTGAGGGATCTACGCTGAATCGCCATTGAGGAATGGGACAATCTGGACCAACAGTGCCTTGATGAACTTGTGGATAGTATGCCACAGCAAATACAGGCATGCATCAATGCAATAGGCGTGCTCTGGGTATTAGAGATACTGGTGTGTACAGCAATCTGGACCACCACCTCTGAAGGTCTTGCTGTGTGGTGGTAAAACATGCTGTGTGTGGTTTTCATGAGCAATAAAAAGGGCGGAAATGATGTTTATGTTGATCTCTATTCCAGTTTTCTCTATATGGTCCGGAATTCTCGGAACAGAGATGATGCAAAACTTTTTTTGATGTGTGTAATTGTCTGTGGTGTATAAACTAAGTCACATATCTATTACTTGCTATAATCTATATTCTTTTGGAGAATCAGTTTGAAGTTTGTCATACACAAATCTGTTGTGAAAGTCATGCCAAAATTTGATTTTAGTAAATCCTGTCAAATTGGATTTCTGGTGCTTAGTCTACAACTTTCATAGCAATGAAAAGGATTCTAATGAAGTTAAACAGGTTTACTTGGTAGTTATGGGATTTCATCTTCAGGATCTATTTGTTAACCCTCAAGTTTTGTCATGAGGTGGTCCTGTAATGATTTGCATTGACACTTAGTCACAAGGATCTTGTCTAATGATAACAGATGTATTTTCATGACATTTACTGACCAATGAGATAAGTATTTCAGCTTTGGTGTCAAATGGATGCAATAACTTCTTCATATATGCATCTTCATATTTTCACGGCGCAAAGACTGATCCATAAAATTTCAGGCGTGCAGCCGCATAAATTCGACTTCTTCTTTTAATGGGCACTCTATGGTGTATGATAACGTCAAAGTTTTAGCCTCGACTTCATCTTCCTGGCACTCAGTAGCGAAGGAAGCAATTGAAATTCAGTTGGTGAAGAATTTAATTAATAGAGATAGTGGTTTCAGCTTGGGCAAATCATGGAATCCGGCATTTTATGTAATAAAATCACAAAGATGTTGTGACAGTGCAGCTCGCAGTGATACATCTATATCACCATGTGGATTGACTGCATGTCTACATATTTTCAGCCCTCTGCCACTAAAGGGCTCTGAATTGCAGATCATGTAACATGGTGTTGTGTAGCGTAACTATGTCAGTGCATGCTGTAATCCAGTTTCGAATTCAAAGAGTTTGTCCACACGTAGTGCACCACACCAAACAAGTGCTGTAACATCTGGAACAAAGTCTGACATCTTGTGTTCACTGTCATTCATCATCCTCCATACAGTTCTGACTTGACCCCATCCAATTTTCATGTTTCCAAACTTGAAGAACACCTTTGAGGACATCACTTTGATAGTGATGAAGCAGTGCTAGCAGAGGTGAGGTTGTGGCTCCATCAGCAAAGTCAAACATTCTGTTCTGATGGTCTCAACTAACTTCTCTCTCGTTAAGAGAAAGGTGTTCATCACCAGGGTGACTATGTTGAGAAATAAATATGTAAACATGTAGAATAATGATGTAGAATGTTAAAGATTTTTTTAATGTATGAGTCTTCTGTTAATTCTTTGTAGAAGAATTCCGTATTTAAGGTTGAATAACAAGTACACTGTTTTTTTGGTCTAATGATTTTTGTTTATTTCAAACTTGTTTTGGGCTTATTTGGCCAGCTTCAGGAAACAAGTGACAAGCATCTGAATGGGACACTAGTTCTTAGGTAAGCGACCATCATAAACCAAGAGACAATCCACTTCCATAGAGTGTTGTACATCAAATTTGTTTCTTAATGTTGAAATTACACTTTACACAATGGACTTTATTAAGCACAATAAATAATTAAACTACACAATATTACAGGTTGAATGGTTCTAACACTAAATTTTGTGAAGTCTTGACATTGGATGAGAAACTGTTAAACAGAGTCTGTCTGCTTAGCTAGGTGGCAATGTGCTCGCCTCCGATGCAGGTGGGACCGGGTTTGGTTCCCGGCCAAGTTGGAGATTTTCTCCACTCGGGGACTGGGTGTTGTGTTGTCCTCATCATCCTCTCGTCCTCATCTCCGCCCAATGTGGCATCGACTGAAATAAGACTTGCACATGGCGGCTGGACTTCCCCGGATGGGGCCTCCTGACCAATGATGCCATACGCTCATTTCCATTTCCATTTGTTAAACAGAGCACTCTTCATTTATGTTGTGCAACAATCATGTTTTAGTTTGTTAATTACATTTTATGCAATGGGCAATATTGAACCTGGTGCTTGGTTAAAATACACAATATTACAGTATTACAAGTTATGGTGTTGAAATTTGTGGGGTAAGCAAGGTAAGGAATAGGAAATTATTGTATTTTAATTTTGTGTAGCAGTATGTGTCACTGTGGCAATGTGAGTAAGTGGTTGGTTGATTACATCATTTGAAGCTTAAGAGTGGGGATGTGCTCAGCTGTAAATTATCATTTAGAACCAGCTGGGGATTTTGAGCTACATGTTTGTTAATCTCAAGTGCTTCTAACGGGCTTAGTTTTATTCCCGTGTTGGCTATATGTAGTACTTCCATGTGGACTGGGTATCTGTGTCCTTCCTTCAATACATGTTTGGTAAAGGTGGAGTCTGACGTATGTAATCTCCAGCCGTTTTTGTGTTCAATCAGCCAAATTATTATGGCCCTGCCTGTCTGTCTGACAAATATACACAGTTTGTTGCAGTCATTGCAAGTGATTTTATAAACACAACTGTTACTTAACAAATCTGTTTTGTCCTTTCTGTTGAATGGTGTATGAGCTGCAGTGCATCTCACACAAAATGAACTTTTGTAATTGCAGGATATGAGGGTTTTGGCTAAATATGGAAAGCACACCAGTTGGTTTTAGATATGACTGGTGCTGCAGTGGAAGCATACACAAAGGGCAAACATTTTTGTCTTTTCTTTCTTCTTCTTCTACATCTTTTTTTAAGGCTGTTGTCAATTAATTCACAGCTGTAGCCATTGGTTGATGCAATACATTTTATGGTGTCTGATTGTGGTTCATATAAGGTGAAGCACCAGGGAATGGAAGGCAGAATGTTTGTGTGATATTGAGTGTTGTGAACATGAGGGCATTACCGTGTCTGCTGTGGTAGATTTTCTGTAAATTTTGAAACTGTGTGTGTTTGTAGTGATATTTAAGGGATTTTTCACCTATCTCCATGGTGAACTGTGTGTTTTTCTTGGAATGTGTTCAGTTGTCTTTTGGTATCAGTCCACAGACACAGTACATCATCTACATATCAGTACCAATATTTGATACTATCACTGAGAGGTTCATTATGTAGGAAATGTCAATAGGACAAAAACAATGTACTTGTTATTCAACTTTTAAAAAAAAGTTTGTTTAATTTAAAAAACTTTAAGAAAGAATTCAGAGGCATTGATTTTCAGCATGCCCTCATATTTACATTTGATGAGAATTATCAATGAGATTTATTGCAGTAGTTGGAACAACCACTATTTCTTCTGGTGCACTGATAATATTTTTTCCTGGGGCAAATACTTCTAGCTTGGAGAAGACTTGGTATTATTGATATAGATGACAAGAGCTGGACAGCACATATGACAGTGAATAAAAAATTAATGCCTTGTCTGTCATAAAAAAATTTAATAATGATCATGTTTCAGCAAAGTTTGTACAGCTCATAGCCTGAACTGTTCCATACTCAGTGCTACCATTCCACATAGTCACCATGTGTTTGTATACATTTGTGCCATTGTTGAACCCAATCATCAAAACCAGTTTGGAAAAACACGTAGTTTTGTGTCTTAGCCCATGATATTAAAGCTTTTTTTAACCTCATCTGTGAAGAACACATATGGGGATGCTCTAATGGGTATCATAAGTGTGCAATATTGAGTGAGGATGTTTGGTAATGGAGAAACAGACATTGCAAATAAGCCATGCAGCAGCTGACCAACAATCTGACAGCATCTGTCACAGATGCCAGTTGAGGATGTGTTGATGAAGTGATTTAAGGAGAAAGACTTGTTAAAGTACTCAGACAACAGCAAATCCTGGGTTTTTAAAATCGTGGCTCAAGAAGCAAATCTTGAATTTTTTCATACAGGTTTTGGTGTCTGGGATCAACGACGATGCACTTGTGTACAGATGTGTGGTTACTATGTTGAACTGTAGTGTTGGGTAGAGAACAATTCAGGCTATGATATGTATCGATTATGCTGTTGTGTGTCCATTATTAAATTTTTTGTGTCACATTAGGTATTACTTTTTGATCCACCCTCGCAGCAATAGACTTCTGCATTCAGTTCTGCTGCCTTTGTGCATTGTGATGACATCATCAAGTTAAAATTTCAAACTACTAGGAGATTAAAACTGTGCTGGTCTGGGGCACAAGCCCAGTACCTTGCCTTTCATTGATGGTGCTTTTACTGACTGAGGTACCCAAGCCCAACTCACTACCTGAACCTGGTCTAGCACATAGTACTGTAAATAAACTCCCCAAGTGGCAGCAGAACACACACATAAAAGAAGCATATAATTAGGCAAACTTTCGGAGACAGCGGCTCGTCCTTAATGCAGAAGGGTTGAAGAGGAAGGAAGAGGGGTGAAGGAAAAGGACTAGAGAGGTCTAGGAAAACGGGTAGATTTCAAGAAAGACACCCAGAACTGCAGGTCAGGAGAGATGTACCAGACAGCATGAGAAGGAAAGCTTTCTCATCACCTCTGGTAAGTCTGCCCTGACCTGTGGTTCTGCACGACTTTCTTGAAATCTGCCCCTTTTCCTAGACCTCTCCAGTCCTCTTCCCCTACAACCCTTCTGCCTGAAGAAGGAGCCACTGGTTCTGAAAGCTTGCCTAATTGTAACCTTTGTTTATGTGTTTGTTCTGCTGCTGCTGCTAGGTGAGTAGATTTTTTTATCTATCCAATTAAAATATTTTGTCAAAAAGTGATTGTTTTCATTGTAAATAAACTCCAACAGGCCTGATCTGTGTTGATGTTGATGTGTCATATCTACTTAAGGGCATTTCTGATGAGCCATTCTATCTCAGTGAAACATTTTGTTATTGAGTGGATGGTACCTTATTCAACCCATGAAAAGAATGATAGGAAATCCAACTTTGAAGTGCATTTTTATTCCATAAGTTTTTGTCATACCATGAAATAATTTTATCACTTAATTTGTCTCATTGATTACTGCTTTCTTGGTGCCAAAAATCATCAAGAGTTCCTTGGGGGGGGGGGGGGGGGGGGGATGTCTCTGTGCCAGTGGTTAACAGGTCACTGTTTTATTAGCCCCTTGCAACTACTTGTCTGTGCAAAAACACATCACCAGTATATTTAATTTCCCAAAATACGTTTGTGGTGAAAGAGGTAAATGGGATATCCTGTATACTTCATAAAGTAGTTTAATAAACCCACCAGTGGACATTGCAATGGAGGTAGATGAGCTGACAGGGATAGCACAGTGAGATAGTGCAGAAACGTACCATTGAAGGTGCATGTGACGTGTAGTATGGACAGACCTGCTAATGGAGGTGTTTACCTATGGGTGACAGGAGGCCAAGCAGGTCAGTGCTTACACAGAGCCTTGCGCTTCATTACGTATGTTGTTGCTTAGTGCCTAGCCATTCACACTTGTTACAGGCTGAGTGATTCCCATGCCAATCTCTGCATGGGTGTGGACTCTCTGCTTTCCATAGATTTACTTGCACACTGGGTTCGTTTTCCTCTCATGAGGTCTGTGGTTCATTTTCCTCTCATGAGGTCTGTGGTTCATTTTCCTCTCATGAGGTCTGTGGTTCATTTTCCTCTCATGGGGTTCTGTTGCATGCCTAACACCAAGTCACTGTTGGACCAGGAAGTATCCAACATGACCATGTAGTGTAGTGCATTGTCCCATCTGTGCAGATGCTAAAGGTAGTACTTAGCACATGGTGATATGAGTGAAGAATTTTCGTATACTTCTGTAGGTGTCACTGACGCTTTTGCATTGGCGAAGTTGAATTGTGTCCAAGTGAGTCTAGTATGTGATCTCTATTGCAGATACATTATGTGTGTCCAGAATCCTCTCATTAAATGTAAGGCTTTCATATCCCCACCCCTGTGCAACTAATTTCTGTGTTTGATCCATATTGTATCACTTTGTATATTTATACCTGCAGCAATACTCTGTAAATCACACTTAAGTGCCTGGCAGAGGATTCATAGAACCACTTTCACAATGATTCTGTATTATTCCACTCTCGAACAGCATGTGGAAAAAACAAAGGCCTATATCTTTGTGTGCAAGCTCTGATTTCCTGTATTTTATTATGATGATCATTTCTTCCTATGTAGGTCGGTGTCAACAAAAATTTTCACATTTGGAGAAGAAAGTTGGTGACTGATATTTTGTGAAATCGTCTCGCTGCAGTGAGAGGTGTCTTCATTTTAACGATATTGACCCCAAACCCTGTATCATATCCATGACTCTCTCTCTCTCTCTCTCTCTCTCTCTCTCTCTCTCTCTCTCTCTCTCTCTCTCTCTCTCTCTCTCCTATTTCTTGATAATACAAAATGTGCTGCTCTTCTTTGAACTTTCTCAGTGTACTCTGTTAATCTTATCAGGTAAGGATCCCACACAGCACTGCAGTACTCCAAAAGAGAACCAACAAGCATAGTGTAGGCAGTCTCTCTAGTAGATCCGTTCCATCTTCTAAGTGTTCTGTCAATAAATCGCAGAATTTTGCCTGCATTTTACTGTAGCTTGTCAGGCAGAACTTGCATATTCGTTGAACAAACCTCGCGAGTAGTGCACTAGTGTAGAGTTAGAGAATACAGAGGTGGGGCTGGATGTGCCTGATATAACAGTAGTCTAATGTTGTGATATATTTCATAATAGACACTAACTTTCACCAGTAGTGGCATTTAACAGGAACAGGTAATTAAGTTTAACTCTTTTGACTGACAGGTTATGTGAATTCCCCCTTTACTGCCGTGTAACAATTTTACAACCCCGTTTATTAACACAGGGACTCTTATTCTTGCAATTAATTATTGTGTGTACTCTGTAAGTGATTTATTTTAGAATTGATGCTAATTGCCTTTGTACTGTTGCAGCTTGATATCATGGAACCGAAAACTCCAGAAGATGTTTATAAATCTCATCTTGAAAACAACCGACCACCATTTGGAGGGGGCCAGGTGGACTCGGCCCGACAGAATTTAGGTGCAAGTTTTGTTAATGGATTTGTTAATGCAGCCTTTGGTCGTGATAAGTTACTTATGGAAGATGGAAATAAGTGGCTGTATAAAAACAAAGAACATGGTGAGTCTTTCATGTGAAATTATTCTACTTTATCTGCATGTGATGACTTATTATTATTATTGTTATTATTATAAATCAAGCTTTGTTAAATAAGAGCAGTCAGTTCTGTATTTGAAGAGAAAGTCTCATTGACAAACCACAGTTTTTGTGGGAAAGGGAGGGGGGGGGGGGGGTCGCACATACAGTCAGAGAGATAGCTGTGTTGTTTGATATGAAACGAGGAGAAATACTGAGAAAGACAAAGAACAAAAATGAAAAAAGTAGGGAAACATAAAATTAGGAACAAAATGTGGAATTAACATTTACTGTTAGTAAGACAGCACGGTAAATTGAAATTGTTTGAAGCAAGTAAGTAGCACTAATAAGTGTAACATGGAGATAAGAGATTATCAGCGATTAAAAAAATGAATGTACAGGGTGTCCAGAAAAGGACTCCCTGATTTCAAAATTAAATATCTCGAAAATAAAGATAGATAGAGGAACGCAGTAAACGGTATGTTTATTGTGAAAGCTGTAAGAAGTTTATACAGCAGTTTGAAATAATAGTTACAAAAGCTGCTAACAGATGGCGCTGTAATCGCCATACGTAATGCCTTGTATAAATAGTGATCCGAAGCGCAGAGCGATCAGTTCCACTATTGAAACATGAAAGGAGGTTAGCATACCGAAGGAAGAGATTAAAACAATGTACTCCATTGAACAACACGTTTTTCTGGTGCTAGAGTACCACAGGTTAGAAGAGAGTCCTACGGCAACAAGGCGAAGTTTTCAAGCACGATTTAATGTTCCAAAAGGACCCAATGTGAAAACCATTCGTACGCTCTTCGCAAAACTTCAACGAACAGGCAGCGTAACTGATGACCTAGTGGGGCATGTTGGCCGCAAGCAAACCGCAGTTACGCCTGAAAATATCGCCACAGAGTCTGGAATTATTCAGCGAAATCCAATGTCATCCGTCCGTAGAATTGCATCTGAGACTGGTTTGAAGCGTTCCAGCATGCAGAAAATACTGAGAAAGAGCCTACACATGTTTCCATTCAAAATTCAAACGCACCAGGCTATACCCGTACGAGAGGTGCAATAAAGGGTTGCCTTTGCTAATCAGATGCTCACAATGATTGATAGTGAAGGATTTGATGTTGGCTGCATCTGGTTTACAGATGAAGCACACTTCCACCTGAATGGATACGTGAATAAGCAGAACTGGCGATTTTGGGGTTCCGAAAAGCCATATTGGTGTGAAGCGAAACCCCTGTATTCTTCTAAAGTTACAGTGTGGGACGCAGTATGCAGCAGAGGCATTATTGGCCTTTTTTCATTCGAGAAACGGTCACTGGTGCACGTTACATTGCAATTTTGGAACAATTTGTCACCACACAGCAAGCGTTAGAGGATCGACCAGGTACTGAATGGTTTATGCAAGATGGAGCCCGACCACATCGGACCGAACAAATGTTTCGCTTTCTTGAGGAATACTTCAGAAATCGAGTCATTGCTTTGGAATATCCCAAATTTACTGGTACAGGCATGGATTGGCCTCCATATTCGCCGGATTTGACTCCCTGTGACTTTTTTTTGTGGGGCACAGTGAAAGACATGGTCTACCCAAAGCATCCCGCTACGCTGGACGAGCTTGAATCGGTGATCTCTGTGGCATGTGAATCCATTTCGGTTGAGACACTACGAAATGTGATGGTGAATTCTTCGTTTGCGCCACCTCTGTAGTGCCAATGGTGAACATTTTGAAAACATTGTGACGTGATTGTTTGCAAAGATTGTTTTAATACGATTATTTCACTTGTGTATGCTGATATGAGCTGTACAGCGTACAGCGCCATCTGTTAGCAGCTTTTGTAACTATTATTTCAAACTGCTGTATAAACTTCTTACAGCTTTCACAATAAACATACCATTTACTGCATTCCTCTATCGATCTTTGTTTTCGAGATATTTAATTTTGAAACCAGGGAGTCCTTTTCTGGACACCCTGTAGATAATCTGCATCCACGTGACTACACTACACATCACACTTAACTGCTTGGCAGAGGGTTCATGGAACCACTTTGTCTTTCTAACTATTACATTCCTGAATAACATGGGGGGAGGACAAAATATTTTCACATTCAGAGGAGAAAGTTGGTGACTGAAATTTCGTGAACATATCTTGCTGAACAAAAGATACCCTTTTTTCAAACAATGGAAACTCCGGGTTGGAATATCAACAATGTAAGGAAAAGATAGATTGCTGCTTACTGTAAAGATGATATGATGAAATTATATACGTGTACAATTAAAAGACAGTTACGCATTAGTTTTGGCCACAGCCTTCATCAGAAAAAGAAACACACACACACACACACACACACACACACACACACACACACACACACACACACACACACACTCATTCACAAAAGCAAGCAAACCTCACGCATATAGGACCGCCATCTCTGGCAGCTCAGACTGGAGGTGTGCTTGTTTTTGTGTGTATGTGTGTGTGTGTGTGTGTTTCTTTTTCTGATGAAGGCTGTGGCCAATAGCTAATGTATAACTGTCTTTTAATTGTGCCTGTCTGAAACTTCACGTGTCATCTTTATGGTAAGTAACAATCTATCTATTCCTTACATTGTTGAGATGCCCGTGTTTCATTGCCAAACCAATTTGCATATAATATCCTTAGTACTCTTTCCTCTATATTGTGATAATGCAAAATGAGCTGCTCTTCTTATAACTTTCTCGATGATTTCCACCAATCCTATCTGGTAATGATCCCATACTATGCAGCAGTACTCCGGAAGACGACAGCCAAGCATAGTATAGACAGACACTTAGGTCATTTGTTGCATCTTATAAGTGTTGTGACAAAAAACCAGTCAGTGGTTCACCTTTCCAACATTTTCTCTGTGACTGTTCCAGTTTGAGATGTTTGTAATTGTAATACCAAGGTATTTAGTTGAATTGAGAACCCTCAGATCTGTGTAGTTTATTGTGTAACAAAAATTCCTTATAGTACTTGCATTGAGGCCTCACACTTGTTATTGTTTAGGGTCAGTTTCCACTTTTCGCACCATACAGATATCTTACCCAAATCATTTTGCAATTCATTCTGATCTTGTAATGACTTTACTAGACTGTAGACAATGTCATCTGCAAACAGTCTTAGAGAGCCACTAAGATTCTCTACAAATTCATCTATGTGGATTAGGAATAGCAGTGCCTATAAAACTTCCTTGGGGAGCAAAATATCACATCAGTTTCACTTGATGACTTCCCATCACTTATTACAATCTGTGATCTTTCTGACAGGAAAACTGAGGTGGTATTCCATAGGGGTACCATTTGATTAGAAGCCATAGTGTCTAAAGTCTTCTGGAGACCTAGAATAGAAATATGGAGTCAACTTGGAATCCCTTATCAGTAGCACTCATTAATTTATGTTAATAAAGAACAAGTTGTGTTTCAGAAGAACTATATTTTCCAAATCCTTGTGCACTGTGTGTCAATCAATCATTTTCTTCCAGATATTACATAATTTTGCATTGAAATCTGCACAAAACTTCTAGCTTCTGTAAAGTACCAGTAATCCTGGAGATTTTCATAAAGTTTAAACACAGTATATATTCCAAAATCTTACTGCAAATTGATGTCAGTGATATGTGTGTAATTTAGCGAATTGTTTCCTACTTCCTTTCTTGTGTATCAGTGTGACCTGTGCAACTTTTGTCTCTAGGTACAGTTGTTTTGTCAAACAAATGATTGTGTATAATATATGTTTGGTAAAATGGAGCTATTTCATCAGTATACTCTTAAAGGAACCTAATTGGTATACTCATGTTGAAAGCTTTTATTTATTGAAATTGTTGAATATTTACTGCATCTTCTTTAGTGAAAGAATTTCAGAAAACTGTGTTCAGTAACTCCACTTTAAAGGAGCTGTCATCTGTAGCATTACCATTGTTATTGCGCATATGAGGTATTTATAGTGTCTTGCTGCTGATGTATTACTAACTCTACTCTGGAGGCACTGTCATAAGTAACAATACCATTGTTATCGCACAGTGGAGGTGTTGGTTATGTGTTGCTGATGGTATACTTGACATACAACCGGATTCTCGGGATTTTCTGCTAGATTAAGACTCTGAAGTGTGTGCAAAGTTTCGAGCTTCTGTAAAACAAGACCACAATATTTTTGCATTCAGCTGTGGCATGATTTTTGCTTCTGCAACAGTATCCTGACCTGCTTTGTGTACCATGGGGATCTGTTCAATGTCTCATTAATTTACTTGGTATGAAACTCTGACATTCTCAGTTGTCTTCAGTCATATTTCCTCGAATTTAAGCCACATCTTCTCTTTGCTTACATAGTTAGTTTGGAAAGAATGGAGACACTCTTAGGAGGGCATCAAGCAAATATTTATCTGATTTTTTTTTTTTTTTTAACAGGTATATTTTGCATTTATCTTTTGTGGATTTTTATTTTACAATATTCAGTCTTCCTACAACCATTTTTGATCTCTAATCCCCATATCCATCTGTACACCCCCTATCAGAAATGTCTGTTGCTAAGAGGACTAGTATTTATTACAACCATTTACACTTTGTGTGGACTTACGAACAAATTCCTTAAGATAATTTTAAGAGAAAGGGATTTAGTACAATTTTGGATGATGTTTTACACCTACCAGGTTGACACAAGAACTGCCCAACTGTATTGGCTATAAAAGTAATTACGACAGCATTATGTTTTGAAACCATACCACCTGGATACGTTGTGCCACATATAATGAATACCTGAACTGGGTTCTTTTTCAGTATTAAGATGAAAACTGATCTCCAGTCAGTGAACTGAAAACCAGTTTCTATGTAATTTGTAATATTTCCAAGTGAGTTTCTGATTTCTTTTGATTTCACACGGGTTATATTCTTTGTCATGTGACCAATTCAGCCAGTCAACATGGGCCTCAATCATAGCCAATAACTCGACTTCCCTTGTAGCGACACTGGAGATACATTGAAAGTATTGGAAACCAGTTAATGTTTCACCTGAGAGAGAGAGAGAGAGAGAGAGAGAGAGAGGGGGGGGGGGGGCTACCTATAACATGTAAATAGTGTATGGATAATTCTATGTCTCACTCTGTTGTTCAGGATTGATCACCGAGTTTGGCAACAGTGGCCGACAAAATTATTCGGTGGTTGAAAAGACAAAATGTGGATCTCAGAACAGATTTGAGGGAGTCTGTGTTGTTCAAAACTATTTCACAGTTTGCTTTGTATATCATCAATGCAACTGTCCAAAGGCATGGACAAGAAATAGTAAGGTTACTCCAATATCATTGTTATATCAGTGCTAATGAAGGTGTATGGTTGCAAGTAAAACACTGCCTTGCTACAAAGAACAAGAAGTTGACCATCCCTGTAATTGAGAATATCCTTGTGGATGCTGTGATTCTAGTGACTTGTGAGACCTGGAAGGAAATACTGAACAGCTCCGCACGTGCCATCACAGAGACAGCCAAAAATGAAGATATTGTCGAACAATGCATGAAAGAATGAATTGTTCATATGAGAGGAAGCAGTGACAGCTGGAACAGTGCAGGGAAAAGATTCATAATCATTTTCTGACTGTAATGGGAGTGGTGTTTTTCAGTTATCATAACTGCAACACAATCGGAGATATTGGAGGGGGTGCTATCACCTGATCATTGCATTGAGAGTACTTTTTATTAGATATTAGTAGTTAATATACCCATAATTTTTTCTGTCCCTCTTTGTAGAACAAGTTAATAAAGGAAATCAATGGAAATTCTAGGATGGAATGCAACAATATTATGAAAAGGATAGTTGCTACTCACCATATAGCGGAGCTGCTAAGTCGCAGATAGACACAACAAGAAGACTGTCACAAAACAAGCTTTAGGCTAACAAGGCCTTTGTCAAAAATAGACCACACACACACACACACACACACACACACACACACACACACACACACACACACGAGTCCACAGGCTCTGGCAGCTGAAGCCAGAGTACAAGCAGCAGCAGCAGTAGTAGTACATGATGGGAGAGGCAACTGGGTGGGGGAAGGAGGTGGCTGAGGTGGGGAGGGGAGGGGGACAGTGAAGTGCTGCTGGGGAGCGTATAGGGATGAGGTGGAGAGAGGGTAGGGCAGCTAGGAGCAGTCGGGAGGTTACACATGGGGGGGGGGGGGGGAGGAGGACGTGGGAGTGTGGAGGGGAGTAGAAAGACTAGGTGCGTTGATGGAATAGAGGGCTGTGTAATGCTGGAATGGAAACAGGTAAGGGGCTATATGTGTGAGGACAATGTCTAATGAAGGTCAAGGCCAGGAGGGTTACGGGAACATAGGATATTTTGCAGGAAGAGTTCCCACCTGTGCAGTCCAGAAAAGCTGGTGTTGGTGGGAAGGATCCATATGGCACAGGGTGTGAAGCAGTCATTGAAATGAAGAATGTCGTGTTGCGCGACATGATCAGCAATAGGGTGGTCCAGTTCTTTCTTGACCACAGTTCGTCTATGGTCATTCACGCAGACAGATATCTTGTTGGTTTTCATGCCCAAATAGAATGCAGCATAGTGGTTGCTGCAGTTTATCTTGTATATCACAGGACTGGTTTCACAGGTAGCCATGCGTTTGATGGGGGAGGTGATGTTTGTGATTGGACTGGAGTAGGTAGTGGTGGGAGGATGTATGGGACAGGTCTTGCGTCTAGGTCTGTTACAGGGATATGAGCCAGGTGGGTAGAGGTTGGGAGTGGTGGTATATTGTGTAGGTATATTGTGTAGGTTCAGTGGATGGCGGAATACCACTGTGGGAGTGGTGGGCGGAATAGTGGACAGGATATTTTTCATTTCAGGACACGACAAGAGATAGTCAAAATCATGGCAGAGAATGTAATTCAGGTGCTCCAGTCCTGGGTGGACTGATTTACGAGGGGAATGCTCCTCTGTGGCCAGACAGTGAAACTTTGGGAGGTGGTGGTTGTCTGGAAAGATAAGGCACGGGAGATTTGTTTTTGTACAAGTTGGGAGGATAATTACAGTCTGTAAAGGCGTCAGTGAGACCCTTGGTATATTTAGAGAGGGACCACTTGTCACCGCAGATGCGATGGCCACAGGTGGCTAGGTGGTATGGAAGGAATTACTTGGTATGAAGGGGGTGACAGCTGTCAAAGTGGAGGTATTGCTGACGGTTAGTAGATTTGAAATGGACAGAGGTACCAATGTAGCCATCACTGAGGTGGAGGTCAACATCTAGGATGGTGGCTTATTGGTTTGCATAGGAACATGTGAAGCGAATGGGGGAGAAGCTGTTGAACTTCTAGAGGAATGTGGATGAGGTGTCCTCACCCTCAATCCAGATCCCAAAGATGTCATCAGTGAATCTGAACCAGGTGATGGGTTTAGGATTCTGGGTGTTTAGGAAGGATTCCTCTAGATGACCCATGAGTAGGTTGGCATAGGATGCTGTCATGTGGATGCCCATAGCTGTACCTCAGATTTGTTCGTAGTTAATGCCGTCAAAGGAGAAGTAATTGTGGGTAGGCATTACATTCTCTGCCAGGGTTTAGACAACCTCTCATCATGTTCACTATCCTTCCCACCCCTCACACAGTGCTATTCTGCCATCCACTGAACCTATACAATGTACTCGTCCGCCCCAACACAAGCTCTGCTCCCAACCCTTTACCTCATGACTCATATCCCTGTAATAGACATAGACACAAGACCTGTCCCATACATCCTCCTACCACCGTCTACTCCAGTCCGGTCACAAACATCACTTCTCCCGTCAAAGGCAGGGCTACCTGTGAAACCAGTTATGTGATCTACAAGTTAAGCTGCAGAACTGTGCTGCATTCTGTGTTTCTATGTGGGCCTGACAATCAACAAGCTGTTTATCCGCATGAATGGCCACCACCAAACTGTGGCCAAGAAACAATTGGACCACCCTGTTGCTGAGCCCGCCACCCATCAAGACATTCATTTCCATGACTACTTCACAGCCTGTGCCATATGGCTCCTTCCCACCAACACCAGCTTTTCTGATTTGCACAGGTGGGAACTCTCCCCGCAGTATATCCTATGTTCTCATAGCCCTCCTGGCCTTAGCTTTCGTTAGTCATTGTCCTCACCCATCTATCCTCTTACCTTTTCCATTCCAGCACTACACAGCCCTCTATTCCACCAATGCACCCAGTCTTTTTATTTCTCTCCTGTCCTGCTACCCCCGCCCCCACTCCCCCGCCCTCTGTGTAACCTCCCGACTGCGTCTAGCTGCCCTACCCTCTCTCCACCTCGTCCCTGCATGCTCCCCAACAGCACTTCACTGTCCCTCACCGCTACCCTGCTACCCCTACCACTCCCCCTCCGTGCCCCAACCTCCTTACGCCCACCTAGTTGCCTCTCCCATCATGTACTGCTACTTCTCGTAGTCTGGCTTCAGCTGCCAGAGACTGTGGTTTTATATATGGCAAAGGCCTTGTTGGCCAAAAGCATATTTTGTGACAGTCTTTTTGTTTTGACTATCTGCGACTCAGCATCTCCGCTATATGGTGAATAGCAGCTATCCTTTTCGTAATATTGTTAATAAAGGAAATTTTTGACAATGAAAAAAAGCTGTAAATATTCTACACTATTGTGAAAATAGTTTGCATATCTATTGTACATATAAAAAGTAAGTCTCTGTATACTAGATGGTTAGTAATTCTTTGCGATTTTTCAAGTTTATGTGTTATAACCAGTAACTGTTAACAGGTTTGTGAATACAAACTGCATGTTTTGCTACTAGGGTACACAAGTAGTAGTGACTAAGATGCTATATGCTACATCCGGTAACAGGTGCCACTTGGCCACATGAAATGTTAATACCAGTCATTCTTCTCATGGACTATAAATCCATTCTGATTTGTCTTAGTCCTGTCTCTTATTTTCATGCTGTACTGCACCTGGATTGTGGTTACGATACTGCCACATGCCTGTATTTGGTAGTGGTTTCATTTTTTGCTTTTCTTTTCTATATCTTCATCAACACCTTTCATTGCAGGTATGTTGAGTGCCACAGCCTCTCTTGGATTGGTACTTCTGTGGGATGTAGATGGAGGATTGACACCAATAGACAAATACCTTTATTCTTCTGAGGATTACATCAAGGTTTGTATTTGTCACCTATTATTTAGTTTAAGTATCAAAGCTTCATATCTTAAATATGATTTTTCAGTTCTCTTTTGGGTGTAACATGTTGGGCCATCAGTTGTCATCAAGTATATTCGTACATTATTTGTGCTCCCTCCCCCCCTCCCCATCTCCCCCCTCCCCCCCCTCCCCCTCTCCCCCTCTCCCCCTCTCCCCCTCCCCCCTCCCCCCTCCCCCCTCCCCCATCCCCCTCCCCCTCCCCCTCCCCCTCCCCCTCCTCCCTCCCTCCCTCCCTCCCTCCCTCCCTCCCTCCCTTTTCGAACAGTAGGCAAAAAAATTGTTCTTCCTGTAGACCCATCCTTCTATATAGCTTTTTTCCACTGCTGCATGTATTTTCTCAAAAGTGATGTTCATAACAGCAACATAATTATCTGCTGGCTATTGAGCCGTGGTGTATTTCTTTTTAAGGAAGCGCAAGATTTGAAAACTGTTGTGACTTTAAGCTAAAGAGAAGCAAAACTTTTCCCATAACTATTAAATTTGGTACATGTGCTTCAGTTATTGAGTGAAATAGATTAATGCTTTTTGTACCAAGCTGTTTTTTTAAGAAAGACATTGGATATGCTTGATCTGTTGTTCTGGGTACCCATTCTTTTTGAAAACTACTCTCCACATTGTGGACCAGTGTTCTGAACATGGAATGTACACTCCCGGAAATTGAAATAAGAACACCGTGAATTCATTGTCCCAGGAAGGGGAAACGTTATTGACACATTCCTGGGGTCAGATACATCACATGATCACACTGACAGAACCACAGGCACATAGACACAGGCAACAGAGCATGCACAATGTCGGCACTAGTACAGTGTATATCCACCTTTCGCAGCAATGCAGGCTGCTATTCTCCCATGGAGACGATCGTAGAGATGCTGGATGTAGTCCTGTGGAACGGCTTGCCATGCCATTTCCACCTGGCGCCTCAGTTGGACCAGCGTTCGTGCTGGACGTGCAGACCGAGTGAGACGACGCTTCATCCAGTCCCAAACATGCTCAATGGGGGACAGATCCGGAGATCTTGCTGGCCAGGGTAGTTGACTTACACCTTCTAGAGCACGTTGGGTGGCACGGGATACATGCGGACGTGCATTGTCCTGTTGGAACAGCAAGTTCCCTTGCCGGTCTAGGAATGGTAGAACGATGGGTTCGATGACGGTTTGGATGTACCGTGCACTATTCAGTGTCCCCTCGACGATCACCAGTGGTGTACGGCCAGTGTAGGAGATCGCTCCCCACACCATGATGCCGGGTGTTGGCCCTGTGTGCCTCGGTCGTATGCAGTCCTGATTGTGGCGCTCACCTGCACGGCGCCAAACACGCATACGACCATCATTGGCACCAAGGCAGAAGCGATTCTCATCGCTGAAGATGACACGTCTCCATTCGTCCCTCCATTCACGCCTGTCGCGACACCACTGGAGGCGGGCTGCACGATGTTGGGGCGTGAGCGGAAGACGGCCTAACGGTGTGCGGGACCGTAGCCCAGCTTCATGGAGACGGTTGCGAATGGTCGTCGCCGATACCCCAGGAGCAACAGTGTCCCTAATTTGCTGGGAAGTGGCGGTGCGGTCCCCTACGGCACTGCGTAGGATCCTACGGTCTTGGCGTGCATCCGTGCGTCACTGCGGTCCGGTCCCAGGTCGACGGGCACGTGCACCTTCCGCCGACCACTGGCGACAACATCGATGTACTGTGGAGACCTCACGCCCCACGTGTTGAGCAATTCGGCGGTACGTCCACCCGGCCTCCCGCATGCCCACTATACGCCCTCGCTCAAAGTCCGTCAACTGCACATACGGTTCACGTCCACGCTGTCGCGGCATGCTACCAGTGTTAAAGACTGCGATGGAGCTCCGTATGCCACGGCAAACTGGCTGACACTGACGGCGGTGGTGCACAAATGCTGCGAAGCTAGCGCCATTCGACGGCCAACACCGCAGTTCCTGGTGTGTCCGCTGTGCCGTGCGTGTGATCATTGCTTGTACAGCCCTCTCGCAGTGTCCGGAGCAAGTATGGTGGGTCTGACACACCGGTGTCAATGTGTTCTTTTTTCCATTTCCAGGAGTGTATTTCTGATGGGTGTCGATGGCTCTTGACATGTGCAGAAGAGGTGGATATGGTTGACCTTCCTCTAGACACTATGTCCCAGGTATCCACCTTCTCTTAAGCAAAATGTCAAAAATAGGTAGCTTTCCCTATTATTATATTTGTGTGGTGAAACACAATGAAATTTGTATATCGATGGATTGAGTTGAGATGCGTAGAACACTGGTCCACAGAGCATATTTGTTGTTAGACCATGAAAACTACTCTGAAGAATTGACACTTCTGTGAGAAGTTTACAAAAAGAACAGGTACTCAGAAAAACAGATTCAGTATGCCCTGCAGTGCAAGTCAACACTGCCTGTAAAGGGAAATGACACCAGTAAAGGAGAAGTCAGAATGGTAGGTCTTCCATACGCTGGCTCAGTTTATGGGAAGATCAGGAAAATACTTCAAAAATACAGTTTCAGATGTATTTAAATCCATCAAATGAAATTAAAGATCTACTATTTTGTGCGAAAGCTAATCTAGGGCTCCAAAAATTCGCTGTATACCACATACTGTGCAAATGTGATGTAGTGTATTGGGAAAATCATAAGAACTTTTGAAGTTGTAAAGAACACAAGCATTACAGTCAACTCAAGCATCCAACAAAATCAACTGTCACCTAACATTGCATCACCTGTGAGCATGTAATGAAATACGAAAATACCAGCATTGTGATGCAGGCAGCAAACTTTTGGGTCAGTGTAATAAAAAGTGCAGTTGAGATACTTTAATTACCTAGGGCAGAGGGTTTGGGGATTAAACTGTGGGGCCCAGCATTCAGTTTGCTTAAATCAATTCAGAAAACATATCGATGCTGTCTGTTTGGAATGGTATTGTCTTATAATTTATTTCTTACTTGTAACATTTGTACATTTTGGCACACTCCTTTGGTTTGTCTTAAATTTCTATGAGTTTGCTACATTCTTTGACAGCATGAGGCAATAATAGATAGGGTGGCACACAGTGTGTTCCGTTCACTGTGTGGTTGGTTTTCAAACTGTAAGCACCTGAGGATGAACACTAGTGGAGTCATCAAAATAATGTGTAAAGAAAATGACCTTGGCTGCAAACCCAAAAACTAGTAAACCATCAGTGTCGCCAAGAAAGCCTCAAAGATCACAAAAGTCTTAATGTTTAGAAGATGTTGACAGACGGGATTTCAGACAATGAGATGACTTCAGAACCCCCTTCATGTTGTGGAAGTAATTGTGTAGATTAGTTGGGGGTAGAACTGAGAGAAAAAGTAAAAATCTTCAAATACACATTTCATAAAAAGTGGTGTTATGAGAATTGAGAAACTGTGTCAAATTGAGCCTCAAACCCATGTTTCCTGCTTTTGAGCCCCACTTTGTCACAGATTTTCAGTGTCTATACATAGTTATTACATCACATTTTCAGCATATTCGAATGTTTGTAGTGATATCATTTCATTTAGCCCTTTTGTGGGCCGTGGGGGGATATATGTCCCACTAAATATATTTCTTTAAACATTTAAGGGAATATGTGTTGCCACTTCTATATGCTCCTGGCATCCAATGGCAGTCTGCTGCCCAATTGCAGTTTCTGTTGTGAAATATAGCCTTCAGAACTATGGGAAGTATATATCCCACCAAACAACAGTGTTTTAATTGTTAATGGAAAGTATGGCTACCACCAGAGTAGTTTCTGGAAGGGGCTTGGGAAGTATACTGTACTTACCACAAAATTAATCTGTCATCTGTGATCCTCGGGAAGCATATTTACCACCAACTTAGGGGTATCCAAATTTTTTGGGACTATATCTTACCACCTCTGTCTGTGCCTGATATTTTGTGGTGGTACACTGCGCCAGGTGTATGAAAACTGCTACAACCATCAGTTTCTGCATGTCGTGGGATCACTGCTGTTGTAGGAACACATTGCTTCGCTTCTGCAATATACATTATTGTGACCTGTATCAGCTCATACCTTTGTGCATGATAAAGTTTCAAGGATTGTTTTCACATTGTGATAAGTAAACTTTAATATTGTTAACAAGCATTTTTTAAATAAAGTAAAAGAAAATATAAAATAAAAACAGGAAACCCTGTTCATTGCTTTTTTTACACATAACAGTTCACAAAAGTGAAGTGGGAAATCCATTTACCAACATACACTCCTGGAAATTGAAATAAGAACACCGTGAATTCATTGTCCCAGGAAGGGGAAACTTTATTGACACATTCCTGGGGTCAGATACATCACATGATCACACTGACAAAACCACAGGCACATAGACACAGGCAACAGAGCATGCACAATGTCGGCACTAGTACAGTGTATATCCACCTTTCGCAGCAATGCAGGCTGCTATTCTCCCATGGAGACGATTGTAGAGATGCTGGATGTAGTCCTGTGGAACGGCTTGCCATGCCATTTCCACCTGGCGCCTCAGTTGGACCAGCGTTCGTGCTGGACATGCAGACCGCGTGAGACGACACTTCATCCAGTCCCAAACATGCTCAATGGGGGACAGATCCGGAGATCTTGCTGGCCAGGGTAGTTGACTTACACCTTCTAGAGCACGTTGGGTGGCACGGGATACATGCGGACGTGCATTGTCCTGTTGGAACAGCAAGTTCCCTTGCCGGTCTAGGAATGGTAGAACGATGGGTTCGATGACGGTTTGGATGTACCGTGCACTATTCAGTGTCCCCTCGACGATCACCAGTGGTGTACGGCCAGTGTAGGAGATCGCTCCCCACACCATGATGCCGGGTGTTGGCCCTGTGTGCCTCGGTCGTATGCAGTCCTGATTGTGGCGCTCACCTGCACAGCGCCAAACACGCATACGACCATCATTGGCACCAAGGCAGAAGCGACTCTCATCGCTGAAGACGACACGTCTCCATTCGTCCCTCCATTCACGCCTGTCGCGACACCACTGGAGGCGGGCTGCACGATGTTGGGGCGTGAGTGGAAGACGGCCTAACGGTGTGCGGGACCGTAGCCTAGCTTCATGGAGACGGTTGCGAATGGTCGTCGCCGATACCCCAGGAGCAACAGTGTCCCTAATTTGCTGGGAAGTGGCGGTGCGGTCCCCTACGGCACTGCGTAGGATCCTACGGTCTTGGCGTGCATCCGTGCGTCACTGCGGTCCGGTCCCAGGTCGACGGGCACGTGCACCTTCCGCCGACCACTGGCGACAACATCGATGTACTGTGGAGACCTCACGCTCCACGTGTTGAGCAATTCGGCGGTACGTCCACCCGGCCTCCCGCATGCCCACTATACGCCCTCGCTCAAAGTCCGCCAACTGCACATACGGTTCACGTCCACGCTGTCGCGGCATGCTACCAGTGTTAAAGACTGCGATGGAGCTCCGTATGCCACGGCAAACTGGCTGACACTGACGGCGGTGGTGCACAAATGCTGCGAAGCTAGCGCCATTCGACGGCCAACACCGCAGTTCCTGGTGTGTCCGCTGTGCCGTGCGTGTGATCATTGCTTGTACAGCCCTCTCGCAGTGTCCGGAGCAAGTATGGTGGGTCTGACACACCGGTGTCAATGTGTTCTTTTTTCCATTTCCAGGAGTGTAGTTTTAGTACTTCACAAAGGTGCCGTGGTGATATATGTACCATCATAGTTTTTGGTCCTAAATAAAAAAAAAGTTATCAAAAAATAAATATAGTCAGTTGATCACAATTCTGATGGGATAGCAAAAAAATTATCTTTGCTGGGTTGCTACATAAAAAAAATTCTCCTGCTAAAGGGTTAAGTGCATTTAAGTTCATTTCACACCTATAAGTTCATTCATGTCATTACAGTGCATTTTATTCATTTCGTCTTAGAATTGTGATACCTGTAATGCTGTTAAAATCAGGCGTTTGTGGCAAAATCTGTTAAGAGGAGATTTGTGTGTAGTTTAACTAAAGTGTACTTATTGTCTGGATGAAATCAGCAATTTTTGGTGTAGTAATAATATTAATAAGGTTTACTGACAGTCACAGTGGTACAAAACATTTGCAAGATTATTAGTTTGAGTCTATAATGATTGTCTTCAGGTCTTTAGTCATCATAGAGTGATCTGTTAAAGTAGGAACATGACACTGCTTGATCACAACCATGCAACTGTGATTGCAAATACTCTGTGATTGTATCTTAAGTTATTTGTTGAAGATTGAATTCAAAATATGATTTTACAAACATTGGAGGAAATAATGTCAGTTGGAAGTATACGGTTTTGTGGCAATGTTTGTTGTTAGAAAGTAATTTTTAAATACAGACTTACATTACTGTAGTGTGCATAGAATGAGTAAAATTTTTGAGCATCTTTAAACAATGCTTTTCTCCCAGTTTGCTATCTCATACATTTAATATTATTTTTGTTTTTAATTGTTGATAAATCAAACACTAGTTGTTAGTTTTATGGTTTATTACTTCACACTAATTTGGTTTTAACCGTTTTCAGTCTGGTGCATTGTTGGCTTGTGGTATTGTTAACTGTGGAGTCAGAAATGAGTGTGATCCAGCTCTAGCACTTCTCTCTGATTATGTGCTTCATAGTAGCAATGTCATGCGGATAGGAGCAATTTTAGGTAAGTAATCTTACCAGTTTAATAATTTCAAAGTGGACTCCTAATTAACTGTCTGTAGTTGACTTGTAATTAGTACAGTATAGTATGTTCTAGTGGCATTGAGTTGTTGGCGCACACACACAAAAAGAATGAAAATTACTCTAGCTTCCTAACAAATCTCTTTTTGAGCACACACACACACACACACACACACACACACACACACACACACGTTACATTGTGGTGGCTAAATACACATTGCCAGGACTGCAGTTGGGAGGAAGAGCGGTTATGTCATGTAGAGTGGGTGAAGGGAGAAAAATGGCCCAGAAGCAGGTGTGTGAGATAGGAATGCAGGAGGAAGAGGCATCAGGTGCGCAGGTTAGGGATGTAATGTGTGGGCACCAGAGCTGGAGAGTTTGTGCAGTGCGTGGTGGTGGTGGTGGTGGTGGTGGTGGTGATTTAGGGGAGTTGATTGAAGGAGTGACAATTTGGAAGAAGATGCAATTGCTGGACAGGAGGATTATGGGAATGAAGGTTGTGTTGTAAGGATAACTCTCGTATAAGTAGTTCAGCTAATAGCGGGGGTGGGGTGGGGAGGGGTTTCAAATGACAAAGGTTGTGAAGCAGTCACTGAAATCGAGCATGTTGTGCTCAGCAATGTGTTCTGGCACTTGGTGCTCAACTCTGCTCTTGGCAACAGTGTGGCAGTGGCCTTTCATTAGATTTCACAGTGGGTTGGTGGTCATGCCTGCACAAAATGCTGTGCAGAAATTGCAGCAGGTCTGATAGATGTAGCTGGTTTCGCAGGTAGCCCTGCCTCTGTTGGGATAGGAAAAGCGTGTTACCACCTTTACTTCCAAATTATTTACATTCTACCAGAATTTTCTGTTATACCTTCCTTTGCATGCTGTGTGGTTCTTTAGTGGACACAAGAGCGAAGAACTTTGAATGCCTCTTGTGGCTTCATGGTACGATGAACGTCAGTGTGCCACACCTCTCCGGCATATATATATATATATATATATATATATATATATATATATAGTGTAAAATAGATTTACTACTCCCCGTACTTTTGCGCTAACCTGTGTTACCTATATATTGCCATAAGCATGTGGCATAATGGTTAGTGTTGCTGCTTTGTGTGCTGTAGGTCCCCAGTTCAAACCCCACCACCAGCAGTTATTTAGTATTTATCATTTCTGGAAGGTTCTTGAATATCTTATTTTTGTAATAATTGTGTATTCTGGAATATTTGATGTTGATACAAATGCTAGTATTCTGGAATAGTCAATGTTTTTATAACTAGCTGCACTCTCCATCCAAATCAGTTTCCTTATGGCTGCAGATTAGTACTTGTAATAAACATTCCTTCAGTGCTAAGTACTGTATTTCATTGTGACCCTGCTTTCGGATCTGGATGTGAATGGGGTTATTATGTGACATTGTTTGTTGGAGACACTGGGTACATCAAAATGTTTACATCACTGTGACTACAATTAGGTATAGTTAAAGCCGTCACCTACATGGATAGGAACTGGAACACAAGCAATACATTGTTCCTAAGATCCCTGTATTCAGATGACAGGTGGATTCAAAAACAGCAATAAGTCAGCTGCACATCAGGCATCCATCACTGTTATCCAGAAACACTGGCCAGAACCCAATAAAGTGGCAGAAAGGATTTGACTGAGTCACCAAATACAACAGCATGGATTACAGTTAAGAAATGTGTTTGGGAAGTGTGTACTTTTGCTTGGATGACACAGCCCAGCAGTGGTTTTAGAACAACAAGGTAAAGCCCAATAGCGTGGATAAATTGCAGGTCGAAATGAAGGGATAAATTGCAGGCTGAAATGAAGAAAATGTTTGGCAACAATAAGCATCAAGTCCACTTAACAGAAAAACAATTGAAGATCAGGGCCAAATGTCATGAGGAAATAGCAGTCCTACATACAGAATGTTTTGGCTGTATGCCACAGTGAGAATCCAAACATGACAGAAGCTGAAGAAATCAACACTTGATGAAAGGAGTTGAAGAAAACATGTACCAAGCTCTTGTATTTAAGGATGTCACAATAACTGATCAATTCATCATGTGGCAACAGCACCTTAAAGAAATGCAGGAAAAGAAGAATTGGAATAAAGTAATATGGGCGATTCCCAAATGTGGCTCTAAGGCAGTTGCAGAGACCTGCATGACCTATTCCCTCTCGTACACTAGGTAGTGAGAGAAGAGATAAAGTATGTTATTGTGGCCAGAACTTTCAGACTGAATAGGTAAGAGATAGGAGCTGTGAATGTCAACCCAATGTGGTAGGAAATAATAAAATATGTTGTAGAGGTGAAGGAATCTTTAGCACGTGGTACCATCAGCCAAACGCACACTGAAGAATGGAATTGATCAACTCAGGACTGAGGCCACAGCCATCAAACCACAACCCAGCACCCAACCAGTGCAGGCACAATCACTCCTACACCAAGTATACTGTCCCACAGAAGAATATACATTTAGAGAATGTAGGACAGCACACTAGCATGTTTCCACTGTGGATGCCTTAGTCTCGTTGTATGCTGCTGCAAAGAAAGAGGGCGTGTTTTTGACAACTCCTAGACTGTGAGATGTCAGCCACTACAACAGTCCTTTTCATGCTAGTCAATAAAAATCCTCAGTGGATGACAGTCACTAAGATGAATTTCATTGATTGATTGGCGACTCCATGTTGTCTTGTGCACTACGACCAGGTAACAGGTATACTTGAAAAAAGAGACAGCATTGGTCGTATATTTTTTACTATTGCAAAATCGATTTTCTGTCACTGAGTGACCATCTTCAGTGCTATATTGTATAACTTAAATTGGGATGCACTGTTGTCACTAAGCTTACGGCAGTCTATGTGATTGCCTATCATCCACAGGTGAACAGCCTCACAGGTGTTGGGATTTTGGTCTTGACATATGTCGTTGTTGAACAAAGACAGTGGGATACAGTACTGCCCATAGTGACATTTGTATAAAACACAGCGAAGCAGGATGTTACAGGCTTCACACCATTCTGTTTGCTCCACTGTCAGTACATGGGAACAACAGTGGATGCGCTGTTACATTTCCAACCAGGTTATACTCAGGATGGCTACATGAAACACCCCACGATCAGGAGTGAACTGAGACGACCGGTTCACATACAGGCCCTGTATGTTCAGGAGAAAGAATGAGAGTTCTCATCAGATGGCACATATGGAGTTGAGGATTATGTCATTCGATCAAGAAGACAAAAACACAGAGACGTTGTCCATGTCCTCTGTATACAGTGCTATTACAGTCTAGAGGTGCAGATCGTGTGTGTAGCTTCAAGGAAACTGAAAATAGACTCAACAATCACAAAGCTTCGGCAGGAGGGGATATCTTTGATGCTAATCGTAGTGAAAGGATGTAACAACCTGGCCAGAATGCAAGGATCTGCCAATTCCACCATTCAGAGGATCATTGACAAGATTTAGATTTAGGGTTTCGTAGTCAGTTCCAGTGAGAGCTTCAGAGAGAGAGAGAGAGAGAGAGAGAGAGAGAGAGAGAGAGAGAGAGAGAGCGAGCTAGGAATGCCACAAGCTGTCATGCATGCATGCATGCATGGTTAGCATCGCTGGGTGGCATGCCATGGGTCCCCAATTCAAACCCAACTACCATCAGTAATTTCTATATTATGGACTATTTGATGGTTGTTTTGAGTATTGAATGTTAATTTTTTTTTTTGTCATGGGGGAAATTAACATTTAGTATTGCTCATCTGTGAATTTAGCAGTTTTCCAAATATTCACAGCAATAAAAATAAATCTCTTTACATACACACCTTAGAAATGGATGTCTTTAAAAAAGTTGCAGAAGTTGCCAAGCATGGTTGGTATAATTCCACATTTTGACAGCTCCAATTCCATTAAGAAGCTGTTGGCACACATTGATACACTATGTAATGAAAAGTATCTGGACACCTGGCTGAAAATGACTTACAAGTTTGTGGTGCCCTCCATCGGTAATGCTGGAAATCAATATGGTATTGGCCCACCTTTAGTCTTGATGATAGCTTCCACTCTCACAGGCATACGTTCAAACGGGTGCTGGAAGGTTTCTTGGGGAATGGCAGCCCATTCTTCACGGAGTGCTGCACTGAGGAGAGGTATCAGTGTCGGTCGGTGAGGCCTGGCATGAAGTTGGTGTTCCAAAACATCCCAAAGGTGTTCTGTAGGATTCAGTTCAGGACTCTGTGCAGGCCAGTCCATTACAGGGATGTTATTGTCGTGTAACCACTTCGCCACAGGCTGTTATGAACTGGTGCTCGATCATGTTGAAAGATGCAGTCACCATCCCCGAATTGCTCTTCAACAATGGAAAGCAAGATGATGCTTAAAACGTCAATGTAGGCATGCGGTGTGATAGTGCCATGCAAAACAACAAGGGGTGCAAGCCCCCTCCATGAAAAACACAACCACACCATAACACTACCACCTCCAAATTTTACTGTTGGCACTACACACGCTGGCAGACGACATTCACCGGGCATTCGCTGTACCCACACCCTGCCATTGTATTGCCGTATTGTGAACCAGGATTCGTCACTCCACATAACGTTTTTCCAATGTTCAATCGTGCAACATTTACACTCCTTACACCAAGCAAGGTGTCGTTTGGCATTTACCTTTGTGATGTGTGGCTTCTGAGCAGCCACTCGACCATGAAATCCAAGTTTTCTCACCTCCCGCCTAACTGTCATAGTACTTGTAGTGGGTCCTGATGCGGAATTCCTGTGTGATGGTCTGGATAGATGTCTGCCTATTACACATTACGACCCTCTTTAACTGTCGGCAGTCTCATGTCAGTCAACAGATGAGGTCGGCCTGTGCGCTTATGTGGTGTACGTGTCCCTTCACGTTTCCACTTCACTATCACATCAAAAACAGTGGATGTAGGGATGCTTAGGAGTGTGGAAACCTCATGTACAGATGTGTGACACAAGTGGCACCCAATCACCTGACCACGTTTGAAGTCTGTGAATTCCGCGGAGCACCCCATTCTGCTCTCTCACAATGTCTAATGACAGCTGAGGTTGCTGATATGGAGTACCTGTCAATAGGTGGTAGCACAATGCACCTAATATGAAAAACGTATGTTTTTGAGGGTGTCCAGATACTTTTGATCACATAGTGTATGTGTTGAGCATTTTTCAATCCTGCCAATTTTTTTAGCATAACAATAATAAGTGTTTCACTTCAAATGCTTTATCGTGACTGTTATTGATACCAAATGAAACAACTAGTTCACTGTTACCAGTCACTGCTTATTTTTATTTGCAATGCATTTTGAAGGTTTAAACCTCCGTCATCAGTTGGATTTACATGTGTGTGTTGTGTTATGATTTTAGAGTAACTTGTGACACTGTAAACAGTGATCACAGGCTCCTTTCTCTATCGTAACATGTCACATGTAAACTGTCATATTTCACTGTGCTAATTTAATTTCGTATTCATGAGTACAAATAAGTTCCAAATTTGAACATAAGCTTCTGCCCGGGAGATCTTAAGTTTCACATGTTACTACTCCAATCCATGTTTTTTACGAAAAGGAGCCCAAGGAAAATCATATCTGAGCATAAAATATGTAGTATTGTAAAGCAAAGTGAAATTAGTGATGCAAGTCTGAAGTTCTGCAGAATGAACACACTTATGAACACAGGTGGCACACCAGTAGTAGGAGTGATCAGCCCTAACAGCAAACAGAAATGTGGAGCAGCTTTGCAACATATTCAGTGTAAAATTTGAAAGGAAACTCATCCATTTAGAGTTCCTTATATTAATCCATAAATTTTAGTGTCATGATTTGTAAATACCTAACCATCATATCCATGGTATAAGCAGATTACTAATGTCTATGATTAAACACGCAAACTCTGCTTCATACCAATTTCCACACTGTTTTATTGTACTTATTGACTTATTTTGTTTTCCTAAAGACTCTTGTTAATGATGGTTCTGCAGAACATAGTCTTTCAGCGATTAATTCAATTTTATCCCTTTTTCCACACTTTTCTCTTTGTATGAATTGGTATTGTGACTATCTTCCATGTATTAATTTTCAAATCTGGGTCGATCTTGTTTAACAGCATATATACTGTACTTTCTGCATATAATGTAACTGACTGCATGTACAGAAATTCTGTTAACACATGGAGTTACTATTGTTTCTTATACTGCTGGTAATTTTTTTAATTGCGTGCAAAGTATCTTCAGGAAGGTGCATCAAATTTAAGCTCACCCAAGCGGGGAAACCACTCTATTTTGATCTTGAACACTAATATTTGCTGTGTGCCAATTAAAATTCAATGCAAGAAAAGTATCTTCTTAGTATCTACAACTTTGATGAAATTTGCTAATGTAATAGAGAATGATAAAATAATGTTATTTTTACGTTATTTTAATAGTGTATTATGAAAATAATTGATTTAAAGTTGTTAACTTGTTTCAGGGCTTGGATTGGCATATGCTGGTTCCAATAGGGAGGCAGTTTTAACTCTTCTGTATCCTGTGTTCAGTGATCCAAGATCGAGCCTTGAGGTTCTTGCCATGGCAGCTTTAGCTTGTGGATTGATATCTGTGGGCTCGTGTAATGCTGAAGTTACTGAGACACTTATGCAGCTAATAATGGAAAGACCTGAGGCAGAACTTACTGAAAGCTATGCCAAATTTCTTCCTCTTGGGTTAGGACTTTGTCATTTAGGTAAGTCTACCCTGAAGCTAATATTACATATCTATTTTTATTTTGTTGCTTCATTTTCAGAGATGTTGAATTCTTGTGACCTCTCCCTTTGCCAAATAAAAAAAACCGAGTCAACACACTCCTTAATTATATTCACACTCCCTCAGGGATGTAGTCTGAATTGGAAAGTGCTGTGGGCTTGTAATTAATACACAGTACTCAAGTTCAGAAGAAGGAACCATATTGATTTATTTGCTTATGGGAATAAATGGTGAGGATTGGCTGGGGGACAAGAGAAGATAAAGCCAGACACATCTCAGAGAAGAAAGAGAATGCCAAGGTAAAGAAGCTAAGCCATTTAGCGTCTGCTCTAGGTGGCAGCATGGAAAGAGATGTTTTTCCGTCATGGCTCCGAGAGCCCTCCATCTCACTAGTCAGGTGATACTCCGAAGTGATTTGATTCACAGTGTGGTCTTGCTGACAACAATTTGTTCTGCTCTGGTAGGAACTGGTCAGTTGTTATTGCATCCGCTGAAAGACGATTGACAAAAAGATGGACTTTTCGTAAAATTTGAATAATAAAAATTACTCGCATTTGGGGCCTGGGAGCATTTTGTACGTGTGTGTTAATGTATTTACAGCTGTTGTTGACAAAACCCTGCCTTCGTATTCAAGTTGAATTAGATTCTCTTTAACTGTAAGGTATTGACTGTTCACTACCGGCTATCAATCATAACAACTTGAAAACTTAATATTACAGTAGAAGCAGTTCAGCATCGCAGCTCCAGCACTAAGAAATTATTAATTAGAAAAATGATATAAATTTTGCCCCTTGGTAATTGTTAAAATCTTGCAATAATTTCAGTAAAATCGATTAATGTCATAAATAGTGTTGATGTGTTTATCTGTGCAATGTGTCATATGTCTAATCACAGATGTGCAATGTGATCCAATTAGTGTAATGGGGGTTTGTCCTCAGCTGATGACCCTCTGTGTCATTTGTCAGGATACGTAGGCATTGGGTCCATGAGGTACAAAAATATGTGAAGACCGAATAAGTGACCTTCACCAATATGTTCCATAAAAATGGTTAAAAACGGTAATAATAATGCACATGCTAAGCTGACCTCTTGCAACAGTGCCTGTCACCCTATCACTGGATAATTATGGGCTTATCGAGATTCCATTGCAAACCATGAAAGACTCTTATTCCACGTCTGAACCACAATAGTTGAAAACAACGGTATTGCATGTGGGTGGGCAGTGACTCAACTGTATGTGTGGAGATGCCCTGTGGCAGGCATATACTGACACCAGAATATCAGAATTCCAAGACAGAGCCAGTTTATGCGCATGTACGCACAAGTCTAGTGCATGAAAACTGCCCGGCCTTACATTACCTTATTTGCTCGATTATAAGATGAGGTTTTTCCCAGATTCATCATTCAAAAAATGCAGTCTTATCTTGCATTCACAGATTAAACTAAAGGGTGGTTATAGTTAAACTTTTGCTACTTGAACCAGTGTAGATGGAAAACCATATGGGTACCCAACTTCATAAGATTGATATTTAGACTGTGCGCTTCAGTATTTGTGTTGTTAATAGTGTAGACTTACCATTATGCGCTAGTACTGGTGTGGAAACATAGAATTGAAACACAAGCATCAATCATTAATGTTCATTACAGTTGCAGTCAACATGAGGCTGGACAAAGTGAACAGGGCTTTATTAGTAAAGTTGTTTTATCAGAATTACAGCAATAGCACTGCTGCTCTTCGCGAGTATCGACATATTAAAGGAATACGGAGAGGTCCTCTTTTTTGCACTGGTGTTGAAGAACGTGGTTCAGAAGTTTGAATCAATTGGTGATTTGGGAACTGTTCTTGGAAGAGGCCAACTGCAATTGTGCCACAAATTGTTGAAGATGTGACTGTTGCCATGACTGAGAGTGCTGGATGCACTGTGCGATCTTTAAGCAGTGCACGAGCTGTGTCATGACAGCTGAAAATTCCATGGCCCACCATTCAAAAAGTACTGCAAACGATTGTGAATTGATATCTCTAATGTGGTTCAAGGCTGTCATGGATGCAGATAGTCATCACATTGAGCAACATTTGTAACCCAGAATAGAAACTTTGTATACAGTTAACAAATGTTACCCTCTCACATGAAAACTAAAATGTGTTTTATCAGTGGTTTATTCATTATGTCTCTTCCACATGTTCTTACAAATGTTTCTACAAAGTTTCAGTGTCCTATGATCACTCGCTTTTCATAGTGGTCCTCTCAAGTAGTGAAAGTTTAATTATAACCATCCTGCACCACTGCTGAGGTAAAAGTTTTTACATTGTGTAACAGATTACTATAGGGTTCATCGTACATTTACAGATGAAGTTTGGACAAATTAGTTCATTTGAAGATTTATTTTAAACAATTCAGAATGGTTGTGTAGTGTCACAAAATTGCTGACACTAGTGTTCATACTTTTGCCACTGCTACAATCACAAGCAATGTCCAATTTGCCTATGATTTGTTTTAATGGGCTATTATTTAATCTATTTAATATTTCTTTCACAAGGATTGTATTTAACTTCATGTGAGATGAGCGAGCACTGCCACTGATTGTTACCCGTCAACTGTGTATTGTAGAATAGCCGCTGTTGTACCTGCCACACTGGCCAATGACGTTGAGCTCCATGAAACTGCTTCGATGAGGTTAAAATCTATTCTAACCTCCTTGTGCTGCATGTATGCTGTTTTTTATGATGAATTATTGTTAATTGTGTTTCTAGATTGATTGGAGAAAGTTGTCATAAAACTAATAATACTTTTTAATTAGCTCCATTGAAGAAATGCAACATCGATTTTACTAAAATATATTATACATTAGCAAAAGAAAAAACTTGACTATTTTTGTAGCATTGATAAAAAGAGACCACAATTAAACCTTTTTCTGCATCAGCTGCCTTTTCATTTGTAGTCAGAACTGAATTGATTGTAAAAGTGGACAAGTACTCAACAATAGTATACATTTATGCAGGAGATGGTGAAAGTCTAGATAAGTCAGTGGCATCCTAACGTGTTTCATGCAGCAATGTTGTCAGTTTCCACAGGGAGGTGTGAGAGGAATAAAAGTGAGTTTCGCAGCTGCTGGTTCACTGTAGCTAGTGAGAGAGCAGCAGGCAGGTAACATGTTTGGAAGTAGAGAGGCAAATAAGAATACTGTCAAATTTTCATCTCTGTATATATGCAAAATCTGCTATTTATTCAGAAAAAACAGCTGTGTTCTCAGGTCCCACCATAATCAAAACCATGGACAATACAATGTATAAATTTGAAAACTTAATAAACCATGGAATAATGTAGATAGAGAGGTAAAAATTGACACACATGCTTGGAATGACATGGGGTTTTATTAGAACCAAAATGCAGGATGGTGCTCCACCACATATTGCTAGACGTGTGAAAGATCCCTTGCACGCATCGTTTGGTGATGATCATGTGCTCAGCTGCCACTTTCGTCGTGCTTGGCCTCCCAGGTCCCCAGACCTCAGTCCGTGCGATTATTGGCTTTGGGGTTACCGGAAGTTGCAAGTGTATTGTGATTGGCCGACATCTATAGGGGTGCTGAAAGACGACATCCGACGCCAATGCCTCACCACAACTCCGGACGTGCTTTACAGTGCTGTTCACAACATTATTCCTCGACTACAGCTATTGTTGAGGAATGATGGTGGACATATTGAGTATTTCCTGTAAAGAACATTATCTTTTCTTTGTCTTACTTTGTTATCCTAATTATTGCTATTCTGATCAGATGAAGCACCATCTGTCGGACATTTTTTGAATGTTTGTATTTTTTTGGTTCTAATAACACCCCATGTCATTCCAAGCATGTGTGTCAATTTGTACCTCTCTATCTACATTATTCCATGATTTATTCAGTTTTCAAATTTATACTGACTTTTTGATCACCCGGTAGTTGAAAGAAACTGTGAGATATTTGTGACAACCGAGCCTTCCAAGGCCTGTTTGGATGGAGTTTAGTTTATTAGGTCCCCCCTAACCATGATGATAATGACAACGACAACGATGATTAAAAATAGTAACTCCCATGAGTGGCTTAGGTAGAAAGCAAAGAAGGAAGTGAAGGAAAAAATAATGCAAACCATTTCTTTTTGTTTTCTATTTCTCCTCCTATTGTCAGAATGTAAACAGTCTATAAATGGTATAAGTTTAGGAGAGATATAATGTTAACTCTTTAGGCAGAAACTTTGTCAGTGAAACAGTTTGTAAGTCTGATTAGTCAGAATATGTTAGAAATATTTTTTTTTCAAAGTATCTCCTTGAAAAAAGGGGTTGTCTTATATTCGAGTAAATATGGAATTACTTGTCTCACACTGCCAGACTATACTGTCCAAAAGAAGTCTGCTTAAGGGAAAAAATAATCAAATACTTTATGTTCATAACATCAATTTACTGTCGTTCGACTTCAGGTGTAATTGTAGCGGAGAACACAACAGTACTCTCCCACACACAAAATATATATAAACAGTTCAGCAATTCACTTCAACTTTCCACTCAAACAAACAAATTGAATATTAGTTATTTGCTGTTGTAAAGCAAACACATTTATTAATAATACAGAAATTAGTCAAACTATTACTCTTCATTAAAGGGGGCGAAAAAAAGGGTTACTTGAATCTCAGAATTTTTATGAAGGTGTGCTGAATAGTAATGCTTTTTAAATAATACAACCTTTATTAACATCTATGTATTTCATCTCTACATATTTATTTCTGAACATATTCACCGTGGCAACCAACACATTTCTCCCAATGAGAGTCCAGTTTGTTGATTCCGTCACTGTAGACTGTTTGGCCTTGTTGACAGAGCCACAACCTCACCTCTTCTTGCACCACATCATCACTATCATAGTGAAGTGTTTGGAGGTGTTCATTAAGTTTTGGAAACAGATGAAAATCAGATGGGACCAAGTTGGTACTGTATGGAGGATGATCGATGACACTGAACCCAAGGCACCGTATTATTGCAGATGTTGAAGCACTCGTATGTGGTCTGGCATTGTCATGCTGAAGGAGAGGGTGGTTCATGTGTGGATGAACTTACTCACCGACATAGTTACATTACACACTGCTATGTTACACACTACAATTCAAAGCCCTGTAGTGACAGTGTGTTGCAACCTGGGTTAGTGACGTGGGCAAGTAGACCAAGCTATATGCATGACATGTAATACCTCAAACAATGTTGAGATCAAAATAGAAAATATGGAAGCTTCACTTTTCAGAATACCTTTGTACTTCAAATTAAAAGTTAATTCAACTGACACACAGAATTCTTTAACATTTGTACATTACCAATTATCTTTAAACAGTGGCCTTCTTGTATGCACCTACAATATTTTACTTGGTTCTGTGAGTCAATCTGAGAAAATCATAAGAAATGTGATTCAGTTTAAAATTCTAATAATAGTCAAATTATTACATACATCAGTTTTGCAGATTTTATCTACACTATTGTCTTCACTCATGACCATCAGTATATTACAAGTACATTTTCTTATTATATTGTCACTATAAAGAAGAAGTTAGTCTTCAAATTGTGTTAGAAAATTCCACTTCAACTATTTTAAGAGCTGCTATCTCAAAATAGTTGCTGCTCTCTATAATCTTGGTGATAATTATGTTTGTCTCACTCCATTAACTCACTGCATGTTTTGGTAGTCCTTCCTCATAAATAGTCCTACGAACATCGAAATGCAAATTTGGATTCGATTCTTTAACATTTCCCTATTCCTGTTTTAACAAATTTCTACTGGTTTTGCTGTATTATATCATTTTTAGTTTTTCGTTCATACAGTCAAACTTATTAACACGACCTTTATAGTTATAGAAGTATTATATAAAATCAAGACTGTAGTATATACAGGGTGGTTGGAAACAGCCTGGAAAGCTTGTAAGGGTGTCGCAGGGGAGGCTGTGTTGAGAAATAATTCTTAAGAAACAAATTCAATACATTTCTCCGTTTCATAGTTATTTAGAATTGAAGTTAGCTAATCAGATCATAGCACATGCAAATTCAAGCACTTGCTTGCACTAAAATGCAGTAATGCACAGACATCTGTTGTCCCATGAGTTACCGCTTGTTGAAATGCTTATTACCATTTAAAATGTGCTTTTTCAGAAGTAATAATTTTAAGCTAGTGAGCAAACCAATGTTTCTTCTGTTTGAGGAAACCAAATGAAGAACATATTTGACATCACTGCCTCTGGCAGGCAGCTTCAATTTGCACAGGCAATGACCTGATTGGCTAAATTCAATGCTAAGTAACTCTGAAACTTTGCAGTGTATCGATTTTTTTTTCTCAACAACTGTTTCTCAGCACAACCTCCACCTCAACACCCTTAGAAGCTTTTCAGACTGTTTCTCACTGCCCTGTATAATACGGTGTTGATTTCATTAATTTCAATTAATTTTACCATTTTTGCAGGTTTCAACTTTCAATATTACCTCCATACTATCGGAAGCAAACATGGAAATGAAACCATTTTTAGTCAAGTATTTCTCATGTTTAGATGATTAATAAAATAGTTGCTGGTGAAGTAGATTGAGATATGAAGTAAATATTCCCAGAATTCGAATCAAGAACAGTCACCAACATGAGTAACTTAGAAGTAGATATTCTCGGAGTAGTGAAGCAAGTTAAATCACTTAATAAAAGCAAGTCTTCCAGTCTAGGTTGTACACCACTTAGGCTCCTTTCAGAAAATGCTGATGCAATAGCTCTATACTTAACAATAATATACAACCAC
The DNA here is from genome assembly GCF_021461395.2 of Schistocerca americana. NCBI lineage: Eukaryota > Metazoa > Arthropoda > Insecta > Orthoptera > Acrididae > Schistocerca > Schistocerca americana. The sequence goes on from NC_060130.1 coordinate 405,565,541, forward strand.
TTGCTTGACGAAAGATCCGTACGCTAAGAGTGGAAAGTTGCACAGGTCACACCAATATTCAAGAAAGGAAATAGGAATAATCTACTAAATTACAGGCCAAGATCATTAACAATGATTGCAACGGGGTTCTGGAACTTATATTGTGTTCGAACAGTATGAATTACCTAGAAGAGAATAGGCTCTTGACACACAGTCAACACACATATAGAAAACAACATTCTTGGTAAACACACCTAGCTCTTTACTCAACAAAGTGTTGAGTGCTATCGACAAGGGATTTGAAATTGATTCTGTATTTCTAGATTTCCCGAAGGGTTTTTACACCAGAACTGGATTCATGATTTCCTGTCACACAGGTCACAGTTCATGGTAATTGAAGGAAAGTCATCGAGTAAAATAGAAGGAAGTGATTTCTGGCATTCACCAAGGTAATGTTATAGGCCCTCCGCTGTTTCTTATCTATATAAACTATTTAGGAGAGTCTGAGCAGCCATCATAGGTTGTTTTGCAGATGATACTGTCATCTATCATCTAGTAAAGTCATCAGAAGATCAAAGCCAATTGCAAAATGAATTAGATAAGATATCTGTATGGTATGAAAATTGGCAATTGACCTTAAATAATGAAAAGTGTGAGGTCATCCACATGAATGCTAACAGGAATCCATTAAAATTCGGTTACATGATAAATCAATCAAATATAAAGGCCATAAATTCAACTAAATACCTACTAATTACAATTATGAACAATTTAAATTGGAAAGAACACACAGAAAATGTTATGTGGAAGATGAACCAATGACCACATTTAATTGGCAGAACACTTAGAATATACTAAAGGGACTGCCTACACTATGCTTGTTCGCCCTCTTTTGGAATACTGCTGTGTGGTGTGGGATCTTTACCAGAGAGTATTAATCGAGTACATTGAGAAAGTTCAAAGAAGTGCAGCACGTTTTGCATTATCAGAAACTGGGGGTGGGGGGTGGGGGGGGGGGTGAGTGTCATGGACATGAGACAGGATTTGGGGTGGACATCATTAAAACAAAGGCATTTCTCATTGCAATGGGATCTTTTCCCAAAATTTCAATCACCAACATTCTCCTCTAAATGTGAAAACATTTTGTTGACGCTGACCATCATAGGGACAAGTGATAATCCTGATAAAATAAGGGAAGTCAGAGCTCATAATAAAACATGGGAAATCGGAGCTTGCACAGAAACACATAGGTTTTTGTTTTTCCCACTTGCTGTTTTAGAGCGGAATAATAATAAAATTATTGTGAAGGTGGTTCGATGAACCCTCTGCCAGGCATTTACAGACTAGCCGTGTAGATGTAGAAATACTCTAAAGCAGAACTTCAGGCTAATGAGATAATTTAGATGAAAGGGGTTCTTGGGATCAGTCTGTAAGAAACCTATTATTGAATTTAACTCGTCAACTAGAATTGAAACTTACGGGACTAGGGATATGGGCAGAGAAAACAAGTTTTAGCCTTGCATTTGGAAAAACTGTGTGTGTTCATCGTCGTCATTTTAACCTGTGTTCTGTTGCGGTCTTCAGTCTGAAGACTTGTTAATATGCTTACCATATTCATCTCTTTGTCACCCTCTACGATTTTTACCCCTCACGCGTCCCTCCTGTACTAAACTGGCAATCCCTTGATGTCTGAAAATGTGTTCTAACCACCGATCCCTTCTTCTAGTCAGGTTGTGCCACAAATTTCTTTTCTCCCCAATTCTATTCACTGCCGCCTCATTAGTTATGTGCTCTACCCATCTGATCTTTAGGATTCATCTCTAGCATAACATTTCAAAAGCTTCTATTCTCTTCTTGTCTCAACTATTTATCGTTTTATCGTCCATGTTTCACATCCATACATGATTCTTCTGTAGCACCACATTTCAAAAGCTTCTGCCCTCTTCTTGTCTAAACTATTTATCGTCCATGTTTCACATCCATACATGGCTACACTCCATACAAATAGTTTCAGCAGAGACTTCCTGATACTTAAATCTATACTCAATATTAACAAATTTCTCTTCTTCAGAATTGTAGTCCCCCATGACTATTAAATTTTTGTCTCCCTTAACTATCTGAATAACGTCTTTTATCTCATCATATATTTCTTCAATCTCTTCATCTATATTATTGTTATGAGTCTGAGCTTTGTGCCTATCTTGGCTACAATAATGCGTTAACTAAGCTGTTCGTAGTAGTTTACCTGTGATCCTATTTTTTTTATTCATTATTAAACATACTCCTGCATTACCTTTGTATTTATAAACCTGTATTCAACTGACCAGAGGTCCTGTTCCTCCTGCCACTAAACTTCACTAACTCCCACTATATCTAACCTTAACCTATCCATTTCCCTTTTTAAATTTTTTAACATGCTTGCCCAATTAAGGGATCTGACATCCCACATTCCGATCCGTGGAACGCATTTTATTTCTCATGATAACAGTGTCGTCCTGAGTAGCCCCCGCCCGCAGATGTGAATGGAGGTCTGTTTTACCTCTGGAATATTTTACCGAAGAGGATCCTAGCATCATTTAACCATACAGTAGAGCTGCATGCCCCTGAGAAAAATTACAGCTATAGTTTCCCCTTGCTTTCAGCTGTTCGCAGTTCCAGCACAGGAAGGCTGTTTCGGTTGATGTTACATGGCCATATCAGTCAATCATTCAGAATGTCACCCCTGCAACTACTGAAAAGGCTGCTGTTACTCTTCAGTAACTACATATCTGTGTGGCCTCTCAACAGATACCCCTCCATTGTTGTTGCACCTACAGTACGGCTATCTGTATCGCTGAGACACACAAGTTTTCCCACCGATGACAAGATCCATGATTCAACACGAAGGGTTTAACCTATCACTTTTAAAACTAAGGGAGACCACTCTTGATTTTAAAGAATCACTGAGATTTTTGGGCCTTATATTTGACAAGATCATCACATGAATGCCTCACATTAAGTTTAGAACCTCTTAAGCTGTGCCAAATATTTAAAATGTCTGAATGGGAAGACCTGAGGTGCAGACGGGTTATGCCCCTTGCAGTTGTGTAGGAGTTTTGTTTGGTCCTGATTGGATAATATGGTTCCAGTGTGTGGGTTAGCACCACCTGCACACTGTAAAATTCTCGACTAAATGCATCTATGAAGGTTCCAGCCCCCAGGGGGCTCACAGTTCTTTCGTGCGTGAGATGCACAGAGGGCTCCGAGCTATTGCAGCCAATTTTTCTGTCCCTGGCAGCATTTCCATCACCGTGCCCTCCCTCCCTATCCTTGTTCCTTCCCTGTTGCCACCTCCTTCCCCTCTCTCAGTGTTCTGATTTATGTTGACCTGGCTATCCATCTGGTTTCCTGTATTGGTTGCAGTGTTGCTCCTTTTTGGCTTTTAGGTCCCCACTTGAGGTTTGAACTCCACTTCAAAATTTCCTGTTTTTGGTGTGAGCCATATGGGGAAGAACTCCCTCCCGAGCATCTACGGTGTGGATTCCTGTAGCCAGTCCATGTGGTGGGGCTGTTATGTATGCATATGGCTGAGCCTCCTGACAACACAGGGACCACACTTCTGATACCTGAGGTGTCCCCTCCCGACGTATGCCAAGGAGTGGTTACTTATCTTCTTGGAGCATCGGAACTCACAATAACAGCCACCGTGCCAGACGCCGCTTTCTGTGGCTTGGTGGCGCCCATGGGGAGAGCCCCTGGTCGGAGTGGGTGGTATCAGGGCGGATGCTTGGCACAGGAAGCATATCAGGCTACAAAAATATGGCCATTCTCAAACGGCCGTCTCTTCAAATGGTGAAGGATCTTTCAGTACTGCTTAGTATGACCCAGCAACCTTTCCTTCGCTGGTTACTCCGTTGGAGAAGGGCCAGGCTTGCCATCTTGGGATGAAACCCTTTCCCCGTTACCTCGTCTGTACTAGGACGAATGGGGACACATTCACTGCCACAAAGCCATTATTTTCTGTGGAAAATATCGAGGACAAGTTTGGTGAAGTGGAGTCTCTTAGTAAGATGCTGTTGAGCTCCCTGTTGATCAAAGCTTCTTCTGACACCCAATCCGCAGCTCGTCATACCTGTGATCGTTCCATGAAGGAAGCCCCTGTGTTCTGCCACCTGTGTGTGTCAATTGTGCTGACCGCCACTGCCCTTGCTCGCCAGATTGCCCGGCTTACAAGAGAGAAAGAAGATCCAACAATACAAGTCCCTCGATCACCTGTCTTACGCTGAGGTTTGCCAAAAGTATGAGAGACTCCATCCAGTGTCACTGTCTTCAACTATTGCCTCTGTTACTTCATTTCCTCCTCCTCCCTCATCCTTACCCCAGCCCCATCCCTCTCCCCCCCCCTCCCCCCCCTCCGCTGCAGTACCCACGACCTCCTGCCAGGAAGCCGTTTCCCCTCCCCGGCCGAAGAGGTGCCCCCCCCCCCCCTTTTCTGCGGCATGTGCTGGTGGTTGGGCTTCCTCCTGGGACCTCTTCCCGCCATCTGTCAGGTCAGAAGACTTTTACCACCACTCGACCACAAGACGCACCATCTGTGCGCCCCAAGGTCGCTCGCTCTCTTTCGGTTCCAGATCTTGCGGAAGCCTGTACTCCCCCTGCACCTTGCCCTCGTGCACCTCAGAGAGTTGAGAGAGAGAGAGAGAGAGAGAGAGAGAGAGAGAGAGAGAGAGAGAGAGAGGAAGAAGAAGAAGAAACATAAATCCCAAGAGAAGACGCCCCCGGTGCCCCCAGAGGTGCCATCTCCCCCCTCGCAAACTGAGTCTGACACCTTATTTATGGATGTCATCCCATGCTTGTCGATTACAATTACTGACCGAGTGACCTGAGCTCCCCAGCTTCTTCATGTCTACCGTGGACTCTCGCCACATGATCATCCTGTGGAATTGCAACAGATGCTATCATCACTTACCAGAATTGCAATGTCTTGTCTTCTTCTATTCTGCGTTCTGTCTTTTTCTTTTCTCCAAGAAACGCATTTCTGTATTGACCACTGTCCAACATTTCGTGGTTATCGGGTGTTCTGTTGGAACCATGCCGACCCTGAGATAGCATCTGGTGGGGTCTGCACTTTGGTTCACTCCAATGTTATTAGTGACTGGATGCCCCTATGTACCAACTTGGAAGCAATATTGGTTTGAGTGCAAACGACTCCGGCAATCACCATTTGCAATGTCTACCTCCCTCCAGGTAGGCCACTTCCTTATGTTGCACTGTCTGCCTTAATCCAGCAACTCCTGTCCCCGTTTCACCTCCTTGGGGACTTCAGTACCCACCATCCACTGTGGGGGAGTGTCACTTCAACGGGTAGGGGTATCCTAATTGACCAACATACCACGGACGTCAATTTGTGTCTCCTCAATGATGGTTCCCCTACCCACTTCAGTGCCACTCATGGCACCTTGTCTGCTATCGATCTCACAATCTCCTTCCCTGCCTGTGTGGCTTCCCTACATTGGTCATCCCATGATAAACTTTGTGACAGTGTCCACTTTCCGATGATTCTATTGTTCCCCTGCAGCCACCAGGCAGACAGATCCCCATGTTGAGCGTTCTGCAGAGCCAATTGGCCTTTATATATGTCTGCTGTACACTTTGACACTTCCCTCTCGAATTCCATTGATGTCGTCGTGCAAGGCATCTCTGCCACTATTCTTCATGCTGCTGGCACTGCTGTCCCTCTAGCCACGGGTCCCCCTTGTCATCGACCGGTACCGTGGTGGACCAAGGATGTCGCAGTCGCTGTCCAGGACCGCCGATGGGTGCTGCAGCGATTTGAGTGACACCCATCACAGACCAACCTCCTCACTTTCAAGCGTCTTGGTGCTAAGGCTTGTTACCTTATTAAGAAATGCTGGGCGCAATATGTTTCCTCCCTGGGGATGTATGTCTCTTCATCGCAGGTTTAGTCCAAGCTCCGTAGCCTTCTCAGCCGCCAGCGACAGACAAATGTCCAGGATCTGAACCTCCAAGGTGCTCTGTGCACTGATCCATTGTTCCTCGCAGAACACCTTGCAACACACTTGCGATTTCATCATCGTCCTCCTCTTACCCTACTATCTTTCTCCGGCAGAAACACAGAGTTGAGCAGATCCACCTCTGTTTCATCCCACACCACGTTGAGCCCTGTAATGCACCCTTCACTGAATGGGATTTTGTGCAGGCTCTTAGCTCTTCATGAGACACAGCCCCAGCTCTTCACGAGCCACAGCCTCAGGTCCGGATTCCATCCACAACCAGATGATCCTACACTTGGATGTTCCCCAGAGGCAACAGGGTCTTCAACCACCTTTGGTTCACGAGTGCTTTTCCATTGTAGTGGCGAGACAGTATAGTTATCCCTGTCCTTAAACCCAGGAAAAACCCAACATCTCTAGACAGGTACCGCTGAATTAGCCTGGCAAATGTACTTTGTAAACTGCCCGAAAGGATGGTCAGCTTCAGATTATGTTGGGTACTCAAATCTCAGGGCCTTTTGTCCCCGTATCAATGTGGCTTCCGTCCAGGGCGATCTCCAACTGACCATTTACACCAGTTAGAATCAGCCATCCGACAGGCTTTTACTCACTGCCGGCATCTTGTCGCACTCTTCTTTGACCTACATAAGGTATATGACATGGCTTGGCACCATCACATTTTAGTTACTCTCTATGACTGGGGCTGCTGTCGTCCCCTTCTGATTTTTATCCGTGAGTTTTTATCTCGCCGGCTCTTCCGGGTTTGAGTTGGCTCTTCACTCAGCGCCCCTCAGATTCAGGAAAATGGTACCCCATAGGGTTCTATGCTAAGTGTCACACTCTCCCTCATTGCCATCAATGGGCTTGTGACCTCTGTTGGGTCTCTGGTTACCCTGGCATTGTACGGCGACAATTTTTGCATCTGGTGCAGCTCCCTCTTGGTAGCATCTGCTGAGCACCAGCTCCGAGGTGCCATCCGACAGGTCTCTGCGAGTGCCGCTGCCCATGGCTTCCAGTTTTCTCCCTCCTAAATGCGGAGTATGTATTTTTGTCGTCAACCCACAGTACACCCTGATCCAAAACTTTATTTAGGCAACCAGCTCCTCGATGTTGTAGCACAGTCCTGTTTCTTGGGCCTTATTTTTGATAACTAGCTGACATGTCTGCCCCACATTTGCCACCTTAAAACTACATGTATGCGGAAGCTTAATGCTCTCCGCCTCCTGGCCCCCACATTTTGGGGGTGCAGACTCTTCTCCATCTTTACCGTGCTCTGGTCTTGTCCTGATTAGGTTATGGTAGTCAGGTTTATGGATCAGCAGCTCCTTCCACTTTGAAACTCCTTGACCCTGTCCATCATTGTGGGATGCGTCTGGCTATTGGTGCCTTTCGCACTAGCCCTGTTGATAGTCTCCTCACAGAAGGGGAGATTCCCCCTCTACACATCCGATGGGGCCACTTCCTTGTTTCTTACGCAATCACCATTCGCCAAATCTGTGACCATCTTGTGTATCCTATGCTCTTTGCCAATGAGGGATGTGTACCTCCTAACCCCCCCCCCCTTGATGGTGCCTAGATCATGGATTAGAAGCGATCTCCGATCTATTTCGGGGTCCTAAGATCTCTGTCATTTCAGTGGTTTTCTGGTGTCTTGTATGTGCCATCCTTGCAGAGTTCCGGGGTGCCACCATCTTTTACACTGATGGCTCTAAGATATTCGATAAGGTGGGATACACTTGCACGTCTCCTACTGGCTTCAAACACCATTTATTACTGGGATCATGTACTGTGTTCACAGCAGAGCTTCTACCCATTCACAGAGCCCTCCTTTTTGTTTCTCAGGCCTCCCTCCACAGTGTTGTAGTTTGTTCAGACTCCATGAGCAGCCAGCAGGCTATCAACTGGTGCTACTCTCATCACCCTTTGGTCTCTGGTATCCATGACGTTCTCTCTGCCCTTCCAAACATGCTCCCTGTTCAGTCGTCTTTCTCTGGGTTCCAAGTCATGTGGGCATCCCAGGGAATGAACTGGCTGACCGTTGGGCTAGAGAAGCAGATACATACCCCCTATTTCCTTTCATGATTCCAGCTGCGGGTCTGCGTCAAATCTCTCTTTGCCGAAAAGTGGAATGCCATCTGGAGCACTACTGCTCATAGTAATAAACTCCGCACAATCAAGGAGACTACTGCAGTTAGGCGCTCTTCCTTCCGCTCCTCTCAGAAGGAGTCCACGGTTTTATGCCGTTTGCTCATTGGCTATACCCGGGTCACCCAGTATTTCGTCCTACGTAACTACCCACCCCAACAATGTGGTTGTGGAGCCAGACTGACGATATCTCACATATTGGTGTAATGACCCCTTCTTTCAGCCCTTTGTGTTAAGTATAGTCTTCCCGATTCCTTAAATTTAATATTAGCAGACAATCCTCAGATGGTTGAACTGGCCCTCAGTTTTCTCTGTGAAAGTGGTTTTCATTTCTAGATATAAGATTGTACTGTAGTCTTGGAGCAGGGGCCGGTTGGTTGTGGTTGGGACTTTTTTGCGGTCTTCGCGGTCTGTGACCCAATGACAACCCTCCTTTTTTGCAGTGTTTTGATTTGGTCTCACCGTTTATGCCTTTACTGTGTGTGTTTAATGTTCATTATTTTATAATTTGACTCCCCTGGCTGGATCCGTCCAGTTTTAGCAGTCCCTCTTTCTTCTGTGATTCACTTTGGAATCGCAGGACTGATGACCTTGCCGTTTGGTCTCATAAACCCTCTCAAACAGTCAGTCAATCAATCAAGGTTGTGTGTTAGCTACTGGAGCTTGTAGGACCAATCCTACATCCAGCTTGTGTATAGAAGCTGGGGAGCTGCTGTTGCTCATTGTGGGGCAGGAGCTCGTGATGCAAAATATCAATAAGGTCAGATCATATGCTCAGTAATCAGCTTTCATTACTATTGAGTGTGACCGTGTGGAGAGTATGTACAACAGCTGCCCATGAGCCATGCACCTGTTTAAAGTCAGAGCCAAGCCGTACCTGTCAAAACTTATGCTGCCAGCCATTGACTGTCCTAATACAGGGTTTGAGTAAATTTCCACTTTGGGTCTTGATAAGGCCCAGGATGGTTTTAGTTTTGACAGAGTCCTGTAGTCCAGACCACATTTATTATCAGCTACACGTTTACTGTTGCCAGTTGTGTGAACTGATGGCATGTATATGTCATGTATACAACTTTGGAGCATCCTGTGGTGGCATCTCCAATGGTCAGAGGCTCCTTTCGCTGCCATGTTTGCACAACGTACATCATCACATTCAGTTTGTACAGAATGAAGTAAGTGAGGATGGCATCTAGAAGCTAATAAGTGCAATGAACACATAAAAGACAGTCATAGATAATGCTTTCATATTACAAAAACAACAGATAATAGTCTGTCAGATCATTACGTGCAGTTCTTATGTTCATATGTGGCACCTCTTGAGAGAAAAGTGTGAACTACATGTGAATTGTATTGACTAGGATAAAAATCTACTAAATATGAGTTCAGAAGGGTAGTTAGTGCATGAAAAATTGAGTATTTTTGGAAATTATTCAAAGAAATGAACTGAAGAATGTTTGCAGTGCACATAACATGGTTGAAAAATACATCACATTAGGTGATAACTTTCTACCATTGTTTGAAGACTGTTTGCTCCATAATTCTGCATCTACATCCATACTCTGCAAGGCACTTGCAATACATAGCATGGGGTACCTCTAGTATGACTGTCATTTTCCCCCATGTTTATCTTTGTAGAATATCCACAACTGTTGTTCATGTTATTGCCGGCCGGAGTGGCCGTGCAGTTCTAGGCGCTGCAGTCTGGAGCCGAGCGACCACTACGGTCGCAGGTTCGAATCCTGCCTCGGGCATGAATGTGTGTGATGTCCTTAGGTTAGTTAGGTTTAATTAGTTCTAAGTTCTAGGCGACTGATGACCTCAGAAGTTAAGTTGCATAGTGCTCAGAGCCGTTTGAACCATTTTGTACATGTTATTCATGATTGATAACATCTGCTGCAGTTGTATAATTTTTTATTATCCAGCAAAAGGAGAGCAAAACCAGGTTTCAGGACAACAGTTCCAGCTTTAGGTGCATAGAATGTCCATACGAGTCAACTACCAGGGGTTAATATAGTGATTCTCTGTTGCATGGTTTGTAAGTTAAAAAAAAACCCTCATATATTCCTAGACTGCACAGAAAACCTTGCAAAGAACGGGACCAGTACTGTACAAATGCCCGCCTGGTATCATACCGACCGCACGTCATCAGTGTTATAAAAAGTCATAACAAGTTTAGCTACTAATAAAGCACAATTTAAGAGGGACCTAAAGAAGTATTGGTTATCACCTCCTCCTACTCCATTGATGATTTTTGAGAAGAACCAGTTGATGTACTTATTATTAGCTAGAAGTAATACATGGCTTTTTCACAGCTTCAACACAGTATTGCAATATCTGTAAGTCTGTATTGCAAATTGACTTCGTCCACATCATTGAAGACCTTCTCACTTAGAGTCCGTGGGTGAAAAAATAGCATGTATGTTCTTTTGCAAATGTGTACTACATATTTTTGCTTTTCTGGCATGCTTCACATTGTCAGTGAGCTCTTCACTATGGCTTTATGGAACAAGCTGTGTGTATAATCTAATATGATTATGTATTATGCTTTGACTTTTTTGTTTTATGGTGGTTTTCAGTAGCCTTCTGATTTACTGTATGTGTTGATGGCATCTGAACACTCATTCTTTAATTACACTTTTTTCTGCAGTATTTGTTTTTCATCCATTCATCTTCAGTTCATGTGCCTCATCAAACATTAGCATGTGTCCATATCACTGAAACATAACTCATTCTGTCTCTTGTATATAGATCCTCTTGTTGTTACGTATATTGTGGTACTCTCCTTCCATTTGTTTGACAGTTATTATGTATGTTCCTTGTTCAAGGAATGAAGTATATTTTTTTCTCACATTTTTTGGTCATTTGACTCATATAGCTATTACTACAAATGGCTCTACATGTAAGTTTCAAGGGGGATTGTTACGTATACTGCTAGTATGGAAGTCACATAAAGGTAATAAGTTATCACAGTAATTAGTGTGTTGAATGTGTTGATGAAGAAACAAGTTTTAATTCTGTAGACGTAACTTTCATTTAGAGTTTTTGGTGTTTCTTTGTACTACTTCACAACTAATGCCTTGGTGATTCCTTGAATGATCTGATGACTGCTTACTACTCACCTTTCTGGAATTGAACTGAAGTTCCTGATGAACTTACGGTCAATGTGATCTTAAATCTGCCCTTTTAAAAGGTAATAGCCCTTGCATGCAATAAACAATTTAGGGAAACTGCAAAAGCCGAAGTCTGGATGACCATATGGGCATTTGAACCTTGGTCCTCATGATTGTGACTCCAGTGTCTTGCTCCTGCAGCACCTCACTCGGTTTCTTTTAAAGCTCATGCAAAATTTTAACATTGTTTTCTTTTCACGTTTGCTACATGAGAAGCCTCCCATAACAAGTTTACAGAATTTGTATGCATTTGAAATTTTGTCCCGACAATGTTTCACAAAGTGGGTTTTGGAATTCACATACATTAAAAACTCCATTGTTACGTTTATGATATAAACATTTTCCTGTTGTTTATTACTTTTTTATCGGTCTCTTCAAATTCTCTATGTTGATGTGGCATCTTTTGTGAGAAAAGTATGAGCTACATTGAATTGTTGTAATATTATTTCATAAAAAATATTGCATTAACTTTGATTTGGTGGGAGACTTAAACTGGCCATTTAAAATTTAACTATACATTCTGCTCTGTATCATGTCCTACAGACTTATATTTCATTGTACCATTGCATTTTTACATATGTATAACTTTTATGATCTGAAGTTAGATATACTTCTTGTCTACTGTTTGATGTTGTTTGTATGTATGTAATGTAATCACTTTCCGACTCCTGCAAAATTTTTGAACTCTGATTCTGCATTTTATCGTCAAACAGTTTGAACTACCAATGAAGCTATGAAATGCTTTGTGCTTAAAAAGTAGTTTCCCACTATTTACTCTTTCCCGTAACTAACATTTTTTAAAGTACCCTGAAGAGTGTGAAAGAGCAGTTTCACTGCATTAACTGCTTACCATTGTAACATCTGAAATCAGTGTCATCTTATGTACATCATTCATTGTAATGTGTTGACGAAGATACTCTGTATATCCTTTATTCTGTCTCCCTTCTCTGTATTCTTTGTGTTACAGTGCAAGGATCTTTCATATAGGAAGTCAGTATTTTACTAACCATCTTGTATTTTTCATGTTAATGCAAAATTGTGTATTGCTGATTTTTTTAATGACATTTTGGCTCATGATGTGATGATTAAATAGCTCTTCATGTTGTAAGTAATCCATATCCATTAAATGCTCACAAGGGAACCTCCCCATCGCACCCCCCTCAGATTTAGTTATAAGTTGGCACAGTGGATAGGCCTTGAAAAACTGAACATAGATCAATCGAGAAAACAGGAAAAAGTTGTGTGTAACTATGAAAAAAATAAGCAAAATATACAAACTGAGTAGTCCATGTGCAACATAGGTAACATCAAGGACAGTGTGAGCTCAGGAGCGCCGTGGTCCCTTGGTTAGCGTGTGTAGCTGTGGAAGGAGAGGTCCTTGGTTCAAGGCTTCCCTGAGGTGAAAAGTTTAATTTTTTATACAACCTCTACAGGACAGAAGGATCAGGCATTGTACAATTTTAGTGTGGGAGTAGATGTGATTACCATTCCTCCAGGTTGTACACCTATTGTGCAACCGTTAGATGTGTTTGGTTTTCGGCAAGTGAAATACTTTGTGAAAAGATTCTATGATTTTGCGAAGCTGCACAGGTACACAGAGCAGTATTGTTTACGTGATCGTGTGTCAATTATCAATGTTCAGGCACTCACACATAATCAACTTCGCTTTCCAAAATTCCAGGACATATTCAGATCTGCTTGGACATATGCAGGATTTGATGGTCTACACAAGGAAAAATTTGAAAACTTTAAAAACATATGTTTAGACAGAGCACAGGGAAAACTGTGCGACTGTGAAACTGTTGCATTCATTTGTTGCAGTTTATCTAACTCTTACGTTTTCATCACTTTTTGGGAGTGATTATCACATTCACAAGAAAACCTAAATCGGGCAAGGTAGAAGAATCTTTTTACCCATTCACCAAGTCTACAAGTTAGGTGGGTCGACAACATATTCCTGTCATGTGACGCACATGCCGTCACCAGTGTCATATGGAATATATCAGACATGTTTTCCTGTGGAGGAATCTGTTGACATATGACCTTGCGATCAAATGTTTTCCGTTCCCATTGGAGAGGCACGTCCTTTCGTCTACTAATTGCACGGTTTTGTGGTGCGGTCCCAAAACACAGACACTAAACTTATTACGGTGAACAGAGACGTCAATGAACGAACGGACAGATCATAACTTTGCCAAAATAAAGAAAGTAAATTTTTCACTCGAGGAAGACTTGAACCAAGGACCTCTCATTCCACAGCTGCTCACGCTAACTACGGGACCACGGCACTCCTGAGCTCACACTGTCCTTTATGTTGCCTATCTTGCACATGGACTACTCAGTTTGTATATTTTGCTTATTTTTTTTCATAGTTCCACACAACTTCTTCCTGTTTTCTCGATTGATCTCTGTTCAGTTTTTCAAGGCCTATCCACTGTGCCAACTTATAACTAAATCTGAGGGGGGTGTGATGGGGAGGTTCCCTTGTCAGAATAAACTTAGCTGGACGACACAGTTTACCTCATATGCCCCTTACCAACGGTCACGCTCAGAGACTGCATCAGCTGAACTTTTCGCTTGGCCCAAGAAAATGTAACTAATTACTTTTTGATTATATCTTTGCAGTTTCATGTACTTATTTTTATCCTTGTATCGAAATCATACATTTTATACACAGTTATGACTGTGTTACTCTTTCCCAACACTTGGCCACTTGGCGTTTTCTGTATGTCGATGAAGTTCATCTTCTGTGCAGGAGGTCGATTGGTTGATTTGGGGGCACAATAATTGGCACATTATTGATCTGTGCTGGCGAGTTGGGTATTATGCAACAGACAGGTTTTATACATTGTTGGCTGATATTGTTGCTGCCAAATATGAGGTGATGATTGTAAGCTCGCCTCCATCTGCTGGTATTAAAAGATCCATGTAGTTTTGTGTCATGGATTGAGGTCGGGTGACACACTTCTGCCCATTCTTGTACTGCTGTCCCATTCTCATCTTCATGATCTTCTTTGAAAATTGAATGTGATGATTGGCAAAGTATGATTTATTTTTAAATGATAAGTGAAAGTAACCACTGAAACATAAATTAAAAAAAAAAACAGTATATTCAGGCAGGAGATTCCAAATGTAAAGCTACCCTTAGGACTAACGCACCTAAACAACAAACTGAGCTCATGCAAGACACTGAATTTGATTATTTACAAGCTAATATTGTCAACTGCCGTAGCTCTAAATGCTTCGAAATGATCAGATTTGTTTGTTAAAACTCGAATTAGCCAAGAAATGGGATGTTGAACATAAAAGCAATACAACAATGTTAAAACGTGTACTCTTGTCTTAAATCTATGGAAGTGGGAGTACAGGACAGATTGAAAGGTGAGATGAATTTCACGCTTTCCAATTAAATGAATGGGCAGTTTTCTGTAGCAATTTCATAGACTAGAATAATAATACCACCTTTGTTATGTAATTGTAATAGAACTGATATTTAGCATAGTAATAGGAATAGTAAACATTCCACATGGTAAGCTAATTGTGACTGATAATGATTTTTTTATTTTATATATTCTTTTTTATGCTTGGTTTCTCATAGCCATTGTTACTTGCCTGTACAGGACGCCAGGACTCAATCGAGGCAATAGTTGCAGCACTAGAAATTATTCCAGAGCCTTTTAAATCAATGGCGGATACAATGATTGAAGTATGTGCATATGCTGGTACTGGAAATGTACTGAAAATTCAGAAGTTATTGCACATTTGCAGTGAGCATTATGAAACTCCAGAGAAGGTAATGTAAGAAAGAAGCACACATACACATTATGGTACTGGAAGAGAAAACTTAGTGCAGTATGTTTTGAAATGTTTTAACTGTGTTGGTAATATAAAAGTTTATTAAGCAGCCCAGGCATGGAAATTTAGTATTGGTCTGTGTGGAAAGGTTATACTTCTTTTGTTTTGTTTTTTTGTTATTGATATTGGAAAAATATTGTAATGGAAAGTCTTAATACAAAATATGGAAGCAGTAGATTATAAGAGTCAATGTCTTGGTCACATTTTACTTCACTAAAATTGATAACCAGTTGTGGCTTAGCGAGAATCATTATACCTACGAATTACTGCAGCAACATGTAGAAACATAATCAGCATACATACTGACACTGCATATGTGTGTCGCTGCTCTAACTGTTAGATTCAGTCATGGCTCCAGAGCCTAAACCAGTTACCAATTTTAGTAAAGTAGCATATGATCAAGACATTGACTTTCATAATCTAATCTGATACAGAGATCACTGGTCTCCTCAGCAGGTCCAAACAGCCGCATTTTATGAATGGAAGGATTATAGTTGAGGCATTGATCAGACAACGTGCAAGTTAACAAAATTGTACAAAAGCATAGCAGTGATTTCAGTGTCCTTCGTCAGAGCTAGCTGACCAACACACACACACACACACACACACACACACACACACACACACACACACGCCAAGGAAGTGGCAGGTAGGGAAACAGGACTGGAATGTAGCAACCCTACCATGGTGGGAGATGTGACACAGTGTAGTGGAAGAGGCATAGAACTGAGGAAGCAAGAGACCATGGAGAGAATAGTTTGGGTGTAAATATATACTGTCCAATTACATTAATATGACAACCTGTCAGAAACCTGAATAAACACATTTTGCTGTGCAAACCATTGTGTGTCATGCAGGAGGAGAGTTATTGAGGTTCTGAAAGGTGCTGACAGAGATGTGGGGCTATGTCAACTCCAGTGCTGTGGCGTGCTGCCCTAGGTTTCAAGGTTTAGGATCCACGACACAAACAGCCTGATCGAGGAGGTCATACAGATTCTCTGTTGGGTTCAAATCCAGGGAGTTTGCTGGCCAGAGGAGTATGGGAAACCCATCCTGGTGCTCTTAGAACCTCGCAAACTGTGAGACATTTTGTATTGTCCTGCTGGTAGATGCCATCATGCTGAGGAAAAACGAACTACATATAAGGGTGGACATGGTCCCCAGGGGTAGATGCAAACTTGTGTTGATCTATTATGTCTTTCAGAATGATGAGATCACCAAGGGAATACCACGAAATCATTCCTCAGACCATAGAGCTCCCTCCTCCCACCTGAACCCTTTTCTCTCAGACGTTTGACAGTGTACATGCCAACAGCTATCTGTTCGATGAAGCATAAAATGTGATTCATCTGAAAAGGCCACCTGTCATCGCTCCGTGGATGTCCAGTTGCGGTACTGGGATGCAAATTTTAGACTTTGTTGTTGAACAGCAGTCAGCATGGGTGCAGGAACCAGATGCCTGCTGCGGAAGCACGTATGCAGCAGTGTTCGCTGATGGTCATTGAGGAGACATTGTTAGTAGTCCCTTGGTTCATCTGGGTGTTCAGTTGCTCAACAGTTGCATGCCTGTCTGCCCGTACTGTGGTGCACCACAGTTATTTCAGTGCCAGTTTTGGATAGTGCCATTTTTCTTGCATTGTATACTTAACCACAGTGGCATGTGAACAGTTTACAAACTTATTCATTTTGGAAATGCTTCCACTCGTGGTCTGAAAGCCAGTGATCATGCCCTTTTGGATGTCAGATAAATTTCTGAGTTTCCACATTATGACAAGTACTGCACTGTTTTCCTCATCACCCTCCTCCTATCCAAGCTTTATATACCCTCCACTTCTAGAACTGCCACCTGCCATCTGTGAGTGGTTGTTGCATGTTGACATCAGCGTGGGTGGTGGTCACATTACTGTGACTAGACTGTGTAGTAAGGAAAGTTCTGGCAGAATGTAAGTAATTTAGGATTGAAGGAAACCACTCACCAAATAACAGAAGCACAGAGTCTTTGCGAGGCACACAGGTGAATAAAAACTTTGCTAGCCTTTGGAAGAAATCCTTTGACAAACTAGAGTGCACATGCGCTCTCTCTCTCTCTCTCTCTCTCTCTCTCTCTCTCTCTCTCTCTGTGCTGGCTAAACGCTCAGTACCAGGGTCATGGTTTGGCAGGTGGACTAGGATGGGGTAGGGGCTTTATCAGATAGGGTGGGTAGAGGGAAAAAGAAGCAGGAAGCACAGAGAGGAGTTGGGGATGGGTAGTTAGTGGCTCAGAAGGAGGGAGCAAGAGTGCTGATGAGGTATGTATGGGGGAGAGGTGGCAGGTATATGGACTAGGCATGCGATACAGGGGTACCAGAGCTGATGAGGTGAAGTACATGAAGGAGATGACCTGGAGATGTGGATTGGGAAGGGGTGACAGGACAGAGGAAGGGGAAACCATTGGGTAGAGGGTGTTGGGACAATGTATTAACAGAGGTTGAGGCCACTAGGATTACAGAAGTGAAGAATGTGTTGAGGTATGTCTGTTATCAGCAATATCAGCACAACATTGCTGAATGAGCTTGGATACCATCTGGGAAACAGTGAGTGCCTCAGATTCCAGTATGCCAAGAGTTAATTCCAGCAGGAGATAAAAAGAATTTAACGGCTTTGTGACACACTTTTCCATCTAACTGGTAAATATTTTCATACCCAAGTGGGTTCTAAAGTCTAGAGGCAATTAAACAGCAACGCTTCCTTAAATGTAGTGTGTGTGTGTGTGTGTGTGTGTGTGTGTGTGTGTGTGTGTGAGAGAGAGAGAGAGAGAGAGAGAGAGAGAGAGAGAGAGAGAGAGAGAGATTATGAAATCTTCCACAGTTCAAACAACTGATCAACATCCTATATTTTAGCCCATTCTAGTTGATGGTTGAAAGAAATATATAAAAGAATCAAGCACGTTTTAACCAGAATAAATTTTCACTGTGCTGTGGATTATGTACTGATTTGAAACTTCCTGGCAGATTAAAACTGTTTGTCAGGCCGGTACTCGTTTGCTGGGAAGTTTCAAGTCAACACATGCTCCACTGCAGAGTGGAAATTCATTCTGGAAACAATCCTCAGGCTGTGGTTAAGCCATGCCTCCATAGTATCCTTTCTTCCAGGAGTGCTAGTTCTGCGAGATTCACAGGAGAGCTTCTGTGAAGTTCGGAAGGTAGGAGATGAGGTACTGGTGGAATTAAAGCTGTGAGGATGGGTCTTAAGTCATGCTTGGGTAGCTCAGTTGGTAGAGCACTTGCCCATGAAAGGCGAATGTCCCGAGTTCGGAGTCTCCATTTGGCTGACAGTTTTAATCTGCCTGGAAATTTCAGGGAAGGATCCAGATGGCATGGGTTGTGAAGCAACTATCGAACTCAAGCATGATGTGCTCAGCAAGGTGTGCCACTGAATGGTCAACTTTGTTCATGGATAGTTTGATGGTGGCCCTTCGTTCTAGTGAGTAGACGATTGGTTGTCATACTGACATAAAAAGCTGTGCACTAATCTCAGCAGAGTTGGTATATGACTTAGCTGCTATCTCAGGTGGCCCTGCCTCTGGTGGGATAGAATAAGCCTGTGACAGGGCTGGAGTAGGAAGTGCTGGGTGGCTGAGTCTTGCATACCGCTGTTGCAAGGGGTTGGGAATGGGAGTGGCTCAGCAATGGACAAGGATGAGGTGTATGTCGAGTGGGAGATGTAATACACCTTAGGGGGTGAGAGGGGGGTGAATCTTGCATACCGCTGTTGCAAGGAGTTGGGAATGGGAGTGGCTCAGCAATGGACAAGGGTGATGTGTTTGTCAAGTGGGAGATGTAATACACATTAGGGGGCAGGAGGGGGGTGGAAAGGATCTTGGGTTCTCTCCCTCATTTCCAGGCATGATGATAGATAATCAAAGCCCTGGTGAAAATATGGTTCAGTTGCTCCAGTCCAGGATGCTACTGGGTGATGGGGATAATCCTTTGTAGCTTATTTTTAGGGTCAGTGGGAGGTTATTGAGGTGGCCTTGACAATGGCGAGTAGGAACCCATGCGGCAAAGGGGCGGGAAGGTCAAGAGTTGGTGAAGGTAGTGGTTATTATCTTTGATGTGAGAGGCTAGGGTTCAGGCAATTGGTTGAGATGTTGGTCGACAGGAGTGGAAATTCTTTCAGTGGGAGCAACTACAATGGGGCATACAGGACTGTTAGGTTTGTGGATTTTGGGGAGCATGTAGACGTGGTTGTGCAAGGTGTTATTGAGAGTGAAGAGGGAGATAGATTCAGGAGAGAGATTTTGGGATGGGCCTGAGGATTTCAACAGGGATTGGAGGTTATGTTGAACATCTGGGACAGGATTACTATAGCAGAGCTTGTAGGTGGAGGAGTCAGTTGGCATAAGCCTCCTGTCAGGTAATTTCTACAAATCATCATGACAGTGGTGTAGCCGTTGTCTGCAGGAAGAATGATTAAACTGGTCTGTTTTGATGTGAATGGCTGTCCTTTCTTTTGTTGTGAGGTATGTGTTCTTGGGAAGGGGTCTGGGGAAGGACGGTGAGGCCAAGTTGGAGTAAGTCTGTTACAAGGACCAAGGAAACCACAGGGTTGACCAACACATGCAAAACTGCACACATACGTGATGCAAAGCAAGTTTGCCTCCGCCCGCCTCTCCACTACTCAGACATCTTGACTTTCTTAAGTCCGTCTCAGCTTTGCTTGGTCCTTCTCAGAACTACTTGGGACAGCACGGCATTTCATGTAGCAGTGTGATGCAGCTCTGTTTCTTCCAGTATATGGTGTGGTATTTTTCATAGTGCCAGCGCTGTTTATTCCTTACTATTTGCTTGTGGTGTAAAGGAAGTCTAGAAGTACAGTGAGTGTTACAATGCCACGTAAACTCAAAAGAGACACTCTGGTGACCTATTGTCACAAGCATTTAAAAATGAGTGTTAATGTTTTGAAGAGAAGGATGAAAATTCTCAGTGTCTATTATGCAGCTGCAGAATTGCCGGGCACTGTAATTTTGCTATAGAAACAGCATTACAACATTATGCACAAAGGAATTTAAAGATTTAGTTGGTGGTGAAAGAGCAAACAAGTTGGTGCACGTAAAAAGCTGCAGTGCTGCACGGTGAGCCGATCTCGACATCAGTAAATGGTGAAAATAAATGTTTTGTGCTGTTTGTATTTGTATGCATTTGCTTGGAGAAATCCAGTGTGTTTACTATCTGTCCTATAGCTTCTTATTTTAGCCGGCAACCAACTAAAATGGACCATAATTAAAAGCAAGCTACAAAATAGCACTCAAAATCGCCAGATCACATAAAGCTTGCAGCACATGTAGGTTTATTAAAGAGTTCATTGTTGAGACAGCAGAACTCGTGA
Source organism: Schistocerca americana (assembly GCF_021461395.2). Classification (NCBI taxonomy): domain Eukaryota; kingdom Metazoa; phylum Arthropoda; class Insecta; order Orthoptera; family Acrididae; genus Schistocerca; species Schistocerca americana. Next base: position 405,586,050 of record NC_060130.1, read on the forward strand.
TGCTGTTGGAGGTACAGAAGTTTTCTGAAATTAGTCTTTCACGACAAACAATAACTCACCGCATAGCTGTCAGGGCAGTGAATGAATGTCTACAGGCACTCTGTTGATAATACCAACATGTTCATTGCACTCTAGATTGCTTTGGACGAGTTGACTGACATTTCAGATACAGCGTAGCTTGCGATTTATGTTTGTGAAGTGTAGTGCGATTTGCAGGTGACAGGAAAACTGTTAGATTTGGTACCAATAAAATATATGAGAGGGATCAACTTGCTGATAACAGTTCAAGGGGCAATTAAAACCGTTGGCCTGAATTGGAACGTGATGGTCTCAGTTACCACTGATGGAGCACCAGCAGTGCAAGGGGCAGTGAATGGGCTTGTAACATTGTTGTGTAAAAAACTGCTATGATAACCAGACAGTTTGTACAGCATTCATTGTTTCCTCATCAAGAAACAGTTTTTGCTAAATTTGCAGTGATGGAGCATGTCGTGAAGCTGGTGGTCCAAATAGCAAATTTCACAAAGTCATGTGGATTATTACACCCTCAGTTACAACAGTTTTTGATGGCATTGAACAAAGAATATTTAGACATTATTTAGTACTGTGAAGTATGCTGATTAAGTTGGGGTGCAGGCCTCAAACTATTTTTCAATTTAAGGCCTGCCCTTGTTCAATTTATGAACAAAATAGGAATGCAGGAACAAAAAGTAGATGATACAGAATGGACTGCAGACCTTGTGTTTTTAGTTGATTTGATTTTACATTTTAATGCCCTCAGTAAGACATCGCAAGATGAGAAGCAACAAATATCTGCTTTAATAGGAAAAGTGGATGTATTTAAAAAGAAAATTATATTGTGGAAGGGGCACTTCCACAAAGAATACCAACCATTTCCCTATAAGCTATCTGGTGTGAAAGAAAATGATAATTTTGAACAATTCATTTTGCCATTGGAAGAAAGACAGGAAAAATTTTCAAGTAGTTTTCAGAACACTGCCAATATTGCATCTGTTTTTGAGAATTTTTCAAGACTGTGTTCCGCATCAGTTGAAAGTGCCCCAGTCTGTTTTCAGATGGAACTGATCAATCTGCAGTGTAATTCCTGTGTAAAATACAAATTCTTCTATGTAAAGACTGTCCAGGAGTTCTACAAAGGTTTTCCTCAGGAAGAGCTTCCATTTTTCAATGATGAACTGTAGAAGTAATCTCCATGATTGGAACAATGTACGGTGTGTGAAAGGTTTTTTTCTATAACAAAACTAAAGAAGTCATGATTGCATGGGAACCTGAATCACAAAAATCTGTGAAACTGCTTTTGCATGCTTGTGTGCTGACAGTTTGTATCAGATTTAAATTTTATTATGCCTACAGAGAACCAAAAATAATTAAATAATGATGAAAATTTTGTTTGGTTTGTGACATATTTTGTTGAGAACTGTAATCATGGCAGTGTCAGCAGGGAAGTTCTAGGCAGTAAAATTTGTTTCTTTCACATGTAGTTATGATCATTTATTCCATCCCTGATGGTCCTCTATGGAGACTTTCTTTTTGCCTGTATTTTTATATATCAGCTTGCCTATCTGTATATCAGCTTAAATGTTGTAAGAATTTTACATGGAACACTGTGGCTCGCACAATATTACTGCTGTAATACAGTTGCAAACCCAAATTTACTTTTTATTGTTGTAGGTGTATTCTCTTGTACCAACAGTCAGTAACTTTAAAATACTTCTCTTTGTGAAGTGTTGTTCATAATTTCAGATTTTTGGCTCGCACAATATTACTGCTGTAATACAGTTGCAAACCCAAATTTACCTTTTATTGTTGTAGGTGTATTCTCTTGTACCAACAGTCAGTAACTTTAAAATACTTCTCTTTGTGAAGTGTTGTTCATAATTTCAGATTTTTTTAATTTCCTAATACACCGTAATATGAAACCAAGCCATATGCAAGTTGATCTTTGACCCTTGTACGACTGATCTGCTGCCCAAGCAGCACATTTGTGATTGCCACACCGTCCCACTCGGACAGTGTGGGTGATAGTGGGGAATCATGCAGTCAGACGAGAGAGTTGCACACATGCACGAGCTCCGTATGTGTGCAGAATTCCTGGATATCGCCGGTTTACAGTCTCCAGAAGGACCATACTCAGTAAATCAGTGTGGCTGACCAACGTCATTTGGTTTGATGACAGCTTTACCTAAGAAGATGGTGCAGATGTATTCCTGTGTGCTCTCTGTATCAGTAGGTTCTTTAGTTTTGAAGAAAATTGACTACAAACTATTGAAGCTTTTGTCCACACAGAAAGACTTCTAAGTTTATGACTAATGGTCTGTAATATGTATATGTTCATCATGCTCAGCAAACTTTTGAAAGCCTGACTTGATGCCACAGTTACGTTTGCAGTCAAAATGACTGCATCACCTAATGGTCAATGCCATGGTCATGAATTATAAGCTGTCAAACAATGTATCCTCTATGATATTGCTTGTAAACTGAATTACCACAACACTATGTTTTAACAGTACTTCCTGTTTTCTTAGTGTTCTGGGTCACTGTGGTGGGCAGTGTTCTGTGTTCAGGAGCCTTAAATGCTGAGAATCATGTTGCTTTTTTCGATTTACTTTAAGAATATCTGTCAATTTTGGTGTTTTTCAGCTGTGGAGTAGTTTTCTGAAGAAGTTTGAGAAGTTACTGGTACTTTTTTACAACACACAACCTTCAATAACATATGTGACTGAAGCACAATAATCATGTCAAGATCTGATTTAGCCATTTTGCCAAATGCGTGTCTTGCTAACTTTGATCAACTCTGAACCTCACTTGGTTGGCCCAGGTTTAGTATCATACAACATATCAAATATGTGAACAGGGTTTATTTTACAAACTAAGATCAAAATTGGCCTCCAGTCAGTGACATGTATACCATGTGCCATTAGTGTAACAAAATAGTCTCTACTTATGATTTTGTCAGGAGAGCCTTAAAAATTATAAATTGTGGGATTTCAGATAGGTAACTTAACCTACAATATGATTGCAGCAGTACTTTCAGCTAACACAATGCTAAGTATCCTGGGGTGTATTCCATCACCATAAACTAATCCGTTGATTCAATAATTGAAATTCACTATGAAAACATTCTTACAAAAATGATTTCTGAATTGCCAGTATTCCAGGAATGTATTGGGATGACTACTCAATGAATCCCTTATTACAACTGTTACTTTGCTCATAAAGTTGACAACAACTTGATATTGTTTCTGTAGCACTAGCTACATCTGAGACTGACAACATGGACTGTTATTCAAACAAACATACTTACTTTAAAGTGAAATACAATATAGAACTGCATCTGGCTGTAACTAACTTTGTTAGAAACCTTTATTGACAGTGTTCAAAATAGTTGAATGGAACATGGAAAATGGATTCCTTGTATTGTTGCCTTGGAAGGGAGTCATTTTGGGCTCGCAGTGTAAGAAACAACTGATACTAAAATTAATGCCTGTGGCATTGAGCTTTTGTTTGTTTGATTTATTAATCCTCATGTCCAAACAAATGGTTGCAACAAAATGTAAGCATTTAGAATGTAATGAGAATTTAGTGATGATACTGAGTTAACTTGTACAACATAAAAATCTGATCACTGGCTGTACCACAAGGTGTACAACTTTGCTTCCGCTGTTTGCTGATAGGTGACGACAGCAGTAAGTAGCGGTCGAAAGAAACAGATCACAGATGTCAGGCAGTTAGCTTGGACCTCGGTCAACATAACCTCATTCAAACATTAGTCGATTTGTGTCTGCATCATAAAGTTGTTCTTGATTGAAAATGTCACGGGTGAGTCTCATCGAATGTTCTCAAGTACATACGGTAAGGACGTTATTAGTGAAAGAACGTGTCGTGAGTGGTTTCAGCGCTTCAAGAACGGTGATTTTAACGTCGTAGACCGGCATAGTGGCGGAAGAGAGAATGTTTTCGAAGATGCATAATTGGAGACATTGCCAAGTGAAGACTCGCGTCAGACTCAAGAAGAATTGGCATGATTAGTGGGAGTGACACAGCAAGCAATTTCAAAATGTCTCAAGGCTACAGGCATGATTCAGAAAGAAGGTACTTGGGTCCTGTGTGAGCTGAAACCAAGAGACATTGAACAGCATTTGTGTGTTTGTGAACAGTTGCTTCAGAGGCAAAAATGGAAGGGATTTCTGCATCGCATTGTGACCAGGGACGAAAAATGGGTTCATTACGAAAACTCTAAATGCAAAAAACCATGGGGATATCCCGGCCATGCTTCCACTTCGAGGGCCATACTGAATATTCACGGCTCCAAGATCATGCTCTGCATTTGGTGGGACCAGCTCGGCATCGTGTACTATGAGGTATTAAAACCAAGTGAAACAATCGCAGGTGCTCATTATCAAATGCAATTAATGCATTTGAGCAGAGCATTAAAAGACAAATGGCCACAATACAGCGCGAGGCACGATAGTGATTTTGCAGCACGACAACGCTTGACCCCACATTGCAAAAAAGGTCAAAATTTACTTGGAAACATTAAAATGGGAAGTCCTACCCCACCCGCCGTATTCTCCAGACATTGCTCCCTCTGCCTATCATCACCTGTTTGATCAATGGCGCATGGCCTGGGTGACCAACACTTCTGATTTCATGAAGAAGTCACAAAGTGGATCGATTTATGGATTGCTTCAGAAGATGAACAATTCTTTTGACCAGGATTCGTACACTGCCTGAAAGATGGGAGAAAGTAGTGGCCAGTGATGGTAAATACTTCGAATGATACATGTGTAACCAATTTGTTTCATTAAAGCCACAAATGTTGGGTAAAAAATGGCGGAAGCAAAGTTGTACACCTTGTACATTCTGTTAATACATCCACCTTTGTTATATCTTATCCCAGGTAATAATGCTGCACGTTTTGTTGGGGTCATGTTTTATCCCAGGTAATAACATTGCACGTTTTGTTGGGGTCACACATCTTGCAGCAACATAATTAGTACACTGACTTCGAAGATCCAGTTTGTGGTATGAAAGCCCAGGAGCAATTGTCCTGTAGTGACAGTATTGCTTATAAAAAGCCAAGAACTGCCACAGACAGAACCTTCTTTAAGTCAGTGCACTAATTATGCTGCTACAAGATGTAACCCAGCCAAAACTCTGCTACATTATCACCTTTAGAAAAACACAACAAAAATGGATGTATTGATGGAATGTAGTACAGATGATCAAGTTTTGATATTGAGAAAGTTCACTTAGCCTTAATATCTTCTCATTACAGATACAACAAACTCTTGGATACATGCTTTTGTAACAAATCAGAGAATGTCCGTGCATTTTGGTTACCTCTTACCAATGTCCTCCTGTTCGCCGATAAATTCATGTTTTTTTCCCTAGTTTCATTTTGTTGACAAGAAACCAGCAGCTTTATTAAATTTCACATAGCATTTATTAACAAATCTGTCAATAGATGGACTACCAATGGCTCTGAGCAATATGTGACTTAACTTCTGAGGTCATCTGGACTACTAATGTTTGCCAACTAGTTTCAAACCTGACAGGTATGTTTTTAAGCTTGGCCTACTGAGGCTGCACTGATGGTGCCTGATATCAGTAATAAACATCAAAGTGACAACACATGCTTTATAAAATGTTTGCAGAATGAATTTCTCAATCCACATGTGCCTTTTAGCAAGTCAAAATCAAACTGGAACAGTGCCAGCTCCATTAAATGAACAACATTGACATCAGCTGGTTTCTTAGACCTCACCAGTTACCATTCCTGATAGCGTGAGCATAGAATACATTGAAAACTATGATAAGACCACCCAAATCATTAAATAAGATAGTCTGAAAACTGTACTTTTGTTACATGCTCTATGCTAAAACATCTTGTGGTGAGGAATAGTGTAAAACAATTGATCTGAATTACACGGTTCCATGGAGCAGTGGTTCACATTCTACACTGCACACCACTGGTGTCCACTAATTTACAAAAGGTTTGGCAGTGTCAAGCTCATTATATGAACTGCTGAATTGCCTCCAATTTGGACCTTGCATACTGTCTTATGTTTTGTAATTTGAATTAATGCAATCATATCATTAATTAAAATTAATTTGCTGGATTATACTGGCACCACTGAGGATAAGATTCTTCTTTTCATATATTGAAAAAGAATTCTTTGTTTGGTTTATCGTGTATTATATGTAATAATAGGTCCATTTGTATGTTTAAGGAGGACAAGAAGGAAGATAAGAAAGATAAAGACAAGGAAAAGGATAAGGACAAAGACAAGGACAAAGATAAGGACAAGGAGAAAGAAAAAGAAAAGGATAAAAAAGATGACAAGAAAGATGAAGTAGATCTTTCACCTAGACAAGCAGTTGCTGTTCTAGGTATCGCTTTAATTGCCATGGGTGAAGAAATTGGTGCTGAGATGGCTTTCAGAACTTTTGGTCACTTGGTGAGTGTAATAGAAATACATTATTTGTTATAAAATATTTTTTCTCCACGCTTCACTTTAAGCTACTACTGTCAAGAGAGTTTAACACTGTAAAATACTCCATCAGTAGGGTGATTACAATGACACTAGTCAAAACACTTGACAATTAAGCAAGGTTGTTTTTTTATAAAATAGCTTAAATGTACTTTTGATGAAAAGCAGTAATGGTAAGAATCTTAAACATTTCGCTGCTATGGACGTGCTCTATTCCATTCTGTGCCGATGGCAGCTTCTGTTATGACTGTACTGCTTGCCAAATGCTGGTGCCTGTGCTGAGAGAGAGCTTACCAGCCAATATGAATTACTTATCATCCGATTTTTCGGAAACAGTTGAAATTTTACGGTCTGATATCTTCACTTTATAAAGAACTGAATTTCTTTTTATTGTCCGTCATACTGAGTACGCCGCATCAAATTCAGTAAAATATTGCATGCAATTTTAAAGAGTTTTCAGAGGTAGAAACACACTGCATGGTTGATTTTAGCTCATACATGGCAATGAATTAAATGTACATAAGATATTGAAATTTCATCTAAAATTGAGGGCAGAACAATGTCTCATTTCATTCTCGAGTAATTAGGTTTTATATCCGATGGATGGTCACATGCGATGTGTCCATCCATTTCTTTGCACATCACAAATAATTTGGGCATAACAATCGTCATATTTCGTAAATGATTCAAGGTATGGAAACAAGGTTTCTTGCAGATGATAGCACACAATGAGGCACATATGTTGTCAGATAAATACTCTTAAACTTTTTGATTCACCAAGATATTGAAGTAACTTGTCCACATCAGTCATGAGTCAGATGCTCTGGAAGCATACAGAAATCCATAGCACTGTAAGAGAACCAAAATGGCATGTGTATACATGTCCACAGCACCTGGAGAACGGCATAGTAGGACATGTATGCATGTAAATAGCAGCGAAAGGGTTAATAACTATCACAGTTGGGAATATACAGCCTAAAGAAATTGATAGAGGAGACAAGTAAGTTAAACTACAGAATTAAGTTTAGAATAGACTAAACTGGCTAGAACAATTACAGTGTTGGTGAAAACATGTCGATATAGACTGAGGAAAGCACTTTCATACCCCGTGAGAATGATGACTGAGGGATGGCTGGGAATGCAACTGATAACAAATAAATGTCTGGTGCTTCCCAGCCTGGTGTTGGAAAAAGATCAGAATTTTTGTTTTTTGGGAAGAATTTTGTTTATTAGTCTACACCAATGTTATCCCTTTCAAAATAGTCCCCATGAGGTATTCTACACTTATACCAGCATTTTTTCCAATCCATAAAACACTTCTAGAACTTGATCTTTGTAATAGCTTTTACCTCTCTTAGTGATGCATTTGTAATCTCATATACGTTTGTAAAATGATGGTCCTTTAAGGCTGTCTGGATTTTGGGAACAGAAAAAAGTAACATAGGTCCATGTCTGTCGAATATGGAGTCTGGGACATCATCTCAGTAGTATTTTTGGCCAAAAATTTACAAAGGAACAACAAAGTGTGAGCACATACATTATCATGTTGCACATGAAACATTTCGCCAAAAATCTGGGTGGTGACCCCCCCTCACACTCCCCTCTTCCCCCCCTCCCTTCAGATTGTTTCAAGCAAACGCCATTGAACTCTCGTAAGTACTACTCTGTATTGATTGTTCAACCTTGTGATAAGAACTCGTGGTCCACTGTGCTGTTAAAATAGAACAACGTAGTGAGCATAACTTTCACATTTGAGCCCACTTACCAAGGTTTTTTCAGTCTTGGCTTCCAGTGGGATGACTTATCCTTAGTTAAGACATCATATCCATAGAGTCATGTTTCATCATCTGTTTGCCTCATTTCAGTAGTTCTGCATAGTTTTTTACTTCATCTAATGGCTCCTGATAAACTGGTGTTTTTGTTCAAAACTCAACAAATCGGAATAAATTTTGCTGTCACACATTTCGTACCCCAAACATGCAAAAAAGTTCATGGCACACCCTACCTGAAATAAAGGAAAGGCAACACTCACCTGTAGTGGATCGAAGCATGGAGCACTACACCTATGCTTATTGCCAATATACGATGTTATGGGGTGTCAAGTCAAGTTTGTGACTGGATTGAGGACTTTTTTGGGGGGGGGAGGGGGGGGGGGGGACGACAGCATGTTATATTGGATGGGGAGCCATCACAAGATGTAGGAGTAACTTTGAGTGTGCCCCAGGGAAATGTGTTGAAACCTTTGGCTGTTCATGTTGTAAATTAATGGCGTTGCTGACAATGTTAATCATAACCTCAGACTGTTTGCAGATGAGGCAGTTATCTATAATGAAGTATTGTTTGAAAGAAGCTGCATAAATATTCAGTCAGATCTTGATAAGATTTCAAGCTGATGCAAAAATAGGCAACTTGCTTTAAGTATTTAGAAATGTAAAATTGTGTGCTTGACAAAATGAAAAAAATGTGGTATCCTATGACTACAATATTAGTGAGTCACAAATGGAATCGGCCAACTGATACAAGTGCCTGGGTGTAAAACTATAAGAATATGTAATGGAATGATCACAGAGACTCAATTGTGTGTAAAATAGGAGGCAGAGTTCAGTTTATTGGTAGAATACTGGGAAGTGCACTCAGTCTGCAAAGGAGATTGGTTACAAATCACTCGTACAACCCATTTTAGAATTTGTTCAAATGTGCAGGACCTGTACCAAATAGGACAAATGGGGATATTGCACATATACAGAAAGAGGTAGTGCAAAAGATCACAGGTTTGTTTGACCCATAGGAGAGATGCTGAAGAAACTGGATTGGCAGCCATTTGAAGATAGACATAAACTACCCTGAGAAAGAATGAGATTTTCACTGTGCAGTGGAGTGTGTGCTGATGTGAAACTTCCTGGCAGATTAAAACTGTATGCCGGACCGAGACTCGAACTCGGGACCTTTCAGCGCACACTCCGCTGCAGAGTGAAAATCTCATTCTGGAAACACCCCCAGGCTGTGGCTAAGCCATGTCTCTGCAATATCCTTTCTTTCAGGAGTGCTAGTTCTGTAAGGTTCACAGGAGAGCTTCTGTTAAGTTTGTAATGTAGGAGACGAGGTATTGGCAGAAGTAAAGCTGTGAGGACGGGGCGTGAGTCGTGCTTGGGTAGCTCAGTTGGTAGAGTGCTTGCCCGCGAAAGTCAAAGGTCCCGAGTTCGAGTCTGGGTCTGGCACACAGTTTTAATCTGCCAGGAAGTTTCATACCCTGAGAAAGTCTACTAACAAAGTTTCAAGAACGGTCTTTAATTGATAACTGTAGGAATACACTACAACAGTCTATGCATTGCTCATGCAGGAATTGTGAGGACAAGATTAGAATAATTATAGCATGCACAGAGACATTCGAACAATCATTCTTCCCATGCTCCGTATGAGAATGGAACAGAAAGAAACGCTAATAAGTGGTACAATGGGATGTACCCTGTGCTATGCACTTCACGGTGGTTTGCAGAGTATAGATGTAAGATGTAGACATCGATGTAGATACACATAACAGAAAACATCATTCACACTAGCTTTCAAGCACTAGCACTTTTTCTAGCAGTAGTAGACACATTCACACAACCTCACAAGACACCCAAACGCCCACTCTGATAGCCACGGCAAGGGAGTGCAGATTTGGATATCTGGGTGGTTGTGTGTGTAAATGTGTGTACTATTGGTAGCTAGTACTTGAAAGCTAGTGTTAATATTGTTTTCTGTTATGCATTTCCACTGTAGGTGAGTAGCTGGCTTTCCCTTATTTTATGTATTGCTCCATCCAGGAATTTTCATTATTGTTATGACATGTACCAGTTGATATGCTAACATCATCAGCTACTTCTTTGATTGTGATTCAGTGATCATTCATATTAATTTATTTCGATTTTGCCCACAATACCATTGGTTGAAGGTGTACTGCGGCATCAAGGGCACTCGATATCCTCGGATTTCTTCATGGCCTTCTTTGAAACACTTATGTCACTTGTAAACCTTTGTTCTATTCATTGCATACTCACCAAAAGCAATATTTAACATTCCTAAAATTTTTGCAGCACTATATTCCATTCTTATAGTAAAATTCAGTACAAATTTTTCTTCCATTTCTATACAAAATAAATAATTACCAGTACTACCAAAATTTGTGCAACCTTTTTGACAGCTGTCAATAGGGTACATAACCAGTATGGCTAACACTGAACAGATACATTTCACACATGATTATCAACACAACAATTAAAACATTGCACAAATCGGAATACTATAGTATGCAGAAAATATGGTAGACCAATATAATAAAAAAATTACTACAATAAATCATGTTTCTCAATGTTCGTAAAAAAGACAGGAAAACAGGCTAAAGCTAAGACAAGGCAAACAGAAAGGAGAAGTTATTGGAGAAAATGGAGCCTTCTATATATGAAAAGTAAAATATTGCAGGAGGCGACAGTAACAGTCAGTCAGTGCAGGTTAGTGACAAACAAAAACACTAAACCATGAAAGAACAATGTAAAATCAAGGTAAGTGGTGAGAAGGAAAGGAATGTGATGTAACCTTTTCAAATAAACTAGTGTAGGATGATTGGGAGATGTGCTTGTAGTGTGCAGTTAACCTAAACAAAGTGTTATTTGAAGCTTCATAAATAAAAATGTACCCACCTAAGTATGTGGAAATCTGTACTAGATAAGATATACGGGCAAGATGTTGATTAATAGGGGGTGATACAGATAAATAAATGAACAAACTAGCACAAAAACTGGAAAACTGATGACAATTTGAATAAAATAGATGACAGCAAAAACTGACAGTGGGGTTACATAAGGAGGAATAATTGGTCACAATGGCTAGTCTTTCCTTCTCATCCCATCCATTAAGTGTCCCTGTGAGGTTCTGGGGAACTTTTCTGTAACTCTTCCCATTTCCTAAACCTCACCAGTCCTTTTCCTTCATCCCTCTTTCTTTTTTTTCATCACTTCAACCAGGAGGAGGAGCCACTGGCTCTGAAAGCTCACGCATTTCGATGTCCTTTATGTGTTTTCACCTGCTACCACTTAAAAGTATATTTTTTATCTATCAGTATTATTTTTAGACGTGTGTTATGGTTCTTTTTCAGTTTGTTTGAAGAGGCAGTAAACAGTGAGACTGGTCAGTTAAATTTTGTGCTGATTATAGTGGTGCCACTAACAGCACATGCCCTTTTCTTGAGGATAGTACTCTTAATAGTTATGAGATGGTGGAAGAAGTACCTTTGCCAGCATGCTTGCAAGAGCTACAGTAAATACTTTTGAACATGCATGGAACTGGTTTTGGATGACATTTTACAGCTAGACTACTGCCATCAGTAAATTTTTAATCACTGGAGATTGCTGTTGGTGATGAATGGCATAATTTCCCTCTGAAATAAAGGGAATAATTTCTTTGAATATTTGCCTCACAAGTTTGATACAGTGTTTGCTGTTTGGAATGCCAATAAGCGATAATAGAGGACTCTAGTTAGATTTTAACATGTTAATGAGATTTTTTACTGGTGCAAAAATGGTCCTGTAAGCTGTGAGTTCTGTAAACAAGAAGTAGAGAGTGGTGTGGAACTGTATATTCTGTTGTGTTATACTGTATGTGAAAGTGTATCTCCCTGCAAATGGTACAAGACTGAATGAAAATCAGGCCTTACATAATGTGTGGTATTTTATCTCATCCCCAATTGTTTTGACCAGTTTTCTTCCAAAACTGACCAAACTATTGCATATTCGTTTTTTGAGCTCAAAAAAAGCATCATATAATATTTACTGACTTGTCTACCTGCAGTATTTAAAATAATGAAACAACCAATATAGTTAATGAAGAGTTAAATTACTTTCAGCTTAAAAGTAAAATATTTTCACATTTAACATAAGATAAATAGTATCTGTATATTTACATATAATATGATTATCTTGTACTTTCAGCTGAGGTACTGTGAACCTGTGATCAGAAGAGCAGTTCCTTTGGCACTAGGACTCATCTCTGTATCAAATCCAAAATTGAATATTCTTGATACATTGAGTAAATTCTCACATGATAGTGATGCTGAAGTTGCTCACAATTCAATTTTTGCAATGGGTCTCGTAGGTGCAGGCACGAATAATGCCAGGTCAGTAGGAGTTTATGATTGTATTTAATTTATAACAAGTAAACTTCCTTTTGTAAACATGTTATCGTCGTCGTCATCATCATCATCATCATCATCATCATCATCATCATCATCGACCATACAGCTAGCCACAATAATAGTTAATTATCTGTTGAAAAAATTTGATGGCAGTCTATTAACTTGATCATTGGGCCTTTTGTGTTGTTTTTTTAGTTTTCAGTCTGAGACCAGTTTGATGCAGCTCTTCATGCTCTTCATATCCACATAACTACTATAACCTCCATACACTTGAAACGGCTCGCTGTAGTGTAACATTTGTTTCCCCACTACAATTTTTAACCACAACACTTTTCTCCAGTACCAAATTGACGATTTGTTAATGTCTCAGATGGATCCTGGCAACTGATTATTTCTTTTAGTTAAATTATGGCATAAATTTATTTTGTCCCAAATTCGATTCAAAACTACTTCATTACTTATCCAATCTACACATTGTATGGGTTGTTACCTTACTGGTTTCTTAAATAACTGAATAATTGTTTATAGAACCTTAGGTGGCATAGTGTGGTAGGACAGCATTCACACGTGTTATTGGTTTCCATTCAATAAGCTATTTGAATGGGAACCATAAGTCCAGTCCCGCACAATTTCAGCAGGAATTTGTTAGTAGTTGCTGAAAGATTACATACCCAATAACTGCAGATCTCGTTTGTCTAGGGGGTTTCATCGTTTTCTTTGTCTGCAAAATGATCATTCCAACATCAAACATGGCTTCTGTTTAAATAAACACCACCAGATTGGAAATAATTTTTGCTAAACGTTATATTTATTCAAACTTTTTGTTCTGAACTACACTATTTGCCATGTAAGTTTTCACTTCTTAACATTTTTACTATCAACATTGATTATCTAATTCTGTTACACATCACTGGTTACAAAAGCACGACTGTCTTCCTCCAAGACTGAAAGAGAAGTGGCAGGCTAGCCAACAACTGCCCGGAAGTTGCAGATATTCCCGCTTCTTAGCTTCTTTGGCCTACTGACCTTACACACATCTTGAACAAGTTCATTATTTATTATGAAAGAACATATTCATAATTCAATTAATAAATTAAGCACGTTTTCTGGCCACATAATACAGCCATGAAATTATTTCAACTCCTTACTCTGGGTATCGCACTCTTCGCTTTAGATAAACCTTATTTCCGACAGTCGATTACATTACAACGTCTATCAGTTTTCTTCAATAAAACCACAGTTTAAAAGTTTTCTGTTCTGTTCTTGTCTGTGTTGTTTATCTTCCTTGTTCCACTTCTGCACAAAGCTACATTCCGACAAATAATTCAGAAAATACTTCCTAGCAGCTAAATATATTATATTGGATGTTAAAGTGTTCCTCTTTTTCAGAAATGCTTTTCTTGCTATTGACAGTATGCCATTTATATTCTCTTTACTCTAGCCATTGTCATATGTTTTGCTGCCCAAGTAGCAAAACCCTACTACTTTTAGTGTCTCATTTTTTAAACTAATTCCTTCAGCATTACCAGGTTCTATTTGACTGATGTTCATCTTATAACTACATTTCAAGTCACTATGCATTCCATTCAGCCATTCTTTAAAGTTGTTTGTGGTCTCTGACAGAATTACAATCTGAGTTTTCTTCCCTGTGAGCTTTAACTCCCTCTCTAAATTTCTCTTTCATTTCCTTTTCTGCTTGCTCAATGTACAGATTGAATAACATGGGGGAGAAACTACAACTCTGTCTCACTCCCTTCTCAACAAATGCTTATCTTCCATGTTCTTTGACTCTCATAACTGCAATCTCTCTTTCGCACAATTTGTAAATAACCTCTTGCTCCATGTGTTTTATCCCTGCCACCTTCAGAATTTGGATGAGTGGTTTCTGTCAACATCTTAAAAAGCTTTCTCTAAATATTCAAATGTTATATACACTACACCTGGATGAAAATGACTTACAAGTTCATGATGCCCTCCATCGGTAATGCTGTAATTCAATATGGTGTTGGCTCATCCTTATCCTTGATGACAGCTTCCACTCTCGCCGGCATATGTTCATTCAGGTAGTGGAAGGTTTCTTGGGGAATGGCAGCCCATTCTTCACAGAGTGCTGCACTAAGGAGAGGTACTGATGTCGGTCAGTGAGGCCTGGCATGAAGTCGGCTTCCAAATCATCCCAAAGGTGTTCTATAGGATTCAGGTCAGGACTCTATGCAGACCAGTCCATTTCAGGGATGTTACTGTCGTGTAACCACTCTGCCACAGGCCGTTATGAACAGGTGCTCGATTGTGTTGAAAGATGCAATTACCATCTCTAAATTGCTGTTCAACAGTGGGAAGCAAGAAGGTGCTTAAAACATCAATGTAGGCCTGTGCTGTGATAGTGCCATGCAAAACAACAGGGGTGCAAGCCCCCTCCATGACAAACACGACCACACCATAATTACCACCACCTTCGAATTTTACTGTTGTCACTACACACACTGGCAGATGACATTCACCGGGCATTCACCATACCCATACCTGCCATCAGATTGCCACGTTGTGTATTGTGATTCATCACTCCACACGTTTTTCCACTGTTCAATCATCCAATGTTTACGCTCCTTATACCAAGCGAGGTGTCGTTTGGCATTTACCAGCATGATGTGTGGCTTATGAGCAGCCGCTCAACCATGAAATCCAAGTTTTCTCACCTCCTGCCTAACTGTCATAGTACTTGCAGTGGATCCTGATACAGTTTGCATTCCTGTGTGATGGTGTGGATAGATGTCTGCCTATTACACATTACGACCCTCTTCAACTGTCAGCGGTCTCTTGTCAGTCAACAGACGAGGTCGGCCTGTATGCTTTTGTGGTGTACATGTCCCTTCACGTTTCCACTTCACTATCACATCAGAAATGGTGGATGTAGGGATGTTTAGGAGTGTGGAAATCTCACATACAGACATATGACGCAAGTGACACACAATCACCTGACCACGTTCGAAGTTTGTGAGTTCCGTGGAGTGCCCCATAATGCTCTCTCACAAAGTCTAATGAGTACTGAGGTCACTTTTTAATTTCCTGTTTGCTGTTAGTCTGCGTGTTCTGTCACAGTGCAATTTGGATCTAAGATTTTCCATTTTACTCTTCATTCTCGTATTTGGGATTCTTCAGTGTCTTTCTTTCTGCTTGAAATGAATGTTGTAGCTCCAAGAACACACACTTGTTTGATGACTGTGTTGCAGTATCAGTTTTGTGTATTTTTCTGATGTAATTTCGTTTGAGAAATGTTCTCTGAGTCTAAATGCTGTTTCCATTTTACAGCATTGAATTTCATAACCAGTCTTTTCCAGGCAAGTTTTCCAAAATATTTGAGTTGAGTAGCACACTCAGTTTTCTTGTGTTTCTTTTTCAGAATTCTGAGTGTCAGATTGTTGCGGGTCATTTGTTTGTTGCAATTTGTTAATAATATTTGTGTAACTATTTACATACAAATTAAACAATGTAAATAAATTTGTGGTGTTAGCTGGTACAATTTGTAATTACCACTACTAATACACTGAAGTGTACTTCATTTGGGTAACTTTTAAAAAAATTGTTAAATATCCGGCACACAGTCTTCACTTGACTTTAAATGATCAAACACAGCCTATCATTTTACCTCTCCTAAGCTTCACACAGTCCTCAAAACAGTACTTTCTGCTTCCCTTGCTATCCCTCCTGCTCTGCTTGTCTGCATTTTGAATTTTCGTGTGTACTAAATAGTTTCACATATGCACCTTTTGTCTTTAGTTGTGTTTTATTTTTCCTGTATACAAGATATCCAGGAGGGATGCTCAGTATTCAGGGAAATAGCAGGAACGATCATTAAAAAAAAAAAAAGTCTAGCAACAATGGGCTCTAAAATGCGTACATTAATAGCTGCGACCACTTATTCACCTTCAATACTTTAAAATACATCTGTTCTACTGAACAAGTGCCCATAGCTCATAAGGTATTTCTTTTAGAGCTCTTTTTTACTAGAGAAAATTATCTTGTATTAGTCCATACTACCTCCTCTCAAAATATGGAAAGCAAAGAGTATGCGATAGGAGAGATTTTTTTCACAGTATCGAAGTAGTGGTCATAGCTCTTAAGGTATGCATTTTAGAGTCCATGTTTACAAGACTGTTTTACTTCAAATGATCATTCCAGTCAAATATCTGAATATTGACCATTCCTCCTATGACACCCTGTACATTTAGTAAACCTGCCCTGATATTTGCACTTTTGTAATGAGTATTCCTTCATTAAAAGATTAATTTCATTTTATCACTCTGTTTTACATAATTTGAATCTATTCTATTAAAGATAAATTTGATTCTGCAAATTTTCCAACACAGATATTGACTTCATTCTTATGTCAAACATTTTTCATCATTATGCTTTAGTCTTTGATAAGTAAGGTCAGTTGCTGTTTATCGATGTCCACATAAACTGAAAATTGGTTAACAATAAGTTAAATAATGTGCAACAAACACATTTGTGTCATTCATTCATTTATTCCCCCCCCCCCCCCTTTCCCTTTAAACATACAGCTAGAGAAAGGCAGGTCACTTGTGATAATCTCTTGTATTTACAACTGTTCTCTAATTTTTGCCTCCCCACTCCCTTGCCTTTCACATACACCCAAATGAAGTATTGAGAATCCTGGAAGTTGCGCTGTTGTTGTTACTGTCCACCCTACTGCCAATTTTTTTGGCAGATCTCAATTGCTTACATTGATATAGGTTGATCTTTAATTTTCTGACAGTATTTTTTTTTTTACTTAATCAAGAAATGCAACAGCTAGCTGTTTCCTGTATAACTCTATTTATGCCGAGATTTGTTTCAGGTCTTCATCCATCTCCAGTTGATGTAATACATTTATGTTATCATCAGCACTACATTTTTATTCAACTGTATTTTGAATGCTACACTGACTTTTATTCTGCATCTAGAAACCTGAAATGCACATTGGCATAAATCAAGTTATATAAAAAAATGGTTGTGTGCTGTTTTTCTTTTTTCTCTCCATGATTTAATCCACAACCATGCAACTCAACCACTGTTAATACTGGTAAATTAATGTAGTTTGTGATTTTATGAGTATCTGAAAATACATGAAGGAACTGTTTCAGGCTTAGCGCAATGTTACGTCAATTGGCCCAATTCCATGGGAAAGATCCCAATAATCTCTTCATGGTCCGCATAGCGCAGGGCTTGACTCATCTTGGTAAGGGCACATTAACTCTCAGTCCTTACCACAGTGATCGTCAGTTGTTAAGCCCAGTAGCACTTGCTGGATTGCTTGCTACTCTAGTTGGATTCCTTGATGTCAAAAACAGTAAGTGTTCTTTCACATGTACATTTAGTTATTGAGACTTAAAAGCAATTATAAATTTCTTTTGTTGTTTAATTGAAAGTTAAATGTATCCAATAGTAATAGTTTTCGTATTATACAAAAACTGATTACAGTATTATGACAATAGTAGCTGTAACTATAGTAGTAGTAGAGTTGCTCGAACAGTCCACGAGTGTACTGCCGGTCCGTAGTGTCCAACGGGCACAATATTTTGGTGATTAGACATGTCGCCATCATCAGGCCTGAGGGTGGGTGGCCATCTTAAATCCTCTCCCCTCGCGAGGCGTTCTCTGCGCGCCCATGCATCAGCGTGTCGGTGAGATGCTGGCATCGACGTCTGTGGTGGCGTCGGTGTAATTGCCTCATCCACCCTAGTTGCCCATTCGTTTCCTTTGCTGAGCGTCTTTTTAATTAGACTCAATGCTGGTTCCCATGCCCTGCTGAGGTTGTAGCCGTAATCTTGGTTGATGAGTCCATCCCTGGTACGAGTTTCAATAGCCTGACAATGGCGACATGTCTGACTGCCGAAATATTGTGTCCGTTGGACACTATGGACCGGCAGTACACCCGTGGACTGTTCGAGCAAGAAATACACCGAGAGAAACTGAAGAATCACAGTAGTAGAGTTAGTTGTTGTAGTAATAATAATAATAATAATAATAATAATAATAATAATAATGAAGAATAAGAAGAAGATAAAAGTGTGTATAAGCTGATATATATCTGAATAATTCTAAAGCCGGCCACTGTGACAGAGCGGTTCTAGGCACTTCAGTCTGGAACCCTGCTGCTGCTACGGTCGCAGGTTGTGATGTCCTTAGGTTAGTTAAGTTTAAGTAGTTCTAAGTCTAGGGGACTGATGACCTCAGATGTTAAGTCCCATAGTGCTTAGAGCCATTTGAATAATTCTAAAACATCCTCCTCAAACATATGTACTAAGGATACTTAAAAAAAGGGATTCCACTTTTTCGCTGACGAGGAAATTTAAAAATTCTAATAACCACATTTTCCTGTGACTTACAAAAGCCTTCACGTTCTAGATTTAGGGGTTACATTTGCCTATTAAAAGACCCAGCAGTAATACAAAATATTTAACAAGGAAATGTGTGACATCATGTTTATTGTTTATGATAGGGTGAGATCCTTGGTACTCCCTAGTCATGACAGAACAGCCACTCGTTCAGGTAAACATGTAACAGTGTTTGCTTAAGGTGAACTTGTCTTACAAAAAGCCAAGTTTTTCCTGAGGGCTTTGCCAGTCAAGTCATTTGATCAGAGTTTGACATCTTGTCAGCATTGATTTACTTACAGATTGATTGATTTACTTACAGATGATGCCTAAACTTAAACAGGAATGGGATGGGAAATTGGCCATAATCCTTTTGATAAAAGACCCTATCATTTGCCTGAAGTGATTAGGCACATCTGTATCAGGATAGCTACCTATGTTTTTGAGCATTCTTTCTCCCAAATATGAGTCCATTGTCCTAACTTCTGTGCCACCTTGCTAGACATGTTGGTCATGGCCAAGACAAGCTGTTTCTAGATAATATGACAGAGCCACTCTATTAAAGTAATATTAAATCTTGTTGAAGATGACCCTGTTCAAACGTGGTGAGTGCTTTGTATAATTTCTTTCATTATATCAGTGAGGAGCTTTGATGTAACATTTTCCTTTTCAGTCATCGCATTCTCGAAGAAATGTGTCAGTGACAAAAGTTGCAAAGGTTTAACTTGCTACTTAATTATCATGAAACTCTGCCATCATCCAAATAGCTGAAACAGTATAGTTGCTGTCTGGGCCATAAGCACACACAGGGCAATTAGCTACAACACTTGATGAAGACAGCTGGGTCAGTCAGTGAAATATTTAAAAGAATTGTACATATAGTTGGATACATAAAAACACACAGTGTTGATAAAGCACTGTTAATCTTGATGGTGCATCTTCTTGTGAAGCCTGAATAGTGAACCAGTTGAACTGATGACAGCATTAGTTAGTACTATTCACCCAATACCCTGAATAAAGTAACATATTCAGTAATATTCTCAAATGTAATGCTAGTAATACTCTTGCACTTTGTTCTTTTTTGATTATTTGCAACATACTGTCCATCTCACCATCTCTCATCACTCATCATCTAATTACGAGAGTGGCAGTGGAATTCATATGATGAATAAAATGAAAATGGCATACTTGCCATGTTTATTGACATCTCTAGAAGAACCAGCAAAATCCTTAATAGGCACAGAATTAAATGAATCTTGTAGCCCCTCATGAGACGCAACAGCTTGCTGAGTTTGATAAATAATAATTTGATAGAAAATATAACGTGTTTGGATAATTCCCTTTTACAAAAAATTTTGTGTAAGGGTCAGCTTGAAAATTTCTTGCTGTGGCAGTGAAAGACTTCTTTATTGATGTGGTCCTATTTTACATCAATTCATTTTGTCAGGTGTGTTTCCAGTGAGTGTATTCTGTCTACAAAATATGATTCTGGAAAGTATGCCCTTCGCTATAACCTCCCTAAGCTTCCAAATACCCGATTTCCCCAGTTTCCAAAACACCTTTGCGTATTGATGCATTGCTTGGGATGCAATCCATGGATCTTCATGTGTAATTTTCTTCCACACCCCATTGATAGAGAAGATTTTTGTAATACCTATCAGTCATTATTTTGTTATTATTTTACCTTTTGCAAGGCAATCAGTAAGGAGAAGAATCCCTCTTGCATCCTAGTAAACACTAGCTATGGTGTTTGGCCTACTTTTTATTCGGCTTTCATTGCCATTTAATTTCCATAAATAGTAGCTGTGCATCTCATCCAGTGGATCAATGCACAGTATTGCTTAAATTCTTTTTAAAATGGTTCGCACATTACTGGAGTCACATCTGTAAAATAGGTTGAATGTGAAACTATTTCAAAGTCCTGCTTGTGCATGAATTTGCTTTTTGTCAGCGTTGAAAAAATATAACAGCCATTGTGCACAAAGTTTTTTTCATTATTTTTTTATGTAAAATAACCTGTATTTCTTCTTCTGGTGTACTTATGTGTTCAGCTGTTTTATGCACCGTAAATTGATGATTGAAGTGTGCAATTTCTCGGTGTTTTAATCTGTGGTCACAGTTCCGGGAAATCATTATTGTCATGGATCATTTTAAAGAGAAGTAAAAGCACGTTTGAGTTCAGTCACCTACTTCCTAACTGTAGAAAATCAAGGAGCAGACTTGCAGAGAGAGAGAGAGAGAGAGAGAGAGAGAGAGAGAGAGAGCACTAATTCTGCTGCTTAAAATGTGTGCAATATAAACAAATCAGTCTGCAGATAAAATTCAATACTTTACTTCTGGTGTTTGTAACATGTACTAACATAACAAAAACAAAATATCATTTACATGCCTACGTGAGAATTTCTTGTCTTCGCTCTCATATTGAGCATGTGGCTCTTGTAATGTTTCTACAAAATATGTGACACTGATCACGCAGGTAGCTGTCATCAAACAATTGCATAATGAGTATATTTGGAACTTAGAATAAAACTATTACATTAATCGTGTTTGTCAGTAGTCGTGCTCCTTAAATTATGCTCTATTTTAATACAAATTTGAAACTTATCAGACAACTTGTGTTTTTCCTCAAGCACCTTCTTTCGGGAGTATTTTACCAAACAAGTGATGTCTATCCACAATGCTGAGTATATGATCAGCAGAGTCCAATTTTAACTCACTGCTGCTTGGAATCTGTCTTGTTTGGTCACCAGGCAGTGCATACTAAAGGTCTCGTGGCCTCACTGCCCAGTTTTTTGGAGAAAATTAATCATTTCCGGTTTTGAAAGTTATAACACTGTCTAGGAATATGACTTTAAATGTGCATGGTTGTACAGAGCTAGAAATAATAGGTAATTGGCATAAGATTGTGTGGATTTTTGAACATTTGACAAATACAGTTTTTGTGAGTGCTTTATTAAACCGTATTCTATGTGTTACAAACTGGCACAGATATTTTCTTTCAATGTTTATGTTCCACTCTGGTCTGCTGTGCATAATTAAGAACTTACATCACAGTACTGTGCACAGAATCTGTTTGCTTTACATTGTTAACAAAGGTGGCCTAAAAATCATTTGTTGCTGTACCTTCACAGTAAATGATGAAGTCCTACTAAGCAAAACAGTTTGATAACCAAAATTTATATGTATTACAGTTAGTGACAATTTAGCCACTGTAGTGCTGTTTTGTGATTCCTTTTTTTATGTATCTTTCACTAATTTTAAATTCATCCAGCGTGTCTTTACAGTAGGTATGGTCTACTATGTTTCAGTGCAACTCTGTGAACTTTTTATGTGTGTTTTAATGTTTAACCCATTCAGATATAGTATTGCATTCACTTTTTCCTACTGAATGTAGTAGTGTTAGGTATCCAGCTTCCCCGACTAAACATTTCATAGATCAGGGTTTCCTAAGCAGTCTGTCACAATGTATTAGCATTGGTTCTTCCTGTGGTGTTTGTTGCAAATTTTGGTCTGTCCTGAGACTTAAGCTTTATAAATTTATGGTACAGAGCATTCTGGTTTTTAACGTGAGTTGTAATAGTTCATGATAAATTTTAAGATAGTCTGTATAAGTTGGTTTCGAGATAGTCTGTACAGTTTGATGCCTACAGTAACAGGCAACTATCTGTTGCCAGTAATGTGAGTCATTGTACAAAGCTGGAACAGTGACTAGCTTGCGAAGTTTTATGAAGCACTATATTCATATTTTGAATGGAAGTAAAACAAAAAGTTTTAAAAATGTGAATAGGCCTACAAATGGCTTCTTTTGTGCCCTGCATTTCATCAGTGTTCAGACTCTGTGAGACCTTAAACCATTCCTGCCGTCAGGTCTCCATTGGCCATGTCATAATTAACAGTGGGTTTATTGCAGCAATGCGGGGTGTACCTGTAGTAAGAACCAACAGAAAAGTTGAATAGCCGCTGTGGCAACTAGGATGCAAACATCAGTTCTGCCAACACACTGATGTCGCAGCATAATTTTGCAGTCCAAGTTGCATCGTACCAAAATAACTGTGAAACAGACCCCTACAGCTGACATGTTTTATGTGGTGAACATGCATATAGCTTCATAATGTTCAGTAATTGATGATACTTTGTTGCACTAATTGTTGGGTAGCAAAGGCTGATGGATGGGTGTTGAAGGAAATACACTGTGGCCTAAAATCTTCACATTTCTGACTGCTGGGTGAGCTGAGGCTAGTATATTGCAATGAGTGAGTTTGTAGCAAATATGCAGAGGATACCTTCTGTACTTGCCTGTTTGGCTGCCATTTCTGCTGCTCCCAGCTACTGTTACTTGGATCTCAGTCTCGGCACCACATAGTAGCTGCATTGGTAGAAATTTGGATTGTTGCTACACACGAAATGGAGCAGAGAAATTGCTGGCTGTCATCTTGTGTGCTATATCCCTGTGTATGGGACCGATGATTTTGAATCTACCTTTTTCATTTTGGGAATTACAGAATCATATCTGATTGGACTCCCGAGAACCATTTATTCAACTGATCAATAGGGGGAGCTTGAAACCTAATACTCATTGTATTAATGCATTGAGTTTTCTCTTTTTGTAAAAAATAATTGTAGATTATGAGGCATTATAATAATAATATGGATGATTGTGGTACCAGAAAGACATTTAAAGAGGCTGCAACATCGTCAGTTGCCAATATACAGTTTCTAAGCTTTTTGTTGTTAGAAATTACAAAATGTTACTTATGAGTAGAAAAGTTTTGTAATGTAGTCTAATGTGTGTTGTGCACATGTGGTTTTCATACGTCAGAAAGCCCTCCATAGATCTAGTGATGAGACATATATGTGAAGTCTGGTTTGGAAATATATCAGCTTGATTAATTACAGAGGAGAACATTTGTAATTCCAGCTAAGAAAAAGATGATCTAGACTTTGTGTTAGGAAACCTTGAGAGTGATCATAGTAAGGTCGTAGAATTAGTCTTACTCATTAATGCTAACAATGGCTACATTGAAGTAGGAACAGAAATATCAATAAAACCGTAAGTAAATGGTAACAAAATCTCCAATTTTGATTGACATATACGAGGGCAGTTCAATAAGTAATGCAACACATTTTTTTTCTGAAACAGGGGTTGTTTTATTCAGCATTGAAATACACCAGGTTATTCCCCAATCTTTTAGCTACACAACACTATTTTTCAACGTAATCTCCATTCAATGCTACTGCCTTACGCCACCTTGAAATGAGGGCCTGTATGCCTGCACGGTACCATTCCACTGGTCGATGTCGGAGCCAACGTCGTACTGCATCAATACCTTCTTTATCATCCGCGTAGTGCCTCCCACGGATTGCGTCCTTCATTGGGCCAAACTTATGGAAATCCGATGGTGCGAGATCAGGGCTGTAGGGTGCATGAGGAAGAACAGTCCACTGAAGTTTTGTGAGCTCCTCTCGGGTGCGAAGACTTGTGTGAGGTCTTGCGTTGTCATGAAGAAGGAGAAGTTCGTTCAGATTTTTGTGCCTACGAACACGCTGAAGTCGTTTCTTCAATTTCTGAAGAGTAGCACAATACACTTCAGAGTTGATTGTTTGACCATGGGGAAGGACATCGAACAGAATAACCCCTTCAGCGTCCCAGAAGACTGTAACCATGACTTTACCGGCTGAGGGTATGGCTTTAAACTTTTTCTTGGTAGGGGAGTGGGTGTGGCGCCACTCCATTGATTGCCGTTTTGTTTCAGGTTCGAAGTGATGAACCCATGTTTCATCGCCTGTAACAATCTTTGACAAGAAATTGTCACCCTCAGCCACATGACGAGCAAGCAATTCCACACAGATGGTTCTCCTTTGCTCTTTATGGTGTTCGGTTAGACAACGAGGGACCCAGCGGGAACAAACCTTTGAATATCCCAACTGGTGAACAATTGTGACAGCACTACCAACAGAGATGTCAAGTTGAGCACTGAGTTGTTTGATGGTGATCTGTCGATCATCTCGAACGAGTGTGTTCGCACGCTCCGCCATTGCAGGAGTCACAGCTGTGCACGGCCGGCCCGCACGCGGGAGATCAGACAGTCTTGCTTGACCTTGCGGCGATGATGACACACGCTTTGCCCAACGACTCACCGTGCTTTTGTCCACTGCCAGATCACCGTAGACATTCTGCAAGCGCCTATGAATATCTGAGATGCCCTGGTTTTCCGCCAAAAGAAACTCGATCACTGCCCGTTGTTTGCAACGCACATCCATTACTGACGCCATTTTAACAGCTCCGTACAGCGCTGCCACCTGTCGGAAGTCAATGAAACTATATGAGACGAAGCGGGAATGTTTGAAAATATTCCACAAGAAATTTCCGGTTTTTTTCAACCAAAATTGGCCGAGAAAAAAAATGTGTTGCATTACTTATTGAACTGCCCTCGTATATTGTGAAGATAAGTGTGTTGTAGGTGATGGTGGCATATTTATTGCTATAAATATACAATCATTTCTAATGGAGTCATTACAGATTCCAAATGTGTAATAATTTTGTATGCATCAAAGGTGGGTCAAAAATGATTTGTAGATCACTTGTCTTGGGAACTGCAGTGGCAGAACATTTCAGAGAAAACTTGGAGAGTACAGTACTCAAATTTCCTGAGCTTGATGTGGTAGATATTTCAACTCTGCAGTGTATAATATGTGCCAGGGACAGAAACTTGTTTGGGACTGTTATAAATGTCTTTTCTGAAGATTCCTGAACAAAAATGGTTAAAGACCCAAACGTCCTAGATCTCCTAGTAACTAAAAGATACAAACATTTGAATTCAGTTAAAATAGAGCAAGGAATTGATGATCATAATGCTGAGATTGCATCATATACTACAGTTTTTTGAAGACTGTTAAAAAAAGATAAGAAAATATTTCTGCTTAACAAGTACAATGACAAACAAGTTGTAGATTAACTGCCCCTGCAGCTGAAACTTTGGACTATCAGTGGATAAAATTCAAGGGTATTCTACAGTTTCCTTGTGCATGCATGTGCCATGAAATGCTGTGAGGAATTAAACAGAGCTGCTGTGTTAGAAAGTTGTTACGGAAGCAAAGATAGCTTCATCACAAATTTTAATGAAGTCAAAGCTGTGTTGATGAGCGAAGCCAAAATTATCATAACAAGAGCAATACAAAAACCATTCAGTGAATTCAAAAGTGAAATTTTATGCATCAGTCAAATGAGAAATCTTAATTTTTTGTATTTCATAAAGTTGGTAAAAGCATAATGACATTAAAACATAGGATGGTGAAAGATCAAAATACTGAATTCTGCCTACAAGAATTGTTTCATTATGGAAAATCGTACTGCAGTTTCTCTTCTCAGTCATCACACAATCATCACAATTACAGAAATGGAGATAGGTGATTGTAAAATAGAAAAATCGGCTAAACTCACTCACCTGAAGAAAGGCTCCTGGATGTGATAAGATGCCTTTGCTGTAGCAACAACTGTTAACTGCATTGGGCAAATGCAAGTTGCTACAAATCTATATTGCTGACCTCATTCTATTAGAGAGTCATAGAATTTGTTGTATGCACCTTACAAACATAAATTGTCCTCTTCAGGAATCCACATGTATTCTGCAAACATCAATCCTTCAAACCTCAGCTTGCTGTGTTTGTAAATGAGCTCCAGAAGGCAGTAGATATTAGCATACAGGTTGAGGTCATATTCCTTTTCTTCTGGAGAGTGTTCAGTGCAGTTCCTCAGTATCCCCTGGTGAGCGAAATAAGAGCTTACAGAACAGCTTTGTAATTAAATGGGGACTCCGGTGGAGATAGAACTAAGCACCTCATACTTATTGGAGAGAGATTTTCTGATATTGAACTGTCGTCAAGTCACCCTTAGGTAATGTTAAAAGGCCATTACTATTCATATTTGGTGTGTGTGTGTGTGTGTGTGTGTGTGTGTGTGTGTGTGTGTGTGTGTGTAACTTGCTAAATAATATTATAGGCTGTGTGAGACTTTTCATGATTATGATGGTGTTACTAAGGAACTAGCAGTGCTGTGAACTGTTAGTGAGCTACAACATAACCTGTGAAGGCTTGACTCATGGAGCAGGAATTTGCTGTTGACCTTCAATGTAACATATGTAATGTGTTGTGCATAAATAGGTAGAAAGACCTATTATACAAGTAGTTATAAATACCTGGAAACAGTTGCAGTTGTTAAATATCTAGAAACTTTCATCTGGATTAGCTTAAAGTAGCACAACCAATATAAAACTAATTGTAGGGAAGGTAGATGCCAGACTGAGAGATTCAACTAGCTGTTGGGAACTGCGTGTAAGTCTGGAATCTTTACTAGTTAAG